>NW_005361913.1:1895859-1919021 GCF_000412655.1 Myotis brandtii | reverse complement strand
TGCCCTCTGCCACCTGGGAGCAGGCCTAAGCCAGCAGGTCGTTATCTCCCGAGGGGTCCCAGACTGCGAGAGGGCACAGGCCGGGCTGAGGGACCCTCCCTCCCCCGTGAGTGCACAAATTTTTGTGCACTGGGCCTCCAGTATATATATATAATGTGAAAGAACACAGCCCTCCAGAAAGAATAGAGTCCTAGTCTGTTAGGGACTGAGTCAATACAATTGGTTGTTGAGGTCTGGGATTATTAAAATGCCAATTTAATTTAGTTTAACCCTGGATTCAAGTTTTTTGAGGGTAGGTATGGTCTAGGATTTTAGCCTTATTCATTGATGTTTTGGACAGCTGCCTGCACTTCATTTTCATTTCAAACTGTGGGGGAATCCTTTTTTGCTTTGCAACCTGCTGTCACCATTTTGGGTAACTGGAGAGATTTATTTGCTCTCTGCTTTCACCTGCTGTGTTACACTTAATCTCTTTTGGCTCTTCTGATACTACCTCAGCCACTGTGGCTGTCCTATAATCTTTGAGGCTGGTATTACCAGGGAGAGAATATTTCTCTGCAACCTCCTTAGCTGAATTTCAAAGAACCTCAAAGGCTTTTTCTCAACTTTCTTTACCTACTTCTGTTTATGATATACTGATCCCAGCCCTGGGAATGTCTGGGACTAATCTGGGTTCTAATCGACCATGTCAGCCCACACTCTACCACTAAAATACTGGTCAATGTTACACTTTTAATTCCATCTATGGCAAATTGTTATCTCTGGTCTGTTTCAGTCTGCAATAAGAGTAACTAATCTTTTTCTTTATGCTTTCTTCTAGGAATTTTGTGGTTTCAGGTCTTATGGTTAAGTCTTTAATCCATTTTGAATTAATTTTTATGAGTGATATAAAAGAGAGATCAAATTTTATTTTTCTGCATGTGGTTATCCAGTTTTGCCAGCAACACATATGGAAAACTATATTTTTCCTATTGAATATTCTTGGTTCCTTTGTGAAATATTAGTTTACCATGTACATGGGAGTTTATTTCTGGACTGTCAATTCTGTTCCATTAATCTAGATAACTACTTTTATACCAGTACCATACTATTCTGATCACTATAGTTTTATAGTATAGTTTGAAGTGTGATGTCTCCAGCTTCATTCTTCTTATCAAGGTTGCTTTACCTATTTCAGAATGACATTGATCTATAGATAGCTTTGGAGAGTATGAACATTTTAACAATATTTATTTTTCTAAACTATGAACATTGCATATGTTTTCATTTTCTGTGTCTTTAATTTCTTTTATCAGAGTATTATAATTTTCAGTTTATAGATCTTTCATCTACTTGGTGATTGTTTTTTATGCTAATGTGAATAGGCCTGCTTTCTTTTTAGACAGTTTGTTGTTAGTGTGTAGAAACACAAGTAATTTCTGTATGTTGATTTTTATACCCTCCTATTTTACTGAATTTGTTGATTAGTTTTTAACAGTTTTTTGGTTGAATTGTTAGAATTTCTGTACATAAAATATTATCATCTGAAAATAAAGACTGTTTTACCTCTTACTTTCCAATTTCAATGAATTTATTTATTTATGTTGTCCATTTGCTCCAGGTAGAATTCTAGTATTATGTGGAATAAGAATAGTAAGAGTGGGCACTGTAGTTTTGCTTCTGATATTAGAGAAAAAAGCTTTCAGCTTTTCACCATTGAGTATGACTTAGTTGTGGCCTTGTCATATATGATTTTTATTGTATTGAGCTATGTTCCTTCAATACAAATTTGTTGACAGTTTTTATCATTAAAGAATGTTGCATTTTGTCTAATTCTTTTTCTACATTTATTGAGATTATATTATTTTTATCTTTCATTCTGTTAAAATCTGTGTCAAATTTATTGATTTGGCATATGTTGAACCATTCTTGCATCTTAGTAATAAATTCCACTATATTATGATGTAAGATCCTTGTAATATGCTGTTAAATTCAGTTTGCTAATATTTGTTGAGAAATGTTATATCTATATCAGGAATATTGGTATAGGTCTTGGCAACAATTTTTTTTGGATGACACTAAAAGCACAAACAACAAAGGCACAACAAATAAGTTAGGTCTACACCCAACTAAAAAATTCCGCACAGCAAAAGAAATAATCAGCAAATAAAAAGGCAAACTAAGAATTGAACAAAATATCTGATAAAAGGTTAATATCCAAAATATATAAAGAATTATCAATAACAAAATAATGAACAATCTGATTAAAAATGGGCAGAGGGATTGAATAGATATTTTACCAAAGAAGACATACAAATGGCCAACAGATACATGAAAAAGGTGCTAACATCACTCATAATCAGGGAAATACAGATCAAAACCACAATGAGATATCACCTCACACCTGTTCAAATGGCTATCATCAAACAGATAACAAGAACTGGCAAGGATGTTGAGAAAAGGGAATGCTGTGCACTATTGGTGAGAATATAAATTGGTATAGCTATTATAGAAAGCAGTGTAGAGGTTTCTTAAAATATTAAAAATAGAACTTGCATATGATCCAACGATTTCACTTCTGGGTATATAATACAAAGGAAATAAAAATGGTACATCAAAGCGATATCTGCACTATCATGTTTATTTTATCATTAGCCAAGACATGGACTCAACATAAATGTCTGCCAATGAATAAATGGATAAAATGTAACTTATATAATGGAATATTGTTCAGCTATGAGAAAGGAAATCCTGCCATTTGTGACAACCTTGAAGGACCTTGAAGGCATTATGGTAAGTGAAATAAGCCAGAAAAAGAAAAACAAATATTATATGATATAACTAATATCATACCAAAGAAAAAGAAAGCCAAATTCTTAGAAGCAGAGTGGAGTGGTGGTTCCTGGGACTGGAGTCAGGGGAAATAAGATGTTGGTCAAAAAGTATAAATTTCCAGTTAGAAGATGCATGTTTGGGGGATTTAATGCACAACATTGTGATTATAGATAACAAGACTGTACTTTGTACTTGAAATTTGCTGATAATGGATCTTAAATATCATCACCACAAAAAAAGCAGGTAATTATGTGATATGATGGACGTGTTAACTTACACTATAATGGTAATCATATTACACTACCATGGTAATCATCCTATATAATAAAAGGCTAATATGCAAATTATCTTCTCAACTGGGAGTTTGACTGAAGTTTGACCAGGGGACAGGGCCAGCCAACTGCCTTCAGCCCCTCCCCCCAGCCGTCCCCACCCCTGATTGCCTCCTCCTCCTTCCCAATTGGGGCAGGCTGGCTGTACCCCACCTGTGCACAAATTCATGTACTGGGCCTCTAATATTGCAATATATGTGTATCAAATCAACACATTATATACCTTAAAGTTATACATGTTATGTGTCAATTATATCTCAATAAACTTGGAAAAATATATCTGTAATAAATTTTTAAAAAGAGCAGCCCCAAATTTATTTTACTCTTATAAAGGTTTTATCAATTTCTAGATTTTAGATCTTTTATCTTTGTGTGGTTCTTATTCTCTTGTATGGTTTTTAAAGCTATGCTTATGTAACCTATCTGGCTTGTTTTAATTATAAGGATGAGAATAGGGGTCTTTTGAGATATCTGCAAGTGAACCAGAAACACCTATAATGATTTTTCAATTTTTTCAGCAACCTCTAGCACCTAATATACAATGCTGTAAAATAGATACTCAATACATATTTGCTGAATAAATAGAGATAAGAAAGCAAATTTATTCTACTTCGCACCAGAGTGCAGCAGAACTAGGAGTAAGGAATGAAGTTATAGGGATATAAATTTGGGATCAATATAAAAATGTACTGTGCAGAAAATATAGCTAACCAAAAATCAAGCAGTTTTACTGGTGATGTAGTAAATTCCAAGTTATTTAAGTAAAGTTTTTAAGTAAAGATTTTATGGTGTACATGGAGGTATATGTACTGCCTGAATGCCTATATTTAAACTAGAGGTCTGGTGCACAAAATTCATGCACAGGGAGGGTGGAGGGTCCCTCAGCCCAGCCTGCACCCTCTCACAATCTGGGACAGCTGGCTTCTAACTGCTGGCCTGCCTGCCTGCCTGATTGCCCCTAACTGCTCGCTGCCTGCTTGATCACCCCTAACCACCTCTGCCTCTACCCCTGCCGCTGCGGCTTCATCCGGAAGGATGTCTGGAATGATGTCTGAAGGTCATTTGGCTGTCCGGTCTAATTAGCATATTACACTTTTATTATTATAAATGATTAGGTAAAACTCTATAGCTTAATGATTCTACATTATTGCAGGAAGAACAAGTTTTTATTTTTGCAGACCATAAAAAGGGGTTAAACATTTGCACACACTACACAGATATGCAAAGAACATATGGCTTCTAAGTGTTTTCAATATTATGTATTTTACCAGTTCTCATAATGTATCCCACTTGACCAGTCAAAAAATATTTTTTTGAAGTGGCTTCTAGCAAGGCTTGACTAATAATCTTTACAAATTATATCATTACTGATCTCTCCCTAAGTTTGAGGTGTCCTCAACAAAGGAAAAGATTGCATGTCTGATGCCTTAGTCCTTAAACTCCATGGATGCCTTTCTCCTAGCTCACCTTGGGAGAAGTAATGGCTTTTTTCCCTGTGGGAAATTACTCTGATGCAATAGTCATCTCTGAGGACATGACCAAGCAAGTTATACTCAAGTCATATAACAGGAAAGTTCATAGGCCAAATTGATATGAGTGATTCACATGGTTTATTTAATTTAGAGCACCAACTGTGACCCATAGGGAAAGGAATAAAGTAAGTTAACCCACACTTCCTAAATTCTAGGTTATGCAGTATTTATATAGCCAATCTATTTCTGAGCTCCATAAGTCTTTTACAATGATGGATGAGGACCAGAGTTGATATTTCACAAGGAATCCCAACAGATGGAAGGCACCTAGGCCAACAGATACTTGCTCTATCAGAGGTAGATCTTAGGGGCAGGGACCTCTAGTAATATCACATAGCTAACGTTTGCCAATGAACTGCTGAGCTGCCATTGATTTTTACTTGAGTGTCTCAAAAGGAAGACACTTAAGGTCAGAATGGGTATCACCAATAGAATTTTTTTAACACTAGTGGCCCGGTGCATGAAATTCGTGCACAAGAGGGAGAGGGGGTTCCCTCAGCCCAGCCTGTACCCTCTCCAATCCGGGACCCCTCGGGGGTTGTCAGACTGCTGGTTTAGGCCCAATCCTGGGGACTGGGCCTAAACTGGTGGTTGGACATCCCTCTCACAATCCAGGACCACTGGCTTCTAATTGCTCACCTGTCTGCCTGCCTGATCACCCCTAACTGCCTCTGCCTGCCGACCTGATCGCCCCCAATTGCCCCCCTCTGCTGGCCTGGTTTGCCATAACTGTCCCCCCTGCTGGCCTGGTCACCCCTTACTGCTCCCCCTGCCAGCCAGGTTGCCCCCAATTGCCCCCCCTGCTGGCCTGGTCGCCTCCAACTGCCCCCCCCCCACTGGCCTGGTCACCCCATGCAGCCTCCTGTTCAGTCGTTTGGTCATCCCTCACTAACCGCCCTGCCAGCCTTATGGCTCCACGCAGCCTGCCATTCAGTCGTCCATCCAGTTGTTTTGGTCGTGACGGCCTCTGGCTTTTTATTTTTTATTTTTTTTTATTTATTTTTTAAAATATTTTTATTGACTTCCGAGATAGAAACATCAATGATGAGAGAGAATCATTTATTGGCTGCCTCCTGCATGCCCCCTACTGGGGATCGAGCCCACAACCCAGGCATATGCCCTTGACCAGAATCAAACCCGTGACCCTTCAGTCTGCAGGCCGACACTCCATCCACTGAGACAAGCCAGGTAGGGCCTAGCTTTTTATATATTAGGATTTCAGGCATTTTAAGTGCCTCATGAACCTTATATATATTTAGTGCATCATGAATATTTGCTGTTTAATTTGTCTTTCCATCTCTAGTTTCACTCACACACATATATCCCACTGACTTTATATGCATCTGATATAGGCAAAGATATATAACTTGAGGGGACATTAAAATATCAATTAGTATTTTAAAACATATCAATTTTAACAAATTAAAATATCATTATTATCAGAAATGAATTAATGCTTATTGTTTTTAGTTGATATTTATTATAGCCTGTTTTGTGTCAGGAATGGAAAATATAACTGTGAACTAGAATGTTTCTTGACTATTATTTTATAACCTTTAAACAGTGCCAGTACTTACACAATGTTCTGCAGTTACATAGATGATCCATTAAATTGAACTGATAACCTTAAACTTTCTAAATAGCACAATCTGCTCTAAAAATGGATATTGGGCATGATTTTATTCACCAAGGGGCATGTTTATTCTTTCATTAATCTATCCTAAAGAATATAACCATGCATTTCATGTTATGCTTTTTAAAATATCCTTATTTGAAATATAAGTGGATTCTTAAGTTAAGTAATGTTGGAGGGGTGGAGATCTGGGGTATAAAGGTAGAGGGGAAAATTCTTAAATATTTTCAACATGCAATATCTTAGCACTGTATATATAATACACACACTGGTATGTATTATAGACAGTCACCTTCTACATAAGACAGTTACCCTCTTACTAACAAGTTCCCTCTATTTTTTATTTTTTAATCTTTACCCCCTGAAGATATGTTTTCCTGATTTTAGAGAGAGGGGAAGAGGAAGGAGGGAAGGAGAGAGAGAGAGAGAGAGAGAGAGAGAGAGAGAGAGAGAGAGAAACATCAGTGTAAGGGAGAAACATCTATTGGTTGTTTCCTGTAAACGCCCTAACTGGGGATCAAATCCTCAACCTTTTGGTGTGTGGGACAATGCTCCCACCAAATGAACCACCTGGCCAGCAGGGCTCCCTTAATTTTTATGTGTGAGAATTTTTAGAAGGAGAAAGTGGTGCCTAAGAAGTCAACTTATCATATCTATCATCTATCTATCTATCTATCTATCTATCTATCTATCTATCTACCTATCATCTATCTATCAATCATCTATGAGAGAAACCCATATGTGAGATTCCATAGCCAGCTGGAATTCATGAAATACTAGAAATGGTCATGTTCCACGATAGGAGACAACTAATCAACTTACAAACATGTAATGCTTCCATTACCTGCAACATGAGCAAATTCGAATAAACTCTTAATCACTATTTCCAGGTTACAATGCCAACTTATTTGCCTCTGATTTTACTTGCTATCATTCTATATGCATTAACATATTTTATAGATAGCCAACTATCCATTTATAGATTATTTTCATGAAGTTCAATGGTTGTTAAGTCTTCTAATGATATTGGTGGTTCCTTAGTCTTTTCAAATGAGAGGTTTCAAAGCACAATACTCTTCTTGTAGCTCTGTAGTTATCCCTTATAGCCTTCATCAATTGATATCATTAATTGATGAAAACAGGCCAATCAAATGCTGTTTCTTTTTCATTGTACAGTCTTTGGATCACTTGATTTTGTCAACTTTCAAAAGCTATTCTGTTCCTCCCCAGTTCTCTGAAATGCCAGATACATAAGGAAGTCTATTGTGTTTGAATGTATCATTATTAAGATTTTCTTGTGGGTTGGTGTGGATTTCCTGCTACTACATTTGAAAAGCCATTGCATTAGAAGTCCATTCTGAGTCTCACCTTTGTCTCATGGCCATTAGTCAATGTCTATAATTATACAGACGTTCTGCAGTTACAACTATGATCCACTGAATCGAACTGATACCTTAAACTTTGCTAAATATCACAATCTTCTCTAAAAGGGACAAAAGTGATAACTAAGGTAGTTTGATTTACCTGATGGTACTCCAGGTTGAAGAGTAGAAAAGAGAATCCATCATCAAAAGTAACACACTCAGAGCATATTATTTTACCTCCAAAATGATAACTGTACACTTTTTTAAATATATTTTTTATTGATTTTTTACAGAGAGGACAGGAGAGGGATAGAGAGTTAGAAACATCAATGAGAGAGAAACATCGATCAGCTGCCTCCTGCACACTCCTGACTGGGTATGTGCCCACAGCCAAGGTACATGCCCCTGACTGGAATCGAACTTGGGACCTTTCAGTCCACAGGCTGACGCTCCATCCACTGAGCCAAACCGGGCAGGGTGATAACTGTACACTTTTGCTAATAGTTTCTACTCAATAGGCTCACTAGCCAATACATTTTGGAACACAAAGTAATTTAGATGCCACTAAAAAATTTAGCTGACCAGTTTAAACATTAGCTTGTTTGTTTTTTTAGGAAGTTCTGCCCTCTCTTAGATAATACTAGTATACTGAAAGTATGCAACATTTAGTATTTGTGCTAACTTTTGATAATTACTGTGAAATAATATTCATTCTTACAGTAATCCCAGGGTGAGACTGGGAGCAATGGGACACAAGGTCTCTGTCCATGTTAATCCTGTTTTAAGCCAGGGGTACTAGGATTGCTTTTATATGCCAATAAAATCTCCACCTAAGCAGAGGAAGCTCTTGGCTGTTATAAAATGCAAATCCTCTCTTAAGAAAACAACTGAATTGAAGCGCTTCTGTATCTGTGGATCATGCTGTCAGGATTTTAGTGTCCTCATAACGCAATTCTAATGAGTTCTTATGATTTATTCAATAAGTACTAAAGGTCTTTTATATAATCGTTATCTTGATGGCTAATGCAAGGAATAAGTATCCTAGTTAGTTCTAAAATTCTACATATAGATACTATTTAGCTTTCATCTTTGAATAATCAAAAAAATAAATCACAATTTATTATTAAATAAATTATCATTTACCAAATTAGTTTTATTTTTTTAGTCTGGAAATCTGTATAAAATTTGCCAGAAAAAAAAATCTGAAAAGTACAATCTCTCTTCAGGCAGATAAAAGTCATTTTAACTGTGAAGAACAGTCATTCAGATGAAGTCAATTTATCTGTTATGGATTCCATTTTGTCCGGACAATTATGTCAATAGATAAAGATTGGGAATTCAACACTGCTTCCTTAAGTATTAGTATCACCCCTTTTAATTTTTCTTATGTTATTATATTTCTATGATTTTTATGATTTTCCAAAGCATTTTAATGATCTGCTCTTTTTTCTTAGCGAACTTTGCACATATCTACTCAAATAAATCAAGATATTCATTCTTCTAGTTGATTTACCTGACTGGAATGAGATGGTTGTACACATCAATATAGTCAGTGTAAGATGAAGCATTGGGCCAGGCGATTATTGAACTTAAAATTTATATAACTTGGAGTCTTGGTACCTCATTAAAAAGTTAAAGTACTTGTGAAACTTCTGAGATTTGGATTTTTGTGAATTTTATCTTTGTTATCTTCTTCTACATTCTCTCTTTTCTAGGACCACATTTCTAACCTGGTGTGTGGAATATTTTTTATTCATTTACTCAACCAACATCTACTGTGCCTCACTATATCAAGCACTGAAAATAGCATCAGAACTATTGATTAAGTTGTTAACTAGATTTATTATGGTGATCATTTCTCAATGTATTGAGAAATAATATTGAATCATGCCATACACCTGAAACTAGTAGAACCTTGTATGCTAATTATATCTCAATTAAAAATCTCTCTACAAGTGTTTAGAAATTAGTAGATGTTTAAAAAATTAATAACTTCAGTAGCTGATAAGATAATGAAGCAGTTTTGTTTGTTTGTAATCAGTGAAGGAGAAGCTGTTAGAGTCAGGCTTAAGGATTTTTGCATCCTGTTGCATGAAGAAAAGAATGGGTCAATCCTGTAATTTTCTCTGGCGTGTGTGTGTGTGTTGTTTGTTTTTTTAGATGTTTAAAATCGTGGGTGTTTTTTTATTTGTTACATAATACATACAAAAATATAGGAGTAGGCTACATATGAGCCCTGAAGCATAAAAATAGTACCTATAATACTTTTACATCTACCTAAAAACCTGCCATTGAGTGAATAATTAAAACATTACCCTATGTAGAGCTGTTCCTTATTAGCAGACAGGTAGGTAACTTGCAACGTTTGTCATTTCAAGCTGTATAACATGTCCAAGTATTTAAAAACTCCTGTTATTATTTCTTCCTTGATAAAGCAGTTGAATTTTATGCCATGCAATTTGTATCTTAATAACACTAAGAAAGAAGACATGAGAAACACAGTTAAATCAAGGTTATAATAAGGTTGTTGAGTTTTTCCGTATCTTTATGAAGTTCTCTTATGCAGATCTATAAATAACTGACAGTACTTTTGAAACCTCCAACTGTAATGGTTATATTTTTAACTTATCTCTATATTTCTATAATTTTTTTTGTTTTATATACTTAAAAACTATTTTAGGTGCATATATTTTTCTGATGTGTAGAATATTTTATTATATGGTAACTCTCTCTACCATAAAACCTACTCTGTCTTAAAGACCATCTTTTCTGATTTAAATAGAGTTCTCTTAATTTTCTTTGGCTAGCATTTTTCATAGTTTTCCACATTTTTCAATCATACCGTAGCCTTAAATTTTAAATGTGTTTCTTATAAATAACTTATAGCAGGACTTTTAAAATATATATAACTTCTGTCATAATATCATATATAGAATACATTTTTTGAATAATTTAAATTCTTTAACCAGCTTTATTTGTGTTTTCCTTCTGTACTGCTTTTTTCTTTTGTTCTTCTTTTTCTCTCTCCTTTTGTTTAGACTTTTTAAAATTACCCCTTGCCTAGTTGATTTCTTTTCCTCCTTTTATCCCAGTACTATATCAAATAATCTATTTCTATCTATTTACTATTTATTATTGATGTTTTACTGTATTGCCTTAACCATATATACTCAGCAGAACATATAGTTAATCTAATCTTTAAACACCTCATCACTCCCACCATGAAAAAAATATAAGAACTGATGATCATCACCTATCAATTTGTATATCATATTTATCTAATTATCTTATTTTGAGAAGAGTCTGTTGGACATCATTTACTTTCTTTAAAAGAAACTTTGGTAAACACATTTTGGTGGTAACCTGAAAGTTTTGGTTTTATCCTAAAATGTCTTTATTTTGCTTTCTTACTTGAAAGACAATACACAAATATTCTTGTTTTGACATAGAGTCAATATTAAATTTACTAGTCTGTTTCTCATTAATTCAATAGCTGTAGGATTTTATTTTTTCTGTCTTATCTGCTAGCTTCTTATAACTTTACCATATTACACATGTGTTCATTTTGAATATTGGTACATTTCATAAAATTATTCCCTCACTACAGAATATATATTTTCTAATACAGAAAGGTAATTTTGGAGGTTGATTCTTATTTTTAAATGAAGTGAATATGTTAACAGACTAACAGGAATATGTAGATAATTTATCTATCCTTGGTTTTTGATATTATGGTATAATTACTAATATTTTCTCACTTTACTTAAAAGAAATTAACTGACCAAATAATATATCACACAAGTGGGATATCTCTTGGAAAGAAAAGTCTGGCCCTAACCGGTTTGGTTCAGTGGATGGAGCGTTGGCCTGCGGACTGAAAGGTCCCAGGTTCGATTCCGGTCAAGGGCATGTACCTTGGTTGTGGGCACATCTCCAGTAGGGGGTGTGCAGGAAGCAGCTGATCGATGTTTCTAACTCTCTATCCCTCTCCTCTCCTCTCTGTAAAAAATCAATAAAATATATTTAAGAAAAATAAATAAAAAAGAAAAGTGTGTACTAACTGAAGCCTTGAGATAGTTCCTCATCTTACACACAGTTTCATTTATTTTATTTTTCATATATGCACTATAACTTTGATAGCTCATCACAACAAACTTAAGAATTATTATGAGACTAAAATGAATAATCAATTCAAATGATAGAAGCAAGTGTCTGCTAAGAATGATCAGTGTGATGATTCTTCCTTTCCTGAGTCCAGAACAAAATGCTTTCTACAGAAAACTATCAGGTTTATTATTGGCAAATATAACTAAAAAAAAAAATTACTATAGATTTGTAGCCAAGAGAATTTTTAAACTCTCCTTTTTAAGCCCAAACTTTCCGTCAGACCAAACCAAGACAATGTGGAGTCAAAAAAATAGTTTTTTTTTATGCTTTTTCTGTGATGAACATGGCCCCCATCATCCTACCTCTCATTATACAGGGGCAAGGCTGGAAGGATTTTAGAATCATGAAGTCAAAACCCTCATTCTCCAGGAAGGCGAACTAGCCCCAGAGTGGGAAAGCAAATGACAGGTAGCAAAGCCGGTTAACTTGTTGGTGGGTCATGGACAGAACCCACTTTTTTTCATGACATACCCTGCTTCTATTCTTTCAGGAGCCACCAAGTCACCTATAGTCTCAACTTACTGATGGATGAAAGATAACTAACATTTATAGTACCCTATCATTGAATTCTCAGGATACGTATATGTGATATTTATGGTTGTTATCTCAGTTCTACAGGTAAGTAAATTGAGGCACAGACAGGTTAAATAACTGATCCAAAACTACACCATTGGTGGCATGGCTGCAAATCCATTAGTCAGACTAGGGAAACTGAATTCTCAGCTGACTTAATTCTGCTAATTTATTTGATCAAATAAGGAGCTAACTTGGAAGAAAAATCCTTGATTTTAAATCAAATGAGATTAGTCTGTTCTTGAATTTTTCTATTCCTGGTTGTTACTGAACAAGAATGAAAGAGTTTAAAATAAGGTTTAGGTCCCCTCCTGTTTTAGAAAAGACCTAAGAAAGAACTAAGTACATGAAAGCTGATATTTCATCCAGTTGGCTGGATTAAAACACACACACAAAAAACACCTAACTGTTCTACAATGCATCCCAGGGATGAGTGTCAGCTGGAAATGCACAAATGTGGGCCAAAATATAATGATAGAAAACAAATAATAAGAAAAACAGCTCTCCACACAAAAGCCCTGGGGAGAGAAGAATGCCACCTCTCAGGTGGTCTGACTTTGAGAGTGAGCTCCACTTCACTCCTTGAATCTAATCAGAGCCCAGTGGGGAAGTTTTACTAATACTTGCTTTTAAGTCTGTAAAAGGAGGCATGCAAGTTTCAATGATTTTTAAAAATTACAGTGCTGTATTTTTATCAAAGAGCATGTTAAAATATATTAGGGAATCTAAGAGGTAATAACTCATAAGTGGATTTTCATTATATTTGCTAAAGGCATAAAATGAAATTTCATACATTTTAATAAAATGCTAAGAAAAATCACTGAATTTTAGGTAAAACAAGTAAATTTTACCATATTTCTGCCAAGAAACACCACTGTAGGCAAATTAAGTTACAATAAAAAAAAAAGTATTTGGCTTGAACAGAGGTCTCAAAGCAGAGTCCAAGTCAAACACACCTACAAGGATGCTTAATTTGGACAGCATAGGGTTGTTGTTTAAATTAACAGTGTACAAGTATTTAATATTTTTCCCAAAATATTTTGGTAAGTATGAACTTGAGAGTTTAAGAAAGCATCAGATATAATTAGAATTTGATGTTTTTTTTCCACAGAAATTGACTTTTTTCTCTCAAAGTTGAATTGATATTATAAATTAAATTATTTTATTTTGCTAATATAAAGTAGTTATGTACTCATTTTAGTTATGTTACTATCACCAGTTAACTAGGCTTTTGAGTTATTAACATCTGCAATTCCACATTTCCAATCATGAAAGGGGCTTAAATAGAAACTAAAGTATTCATTTATTCAAATATTCATTTATTATATCCTTCACTCAACAGTCACTTTAGAGTCTATGTTCACGACAAACCCTGGAGATATTACAATGAACAAGAAATGCAGTTTGCCTTCTCAAAACTTATCTACTGATGGAAAATCACACTTTACATTTGGTTCTGTCCAAAATGTCCAGAGAGACATTAGGTCCCTACCAAAAGGTCCTTGATATTTGGTTCTGTCCAAAAATCCAGGGAGACATTTAGCCCAAGTGAATATAAATATGGTTTTTCTGTAAGATTCTAATCCTGGCCCATCCACCTAGTACCATGTGCTGCTACTAGTGAGACTACTGAGGCAGAAAGGATTATTATTGTCCATATAGCCATGTCATAATTATTGGACCAATTAAACATGATAGTATTTTTATGTATTAATCCTGTTAACCAAAAGCATAAATATACTAGAGGCTTGGTGCACAAAAATTTGTGCACTCGGGGGGGTCCCTCAGCCTGGCCTGTGCCCTCTCACAGTCTGGGACCCCTCGGGAGATGACCACCTGCTGGCTTAGGCCCACTCCCCGGGAGATTGGACCTAAGCTGGCAGTCAGACATCCCTCTGGCAGCCTGGGAGCCCTGGGGGATGTCCACTTGCCAGTGGGGAGCAGGCCTAAGCTGCAGTCAGACATCCTTACCACTGCTGAGGAGGTGGGAGAGGCTCCCACCACCACCGTTGTACTGGCAGCCGTCAGCCTGGCTTGTGGCTGAGCAGAGCTCTCTCTGTGGGAGTGCACTGACCACCAAGGGGCAGCTTCTGCATTGAGCGTCTGCCTCCTGGTGGTCAGTGTGTGTCTAGTGACCAGTCATTCCCAGTCGTTCTGGTGTTAGGGTCAATTTGCATACCACCCTTTTATTATATAGGATAGAGGTCTGGTGCACGGGTGGGGGCCGGCTGGTTTGCCCTGAAGGGTGTCCCAGATTAGGGTGGGGGTCCTGCTGGGGTGCCTGGCCAGCCTGGGTGAGGGGCTGAGGGCCGTTTTCAGACTGGCCACACCCCCTTCAGGGTGGGGGTCCCCACTGGGGTGCCTGGCCAGCCAGGGTGAGGGACTGATGTCTGTTTGCAGGTTGCCACAGCCCTTTCAGGGTGGGGGTCCCCGTTGGGGTGTCTGGCAAGCCTGGGTGAGGGGCTGATGGCTATTTGGAGGATGGCCACAGCCCCTTCAGAGTGGGGGTCCCGCTGGGGTGCCTGGCCAGCCTGGGTGAGGGGCTGAGGGCCGTTTTCAGACTGGCCACACCCCCTTCAGGGTGGGGGTCCCCACTGGGGTGCCTGGCCAGCCTGGGTGAGGGACTGATGTCTGTTTGCAGGTTGCCACAGCCCTTTCAGGGTGGGGGTCCCCGTTGGGGTGTCTGGCAAGCCTGGGTGAGGGGCTGATGGCTATTTGGAGGATGGCCACAGCCCCTTCAGAGTGGGGGTCCCGCTGGGGTGCCTGGCCAGCCTGGGTGAGGGACTGATGTCGGTTTGCAGGTTGAACACAGCCCCTTCAGGGTGCGGGTCCCCGCTGGGGTGCCTGTCCAGCCAAGGTGAGGGGCTGATGGCTGTTTGCAGGTTGGCCACAGCCCCTTCAGGGTAGGGGACCTGCTGGGGTGCATGGCCAGTCTGGGTGAGGGGCTTATGGCTGTTTGCAGGCTGGCCAAGCCCCCCAGCAGGGACTCTCACCCCATGAGGGTGTGGCTAGCCTGGGTGAGTGGTTGATGTCTGTTTGCAGGCTGGCCAAGCTCCCCAGCAGGGACCCTCACCCCATGAGGGTGTGGCTAGCCTGGGTGAGGGGCTGATGGCTATTTGCAGGCTGGCCATGGCCCCCAGCCACCCAAGCTCCCAGTGGATGCTGGCTGGAAGCAGGTATCTGGGATTTATTTAGCTTTTGTAATTGAAACTTTTTTGCCCTCAGCAGAGGCCACAGCAGGCCAGGGCAGGTGGGAAGCTTGGCTTCCTCCATCACCAGGACAACCAAGCCTCCTGCTTGCTCCAGCTCCTGGCTGCTGGCCGCCATCTTGGTTGGGTTAATTTGCATATAGTCGCTCTGATTGGCTGGTGGGTGTGGCTTGGGGCATAGCAGAGGTGCGGTCAATTTGCATGTTTCTCTTTTAATAGATTAGATGTTGTGGGCTATTAAATTCTGAGATTTTTTCTAAGCATGGGCATTTTGGATAAGACCAAACATCAAGAAGCTTACGGTATGGATGTTTCAGACAGGGTCAAGTGTTTGCTAATACCCAAAACAATTGTAAAACAGTATAAATAGTAGGGGTAGAATAGGGTGCCATGAGAACATTGAGGACTGGCAACTGACTCACTGTCCCTGGAAGGTTTCCTGGAGAAAGTTGATATCGTTAACATACAGCAATTCCACCTTTTCTCTCCTTCAATCTATACCTATTGACTCTGAAGATCTATGCCTCAACTTGAAAGATACAATGTTTGAGGTTAAAAGGGGAGCAATATTGGCAGTTTTCTAAAAGGCAAATTGATGATGTTCAAAATGTTAATATATTTGATCTAATATGTGTATTCTAGAAATTAATCCTCAACAGGCATTCACATTTATAAACAAAAATTGGTGCTCAATAATATTTACTATAATAGCAAATGTTGGGATAAATTCAACAATGGGGGATTAATAATAAATTATAAGGATACACAATGTTAAAAATGCTATGCTCAGGTAACTAGCAGAAATAATGCCAAAAATCAAATAAAATAAGACAAAGCTTTTCTACAATGAATATGTATCACTTAAATACTAAAAAATTATTAATTTCTTTATTTTTTTTACTTTTAAAACACATGTAAATTATTTTTATCAGACCATTCTCTATGTTTTGAAGCTATATCCAACTTACTAATATTCTAATCTATCAAAATACTTTCATTTACAGTACCTCATTGCATCTATTTTACAAACTTGTGAGGGAAAATTGGCTTTGTTTTGGTAGTTCCTAAAGTGGTAGAAATTTGTAGAATTGGGGCAAAAATAAATGTTGAACATTTATTGAGTATTTCACTATCTGCAAGATTTAAAGTTCAGTAATTTACACCTATTATTTTGTTTAATCCCTTGAAACAGCAATAGCTCCCTGAGCCAGGTGATATTAATCTTTTTATATTGACCAGGCTGAGGTTCAGCCAAGGAAAGGCAATGTCTGTGACAGGGCTGTAATTTGAAACCAGGATGCATGAATCTGCAATCTGAACTGTTTAAAGAGTATACATTAATAGAGGCCCGGTGCACATAATTCGTGCATGAGGGGAAGGTGTTCCTCAGTCCGGCCTGCACCCTCTCCAATATGAGACCCCTTGGGGATGTCTCTGTGGGATCGGGCCTAAACAGACAGAGCAGAGGTGCTCTCACAATCCGGGACTGCTGGCTCCTAACCGCTTGCCTGCCTGCCTGCCTGATCGCCCCCTAACTGCTTCCCTGCCAGCCCGATCACCCCCAACTGCCCTCCCCTGCCGGCCATCTTGTGGTGGCCATCTTGTGGTGGCCATCTTGTGACAACATGGGGCAGCCATCTTGTGATGGCCATCTTGTGATGCCATGGGGTGGCCATCTTGTGATGATGCGGAGGCTGCCATCTTGTGACAATGTTGCGCGATGCCACCTAGGCTTTTATTATATAGGATGATGCCAACTATCTTAATTATGAAGAAACTGAGATTCTTTTAAAAATATGTTTTTATTGATTTCAGAGAGGTGGGGAGAGGAAAAGAGAGATAGAAACATGCTGCTTCCTGCACTCCCCCTACTGGAGATCGAGCCTGCAACCTGAAGTGTGCCCTGACCAGGAATCCAACCATGACCTCCTGGTGCATGGGTCGACACTCAAGCACTGAGCCACATCAGCCAGTTAAAACTAGGTCCTTAATCATGAAGACACTGAGTGACCATATCCAGTATATAATGTCATATATCTACTAAAGCTGCTGCTGATTTTCAAATCTCTATGTCCTAATGTTAAATTTCATATCCCCTTCCCCTGCCCCCACTATGTTTCTCTATATGCCTGAGATGCAATATTCTATCAATTTCCAGCAAGAGATGGATTTTCAAAAATAAGTGCAAGGGAGTGCTTGAGGCAAATACTGTTCCTGGTGGTTCTCCTATTAGTCTTCCTAACTGCATAACTCTAACAAATAAACATGCTCCATGGTGACTTGGCCTGAGGCTCTGAAAGCCCGATTTCAACCATTTAGGCTCAGTGCAAGTCTTTACTTGACTTGCTCTTTAGACCTTCTGTGTCATCAACAGGGCTACAAGGTGGTGCCATCTTGGGCTTTGGATCTTTCTTGCCCTCACTCAGATTCTTAGGTCAAATGTCATCAATCTAAAGATATATACCTGGTCTGATTTATAATATACAAGTCAAAGTAGATTTTTAAACAAATAAAAAGCACATATAAACTCAAACAATATCTTGTTTAGTTAATTAGAAAGAAAACAACAGCAACAATAACAAAGACATTACATGTCAGTTTCTCAACTGTCTCCTATCCAGTTCACCTGGAAAACAAAACTTTCACATGGAAAGGTGACAACAACATTCTCTACTTGATAAATGAAAATAATGAGTTTCCTCTGCTTGTTGAAACGGGGCCATCCACAACCATATCCTCACTGAGGTGGAAACCAATCATCACTCAGCCTACATTAATGTCATGATATTATGGCTGTGATTCACTCAATGGCCTGCTGCACACAGCAATTCTTATAAATAAGCCCCCTCATTCAGAATGCCACAATATGTGCTCAGGCAACTGGCAGAGGCAGCATAAATATTGATCATCATCATAATTATAGTTTATATTGGCATAATGTCCTCCTTATGAAGCATTGAAATGGCTCTAAATATTTTCCTCAAATTTTTCTTAATTCAAATATGGTTGTAACTAGTGTTTATCTCTACCATGATATGAAAAATAAATTAAAAGTATAAACACAATTTGTGTTTTGGGAAGAAGGTAATATTTAGTTTATTTAAGAAACACATTCATGTTAGCCCTTTAAAATGCTACATGGCAGGTATTAATAATGTTGCTGTAAGCATTTTACTAGTAACAAATTAATTTCATTTACTCATTCAAGCATATATGGTTTTTCTCTTGGATAACCATGAGAATAATTCCATGGTTTGAATTTTAATAGTATTTATTTATAAATATTGTCCAAATAAATTTTTTTTGCCAATTCTCCTTTTATTTTTTTACTCATCTCAAAATTTAAGATATATTTAAACTTCAAAGTATTAAAATAATTTTGGATACTGTATTGCAAATGGAGGTTATCTATATTGAGGACATATCATTATTTCTATAAGTAAAATAAACCACAGTGAGATTTTTAATAACAAAATTTAGAACATACAATCTCCCAACTTAAATCCCTTTGATGGCTTCCCATACCCTTACTAGTAGAATAAAACACAGTTTCAACAAGGCACTTCAAAATGCACATTTTCCTCTGCATTTTGCAGCACACTCACCATTTTCATTAATATTTACTAACACAAACTTCCTTTCTGTAACAAGGATTTTTCTGCCAAGGAGTCTGCTGCCTAGAGCACTCTTCCTATGGTACTTGTCTTCTAGTCTCAGCTCACAAGTGACCTCAGTATAGAGAATTTCCCTAAATACAATAAATAAAATACCCCATCTGCCCAGCTCCCCAATTCACCCAATTACTCTCTAACACATCATTCTGTTTATTTTCTTCATGTCACTCAACCATACTGTATTGTAATTATCTTGGGTGTATTTAATTTACTTATTGATCTTCTACTAGGAGAGTGAACATTATGAGTTCCACTAAACCAGGCTACTTGTTGTCTTTTAATCATTTTTTCTCACCACCGAGAAGAGTGCCTGTCACATAATAGGTATTCAATAAATAGTCATGGAATGAACAATAAGGCTGTCTTTGTCACATTTCACTTAACCTTAATAAGTCCCTTCACAAGAATTAAATAAGAATTTATTATATGTAGTAGTTGGTAAGGGACTAATATCAATCGGCTTCCAGAAGATAGGTCAGCATAATACAACCCAAAGACCAACTCCTGCCTGCTGCCTGTTTTTATAAATAAAGTTTTATTGGAATATTGTCATGACAATTCACATAATATTGTCATTGGCTGCTTATGTGCTTCAAAGTCAGAGTTGAGTAGTTGCAATAGAAATTCTCTGTTCTGGCTTGGGAAGTCTAAAATATTTGCTACCTGAGCCTTTACAGAAAATGTTTATTGACCTCTGCTTTAGAAAATTCCAGTGTGATAATTACTTCAATAGAGAACCTTTTTTAGTTTGGTTTTCAAAACTAACAATCAAACAAAGACTTTTAAGAACAGGCTAATTCATTATATAGATAGAAGATCAAGATTAATGGTCATTTATTGTCTTGATCTCCTCATATTTATAGTCCTGAATCTGCATTCGGGAGTCCCTAGTTTTGGTCACGATGTATTCATTAACATTTTGGCATTTGCCATGTCCTGAATACTTTTGAGTTTAAGTCTCATCATCTGTATGATGAGAACAATAACATTTGCTTTGACTAATTGAATGAATTCTTGTGAAAAGAGAGTGTGGTGTCCCATACCTGTGTCTAAGTTTTGTTTTTGACTCCATCTTTTTGATGGCTCCTTAAGTAATAACACTGTTCTTCCTGCTCCCAGTCTTTGGAGAAATCTGTTTAGAATAGAGGTTATAAACATGATATATAATTGACATGTAACATTGTTTTAAATTTAAGGTATACAACATATTGATATGATGCATTTATATTGTAATACAATTGCCATTATAGCATTAACTAATAACTCTATCACACAATTATAATTTCTTCTAGTGGTGGGAACAATTAAGTTCTAGTCTCTTGGCAAGCTTAATATTTATACAGCTTGGTTGTCTATAATTGCTGTTCTCTGTATTAGATCTTAAGGATTTATTTATTTATTGGTTGCAGATGTTGATAAGTTAGTTAACCCCACAATTCTCAGAACCTTACTGGCAAAATGAAAAAAACAAGAGCTAACATTTGTTTTGAACCAGCTATTGCTTTAAGCCCTTGAGCTATATTCATTCATTTAGTACTTTCAACAACACAATGAAGTCAGGGTTATTGTTATTACCATCTTACTTTACAGATAATAAAACTGAGGCATTGAGAAATTAGAAAACTTGTCCAAAATGTATGATCCAGTGAATAGAATAGCTGAGATTTTAAACCAGTTCTTGGGCTTGGCCTCTTATCATAACATAAAATTCTTGTTAGGATTAAATGGGGAAAGTGATGAAAAATTCTTGACAGTTCCTGCATCAATAAGCATGATATAAGTGATTATTACTTTATCTAATCTTCTCTAGGCTTCAATTCTGAGGGGGAAATGCCCCACTGAATTACTTTAATTACTTCTGAATAAATTAAATCAAAAATGAATATATGTAGTTGATCCATTTCTATGATATCATTTAAATAGCAGCAAAGCCAATTTTTTTTACTTTTGTGTGTGTGATGTCACATTCTCCAGTATAAGACCCAAACATACAGACAATCCAAATACTTTTTTAGTCCAAATATTTTGACAAAGTAGAATTTCCTTCTAATTCAACCTTGAGCCTATCTATCCCTGAGATGTCTACAACACATAATGGGCCAGGAATTAAATCTAGGAAGAATAAAGTGAAGTGAGTTGTTCTAAAATTTTCATTTTTCAACTTAATTTTTTTAGAAAAAATAGTGTTTACAAACAAATTTACCATACAACTAGCCATGGCCAGGTCTTCTTCACTAATTCTCAAGTAAGCCCAAAGAAATCAAAACATGGGAGTACCCAGGTAGTGCGAAGATCGCACAACAAAATTATCCTTGTAATAGTGTGGAAGAGATAAAACAATTTGGTAAATCTTTTTTTGGCCTTGACATATTCTGGTTTTAATTTCATTATTTGGTTTCAAATCTGAAAACCCTATTATGCATAGCCTTATCTCTCAACACTGCAAGTAGAGAGATGACTTTACTGTGGAGAAAACTGAGATCACAGATGCAAAAAACAACAACAACAACAAAAAAAAAAGACAAAAAACAAAACAAACAAAAAAAACACATGTTTTGGAAAATTTTTCTAATTAAACCTGTGTTCTTTTTGATAGAACATATTTTAGATTACAAAGAGTAATACTTTAAAAGCTATGTATAATACATAGTACATTATAAAAAATGATATATCTTCTCAAGTCCTTTTTTCCCCTAAATAGTACCAATATGAAACTCCTGAAAATTGGAAGATGATATCTCAGGTTTGTAGCACTAATCCATCCATGCATTGTGCTGTGGCTTCTGAATTCCTCAGAAAAAAAAAAAGAGCTTGTGATTACCCACATAATGGAATGGTAATGGAGAAAATTCTTAAAATGGAAAGAAATGATCTGAAATATATGGTGGGAATATTGCATGAGCACAGGGTCAGGCACTAGTATGAGCAATGTGTACCTAATGAATTTTGTGATTTACTTTGAAAAGAAGAGATTTAATGTCAAGGAATGATAGGCGATACTGTTGAGTATTTTGAGTCCCCGAAGCATAGGGCTTTTGAATGCAGACTGAAGGATTTTG
The DNA here is from genome assembly GCF_000412655.1 of Myotis brandtii. Taxonomy (NCBI): domain Eukaryota; kingdom Metazoa; phylum Chordata; class Mammalia; order Chiroptera; family Vespertilionidae; genus Myotis; species Myotis brandtii. Next base: position 1,896,664 of record NW_005361913.1, on the reverse strand, counting down.
CAGTAGGTAGAAGAGGATAAAGGGAGGATAAATGGTGACAGGAGACTTGACTTTAGGTGGTGAACACACAACCCAATATATTGATGACATATTATAGAATTGTACACTTGAAACCTATATAATTTTATTATGCAATGTCATCCCAATAAATTCAATAAAAATTTAAAAATAAAATAAAATGTATATAGCACATACAATTTGTACAGAACATAATACTTGATAATGATATAAACAATTCTGTTACTGGTTTATGTATTTACTATGCTACACTTTTTATCGTTATTTTAGATTGTATTCTTTCTACTTATTAAAAGAGTTTACTGTAAAACATGATAATTTTTGAGTAAGTGGGGAGCTAAAGGATTTCTCTCACAATACATTGACATGGGAAAGACTGCAGCATTTTAAACTACTTGTCAGCTCAATGTGGTACCCATTTTGTTCAAAGATATAATTGCAACCAAAGTGAATCATGGAATTTTGTTTTCTTTTTTGAACCAACAGGGGGTTCCAATATCATAGCATTATTAATATCGATCAGTGGTTCCAGGGTTTTAGGGCCTTTTTATACTTGTTTTAGTCTATTCAGAATGTCCTAACAAAGTCCCTTAGACTTGGTTGTTTAAACAACAGAAATTTATTTTTTTCACACTCTGTAGACTGGAAGTCTGAGGTTGGGACCAGCATAGTGAGGTTCTGGTGAAGGTATTCTTTCTGGTTTATAGATGGCTGCCTTCACCCTGGGTTCTCATTTGGCCTGGAGAGAGAGAGAGAGAGAGAGAGAGAGAGAGAGAGAGAATGAATG
>NW_005361913.1:1844573-1895794 GCF_000412655.1 Myotis brandtii | reverse complement strand
AGAGAGAGAGAGATTCCCCTCGTCCTCTTCTTATAAGGCCACCAATTGTACAATTGTATCAGGTTAGGACCCCAACCTTAGGACCTTATTTAATCTTACTTACCTCCCCTTAACTCTAAATACAGTCACATTTGAGTTTAGCCTTCAACATGTGAATTTGGGGGGCACACAATTCAGTCTATAGCAATACTTGTGGCTCTCAAAGTGAGAAGGCTAAAAAGGGCTAATTCAAATGTAATCCTGATATTTGGGGGGCTAGCAATTGGAATCCATGCCAGCAAGCTAACCTATAATTAAGTCATTACCTCCTTCCCAGAAACTGGTCTTGCAGAATCTGTTACAGAGGCCATAAGCCTGTGAACAGTGCACTGCCCGGAGGGAGGGCTGTTACCGCTGGCACCAGGCCAGGCCATCAGATATGGCCTGGAGACCCCCAACACCTGAGGGCCTCTTGCAAAGCCCGAGAAAAGTACTGGAAGCATAATCCATATTTGCGGGACAAAGACCACAGGGAGATATAAAATGAAGGTCCCTGCATGTTTCGGTACTCTGATTTGGAAATTATTACCCGGAGTCTGCCAGTGTAATTAAAACAGTGTCTCTCCACTTCTTCAAAGCATCGCTTGGTTTTTCTGGGATCTTCTGCAACAAAAGAGCCTTTGTTTATTTAGGGTATATCTATTTACTATATTAGAAATTAAAATTAAGGAATTTAAAAACAGAATACACAGTGCACATTTCATTAGCTGTCTAGAAATTCCACTTTATACTTAAAGCAAAATAGAATGAGAAAGGGAAATTGAACTTTAGTATCATTTTGAAAGTAATTTTGACCTCACAGACACCCTGAAAGGATCTCAGGGATTCCCAGAGTTCCCAAACTTTGAGAACAACTTACATAGAAAAAAGGTTGAGTTCCCTAGATATTTTTTAAATAAGCAATTTTCCCACAAAGAAACCTTTATACAATTTTTTATATTGGCAGTTATCTCAGAGTTTAAAGATCTCCTTTATAGTCCCAAATGTAAGATAATACACAGAAACTACAGGCCAGATTAGCCTCCTCCGATCCCGAAACTGTCATTTTCATACACAAACCCAAAGGCAGTTACAAGCTTTCATTCTTATCTTTATGACAGCCTACTCTTCTCTTAGAACAAGTCAACTTCAGGACTATGCTCAGAGGCCAGACAAAAGATAGGCAGATAATTGATTTTACCAGGAATGGCAGATACATACTTCTGCATTTTATTTCTTTACATCAAACTCTTATCATTCTTACAGCAATACACACACACACACACACACACACACACACACACACCATCTTGATCTTCAAAGACAGCAAAGCATTCATTGAAACTATTTTAATATGAAAAGAACACTGTAGTATGGAATTCCAAATTTTTAAAAACACGCTGATTTCTATAACAGCTCATTTCTTCTAGTAATGGATGAGATTTTTCTTATTAAATGTCATTGAATCTTTTGCCACCAAAGATTTAGTCTTACCTTTTAACAAATTTATCAGCAATTGCAATTCTTGGGGCAGAGCTTCATTCTAGAATATCATTCTCTTCTTTGAAAGATATAGATGTTTTAGATAATTATTAAAAACACTGTTAGTACCAAGCCACTGAAAAATGTTTTTCAGCAATTTGATATGTGCAGGAAAATATGTTATTGCTTTTTATGTCAGAATTTCAATATTATGTTGATGTTTAAAGACCTAATAAAAATAAAGTTTACATTTTGACAACTTGAGTCAAAATTAATATAAACAAAATGCTTGAAATGAAAGTGATTTAATAAATAAATAGCAGGACTTGGGGTGAAAAAGACACCAGTCTCAATATAAAAGAATCTTAAATATGCAATCATGAATATTTCTATTCTCCTTTTTAAGCAGATGGTAAGATAAATGATCTGTATCCTCCAATCTATTTTATGGTTATGTGTTTAAGAAATAATTGCTTTCATGTACTCAATATTTGAATAATATCAAGAAAAATTTACCACCTTGAGAAAGGCATTACAAATGGAAATTGTAGATATTAATAATAAAATGACAAAGTATTTTGTTTGACACTAGATTTTTCTAGATAATGTGTGTCTTATTAAAGAAGTTAGGATATATAACTGCTATAATCAGAGTGACTGAGTTAGCAACTGTGTAATACATAGCACATATTTTTAAAGTTTTGACTATAATTACTCATAGCATGTATGCTGATTTCAGTTATTCTTTACACAAAAGGAATGCTGCATTAAGAAAGCAGGTAACTTCACTACAATCTTTGTGGTCAGAAAATGGAAAACAATAATTGTATCAATTCTCTTTATTTCTCTCAATCCAATTTTGCTTTTTGTCTTCTGCCTAATTACTCTAGAAAAAAATTGAATTATCTTTTTCTCTAATATTCACTCTTGTCGAGAATAAAATGATATTAGAATGAACAGCCACTATTCTTCTGGCTCACTTAGGAATATTTAAAAATCTCCTTTAAACCCACATCATCTAGATTCCTTCCACCTTGAGACACCAATTAATTTACTGTATTCTATTCTGTTCCATTGGGCAATGTTCTATACCCCAAATTATCATTCTAAAGCATTATTTTTAAGGCCAGAATAAGGAAAATAAATAAATACAAAGTCATTTGCTTCATGGTTGCAAAAGGATATCGAGTTAAGGGAGATCTGATATATCAATAGGAGAAGGCAGTTCTGAATGCTAAATCAAATTACACCTTTTTCTGTTGGGATTTCAACATCTGCCTCTGTGTAGATTGATTAGAATAAAGCAGGCCATCAGAGGCCCTTTGTCTGTGTTTGACTGGGTGAAGCAGCTGACAAGTGGCCATCAGATTACCCACAGAGGGGCAGCTGCGAGATAGGAGTTTGACAGCTGACTTCATTATAATTCCTACACTGCAGACTAAAATGGATTTGTCCTTTAATTGAGCTGGGCCAGCAAACTGCCCAGAGAGGAAATGGAAGGCAAAAATGGTTGGATACTGATAACAGAAAAAGTAGCAGGTGAATCCCACTCTAGGATGGAACAGATAGTGGCAGGAAAATCCTGGAAAGACATTTTTTGATATATTAGGAATTTCAATCACTTTAATTGAAATTTTCATAACTTGGCTATTGAAATGTCATCAAAAGTTTTTTGTTTTGTTTTTTTACTAATCAGGGATCTTTTATTTCCCTTACCAGGCAATTTCCAAAATATTTGCCTATCGCTTCCTTTTGTACATGGTTTTTAATTCAATGTAGAAAAAATAAGTTTCTTCAAAAAGTATGAAAAATTATGTATTAAAAAAAGGTTTGCTGTGGTTAATAGGATTCTTGAGGGGTTTCTGATAGAGAAAATTTTACAGATTGTTAAATTATATGGTTTACTATGATTCAGTATGCATAGATATATTCAGGAACATAAAGTAGTATAAGGTCAAATATTTTTAAGCGAAATCTGAAATATCAAAGGCAATTGGATTTAATAAAACACATAGGTCAAATTATATACTGAATACATTGAGAAAGTGTTACAGGTTTCACTTTGGGAAAATAACTTTGTAAAAGGTTTTGATATTTAAATATAGGTAGTTCTATAACTTGTCTTCATTTGCTTCAGGTAGATTTTTCTCTAATCACAATAAGGAGTCAGTGTGAAATAATTACTAAAAAATTCACACTGGTGATAAATAAAATAATGAATATTGTTCAATGTCATGCATAAATGTTTTTATGAATGTTACCATTTACATTATTATAATTTACATTATGTATTGAAATTTTTATTAACAAATATAGGATTAATTGATAAGTTAACCAACAGTATTACAGTCATGGTTTTTGTTAACATCTTCAGTTTCCTTTCCCATAAAATTTCTGTATGTTAATTACAAGAAAAAGCTCTTTACATTTATTATCATTGCTCATTCTTCCTGTCTATAAATTCAAATTTAGAAATGTAAGATACTTAAATAACAAGTAATCAAAAGAAAATCTAGATAAATGACACATTGATAATTGTTTTTAGAATAATAAAATTTTATGCACTCAAATATTTAATGATAATGTACTCAAGTTACATTTATTTTTGGTGTCATTAATCAATGTGGTGGTAGGGTGACATCCTAGGTCTAACAGCATGTTAGAGACATTCTGAACAGAGGAAATTGAGGTCTGGTTTATTGAGGCTAATAGTTGAATTTTACTGTCAGGCTCTTTGCAAATGTCAATACTAAACTCATGAAGGACATTCCCTTAATATATAGAATTATTCAGAATACAGGCTATGAACTAAACTGCTTAGGAGTAAATTTCAACAGTATCATTTACTGTTCATATATTCTTAGGCAAGTCACATTTAAATCTCTTTGTGTCTCGTTTCGTCATCTGTAAAATTAGGAGTCTAATATTATCCACCTTTATAATATTAAATATTTTCTCTCTGTGTGTATGTGTGTGTGTAATAACAAATGCATGTAAAACCTTTAGAGAATACATATTAAGTAAGCCTAATACTAAAGTAAATGTGAACTATAATATACGTTCTCCTCCCCCAACTTGTCCCCCCTTTTTTTGCATGATAATATCTTAGAACATAAGTAAATGAATAATACAAAAACACTTTTTTATGAAAATAGCATTCAATAATAAAGTTTACAAACTTATTAAATTACTTGGGCAAATGAGCATTTCAGAAATTAAATTTTCAAGTCAGAGGAATCAATTCTAAAAGCAGTGTTTCTGATTTATTCTTCTTGTGATTTTGCTTCATTGGTTACACCCTTTTTTTGTAATGGTTTCCAGTCACCAACAGTCACTGACACATTCACCCCTGTGTGTGGGAGCAGGGGGAGAGGAAGGATACTAAAATCAGTCAAGCTGATAAAGTTTTATCTCTTATGTGAATGTCAGATATATTGCCAGAAACAAAGGTGTGGGGTGAGCACTGCTTTGTAAAATAGTGGAGATGAGTACATTTAAACTAAAAAGAAAGTAACTCTAAATCTTTTTGTCCCTTTCCCTGAGACACATAATGAAGTAATTGCCTAAAAGGACTCTCATAATAGGTCACAGAATAATATTATCTTATTCCCTCAATATCATAATTTACATGCAATAAAATGTAGCACAAACATACAGTCAGGTGTGTTTTCCCACAAAATGTAAAGCAATGACATTTTTAGAAAAGTAAATGTGCCTATTATACAATGTCCATTAAATTAGGTTATTATATGACATATACTACTTTTCTATAACAAATAAAATAATAGAAAGAAATTTATTGATCACCAATACTGCACAATCTTGATTGAGCACACTAAATCTCTTTTGGATAGAGAGTGCCACTTTAGATGTTACATGATTTGTGTTTATATGGCAGAAAATGTTAGAGATTAGAATCAAGATTTTGTGTAAACTAAGCCAATACACTTTCATCATTGTTTAAAATTTGTATTGCTAATAAGGTAAGATGATTATAAGCTTGCTAAAACTTATAGATATAAAAACATAAGCCCTATTATTATTATTACTGTTTAATTTCTTGAGTCTGTCTAGTGTCTGTGATTTGGAAGTGATGCTTCTTTGTCAGGTCAGGCTTGTTTCCCAGATCAGATCTTAGCATTGGCTCAGAGGACCCTACAGGTTCTTTTTCTCATTTTGAATTCAGTCATTCAGAGGAGTGGTCTACAAGCTTAAGAATGGGAAACATAAAGTTGTAGTTCAGAGGAGTGGTCTACAAGCTTAAGAATGGGAAACACACATAAAGTTGTAGTTTTTTTGAGTGTTTTATTTTTGTTTTGTTTTGTGTCTTTTTAACCTAATCTACTTTACCCAAAATTTGTTACTTGTTCCCCCAATAGTCTCTGTAGAAAAATAAAATAATTTTTTCTGGTCCAGGATTCCATCCAGTACCATGTCTCTTTGCATTCATTAGTCTGGAACAACTATTCTTCAGTCTTCATTTATCTGTCATAACTGATATTTTTGAGGGTTCAGGTGTATTATTTTGCTGCATGTTCTTCAATTTGGATTTGTCTGGAGTATTCTCATGATTAGATTCATATTATGCATTCTTGACAGGAATACTAAAGAGGTGATGCTGTGTTCTTTTCTATGCTGCTTATCAGGTGGCCCACATTAACTTGACTTGGTTAACGTGGTATCTGTCAGTCTTCTTTTCTTTAGATTGCTATGTGTCTCTTGGAATTGCTGAATATCTTGTGGGGATATGCTGTGAAAACTGTGTATCCAATGAGTAGTTTACAAAGTTAAGAATGGGGAATCACACAAAATTTTGCACTGAAGTGTTGTTTTTTTTTTTAATTTAAATGTATTTTTACTAGAGGCCCAGTGCACGAAATTCGTGCACTGGGGGTGGGGGGGTCCCTCAGCCCTGCCTGCCCCCTCTCCAATCTGAGCCCCCTCGGGGGATGTCCGACTGCCAGTTTAGGCCTGATCCCACCGCAGTCGGACATCCCTCTCACAATCTGGGACTGCTGGCTCCCAACTGCTCACCTGCCTGCCTGCCTGCCTGATCACCCCTAACCACTCCCCTGACAGCCTGATTGATCCTAACTGCTCCCCTGCCAGCCCGATCGCCCCTAACTGCCCTCCCCTGCAGGCATGGTGGCCCCCAACTGCTCTTTCCTGCTGGCCTGGTCGCCCACAACTGCCCTCCCCTGCTTGACATCTTTTGGTGGCTATCTTGTGACCACATGGGGGCAGCCATCTTGTGTGAGAGTGTGACAGTCAGTTTGCATATCACCTCTTTATTATATAAGATAGATATCAGAGAGGAAGGGAGAGGGAGAGAGAGATAGAAACATCAATGATGAGAAAGAATCATTGATTGCTTGCCTCCTGCACACCCCCCACCAGGGATGTACCCTGACTGGGAATCGAACCTCCTGGTTCATTGGTCGATGCTCAACCACTGAGCCACACCAGCCAGGCATGGGCTGAAGTTTTAACTTCACTTAAAGGAGCATTGTGAAACAGAGACTCCTTTTCAGAGTTGTTTCTAAATGTGAGGTTTGGCTCTGGAAAGGAATGGCTGTGGGAATAGCTCACCTCAATCCTTCAGAGCACTTACATTTTAATCTTCAGAAAAGTCTGCAGGACTGATCCATTGAAAACAGTACTAGTTTAGACACTAGACCAAGAAGAATCTGACTAAGAATTAATTCAGCCTTTTTTATTTTGGAAACTTATAAAAAATGCTAAATTTATAAGGAATACATAGCAGAAATTGACAGAATTAAAGAGATAATTTAATACTTATTGTTGATTTTAACAACACTCTCTCAGCAATTAACAAAACATTTGACATCAATAACAGTGTCAACCAACCAACTGATCTAATAGATATTTATAAAACACTGTACCCAATAACTATAGAAAACATGTTATTTTCATGAGTATCTGTTAGGTCCCAAGATCAAGAGATGAGGGTTGAGGTCCAGAATAAATAAAAGAAGCACTAAACCCAAAGTAAATATGGAATAACCTGCTTTAACCTTGGGGATTTAAAATTTATATCATTCTATTGTATTTCTCCTTTATCTCTGATGGAGAGAGCTCATTATTTCATTTCTAATATAAGTATTTAAGGCTGTAATTTCCCTCAGTACTGATTAAGAGGTATCCCACAAATTTTGATATGCTGAATCATTATTACCATTCAATTTGAAATATCGTTTTATTTCACTTGTGATATTTTTCTTTGACCCCTGGATTATTTAAAAGTGTCATATTTAATTTGAAAATATTTGTGGTTCTCCTAGGTATTTTATGATTTTTGATTTAAAATTTCCCCCCCTGTGGCCAGAAAACATAATCTGTATGATTTTTTTTTTTTAATTAAAGGAGTTTGCTTTATTTCCCTGGATAATGTCTGTCTTTGTGAGCCTAACAGATACTCATGAAAATAACATGTTTTCTATAGTTATTGGGTACAGTGTTTTATAAATATCTATTAGATCAGTTGGTTGGTTGACACTGTTATTGATGTCAAATGTTTTGTTAATTGCTGAGAGAGTGTTGTTAAAATCAACAATAAGTATTAAATTATCTCTTTAATTCTGTCAATTTCTGCTATGTATTCCTTATAAATTTAGCATTTTTATCACTGTAAAATATTGCTGTTTTTCTATGGAAATAATTTTCTCTTAAAAACTAGTTTGTGTGATATTAACATAGCCACTATAGACTTTTTAGGCATATTTGTAAGTATAGCATGCTTCCCCCCCCCCCCTGTTTGTTTTCAATTTATTTATGCCTGTACATTTAATGGAAAACTCTTTTGGATTACAGATAGTTGAATCATGTATTTTTAATTCGTTCTAGTAATCCCTGACTTTCAATTGGAGTGCTTTGACCATTCATATTTAATGTAATTATCAACATAGTTGTGTTTTAGGTATGTCATTTTGCTATTTATTTGTCTTTGTTACTTTTATTTTTTGTTCTTCCTTTTCTTTATTCTCTCGGATTATTTAAGTATTATTAAAATTCTATTATAATGTATCTATCAACTTTTTTAGCTTGGCCTTTTACATTATTTTTGTGTTTACAACCTACTTAGTGTTAATATTATACCATCTCACATAAAATGTAGACAACCTACAGCCAACCTTCATTCTGTAGCTCTCATATATATTACATACAAATTAAATTATAGGCCCCACAGGACAATATGGTAATGCTCGCTTTAAACTGTTATGAAGAATTTTCTTTAGCATTTCTTTTAGTGCTGGCCTGCTGAAAATGAATTATTGTAGTTGATTTTCTTTATTTAAAAATGTTTTCATTTACCATTTATTCTTAAAGGGTAATTTTCCTTAATATAGAAAATTCATTTTTAAATATTATTTTCAAGATCTTGGTTTACTGCATTCTCAGTGCATACTGGCTTTGCTGATGAGAAATCCATGTTAATTCAAATTACTGTCCCTCTAGAGATAATGTGATATTTTTCTTTGTCTGCTTTCAATATTTTTTCTATCTTTATCATTTGATATTTTGAGTGTGATGTTCCTTAGGCATGATTTTCTTCATATTTATCCTGCTTGCTGTTTAGAAAACTTTATGAATCTTTAAATTTATATATTTCACCAAATTAGAAATATGTGGAACATTCTTTCTTCCAATATAGTGTGTGCTTAATTTTCTTTCTTATCTTCTCCTGGGGTTCTAATTTCATGTATGTTAAATCTTTTGAAATAGTTCTACATATTCTTGAAAAACTATTTCTTTTTAATTTTTCTCTCCAAGTTCACTGGCTGTCATCTATATTATTTGTTATGAGTTTTTCTGACATTTCAGACATGCCCAATTTTTTTAATGCAGGGAACAAAGTAAGTTAAAATACTTGTATATACACTAATGAAAGAGAAAGATACAAATTGACCATACCTTCACGATGCCACCAGCCAATCAGGAGTGAGTATGCAAATTAACCCAACAAAGATGGTGGGTTGATTTGCATGCGCAGGTGTCGAGCAGTTGGGGGAGGGGCAGGATGCTTGTGTCATCGCCATTGCAACGACACAGGCGTTCCACACTGCCCCAGCCACTCCGGGCCTCTGGGCAGTGTAGGAAGGTGGAAAGGTGGCTCCGGGCTGGAACAAAGGCAGAAAGGTGACTCAGGCCAGAGGGAAGGCGGTGCTGGCAGCCAGGGGAAGGAAGACCCATTCTTGCATGAATATTTGTGCATCAAGCCTCTAGTTGATTTTATAAAGAGAGAGAGGAAGGGAAAGGAAGAGATAAACATCAATCTCAATTGGCTGTCTCCTGCACACCCTCTACCAGGGATTGAGTCCGTAACCCAGGTATGTGCTCTGACTAGTTATTAAACTCACAACCTCTTGGTGCATTGGAAGATGCTCAACCAACTGAGCCACACTGGCCAAGCCCCAATTGTATCTTTAAGTAGTTTCTATTTTTCATTGTGAATATACATTTTTACAACCTTGAATGGTGCTACAGTTGCCTTTAAAAATAATTGTCTGATAATTGTAACATGAGGATTATCTAAGGATTATCTTTTCTATTCAAGATGAGTCAATTATTTTTGGTTCTTCATATTTAGAATACTTTTGGATCATATTTTTATCATTGTTACCCTGTGGAGGATAAGGACTCTTATTCATTCAAAAACATTTTAAATTTTGTTGTTATTTTAGTTGTTTTAGAGATAATTAACTTGCGAAAATTCAGTTACAGATTTTGTATCTCAAATCTCAGTTTAGTTTAGTTTATTTATCTTTTGCTGGAGGCTATCAAGAGCATATATGGTTCAGGAGCGAAACAGATTTGAATAAAATTTATACATAAAATTTTGGAATTTCTTTCTCTCCTTTTTCGAATTGGTTCTCATCTTTATTGGATCCTCCTCATTTTTAAGCAGCTGTTAAGTGACTCGAATTCTGTTCTCTGGTTCTTCAAGGTATGGATATTTTAGATTTTAGAACAAAAGTTTAGTTGATCTGTGTGCAGCTAACTTTGATTAAAAGCCTTACAAATAGGAAATCATTCAACCTGTTCTTTTTTCCCCATATTTTTACTCCTGAAAGAATCTGCTGTCATTCACTTTTACTGTCATTGTTTCTTTTTAAAAATTTGGGTGAAGTGTATCAAAAGGTATAAACTTCCAGTTATAAAATAATAAGTCATGGGGATGTAATGTAAACATGGTGACTATATGTAATAATATTGTGTTGTATATTTGAAAGTTGCTAAGAGAATAGGTCTTAATAGTTCTCATCACAAGAAAGAAGTCTGCGCTTATGTTTGGTGAAAGATGTTAACTAGACTTATTAACAATATATAAATATTGAATCAGGTTGTACATCATTTTACAATATATAAATATTGAATTGTTATAGTTTACATCTGAAACTAATACAATTTTGTACATCAACTCTACCCCAATAAAAAATAATAGAAAATGACCAGAGTTTGTAGTTTTTACCTGAAGCGGGCTTAAATTCTATAGAAGATTACTTGGTTATATCAGAGGTGGGACACTGATCATTGTTTCTAGAAACACAGGAAGCTCTAACTACCTATGGATATTTGAACTCTGGGGGCTGGTTACCTGGTTCTTTAAATGGTTATGAGTTGCCTAGTTACCTTTTCCCCAAATATATATTAGTAAATGGAGCCTGAAAAAGAAAATCCCTCTGTGACAGCAGGAATCCTACAGCTACATAAATATCTGAGGAAGCAGAGAAGTTGCAATATATACCCTCACTTTAATTCCAATAGTAATGAACCCCTTGGAAAGATGAGCAATGAAGTGAGAGAATCTCTTGCTCAAAGGTATTTTTGAATTAAATTCCTTCTTCCCCATTCACCTAAATTGTTTGGTAAATATTGCAAGGTTCTCTATCATAGAAGATATGGTATAGACTTTTTTTTTTTACATTAAGATTGGACTGTCAATAGGAATATAATTAGAGTCATGTTTTCTGAGAGTAGTGATGCTTCTGAGCCAATCATGCACAACACCTTACTTAGCAATTTCACAAATAGAATTTGCAGAATAGATTACTAAAAATTCAGGCTGAACATACTAGTATAGTCACAGATAGAAAAAAAAGTAACTGGAGTAAAATGAATTAATTTTAAAAATAAGGTTTTCCAAAATACATGGGGGAATAAATGGTTATAAAAGTGTCTAAATATTTAAGCCACTCGGATGTAAAATGCTATCAAGTATATAAGCTATCCAAGATAGATGGAGGTGTGTTTTGTCAAACAAAAGACAAAATCAATGCAGAAAATATTCAGAGTTTTCTGGAAGTGTGTGCATGCAGAAGCACACACACTTCTGTAGCTGTTCATACGGTTTTCATTGAATATTTTTAATGCAAGCACTCCTGAAGAATCTCACTGTCATTTATTTCTGACTTCTTTTTTGATATTATTCTAATTTATCGCTCATGCTGAGCAGCTTAAAGAGTATGGTTTAGTTTGTTACTAAATATCATTTTCATTTTTATTGTTTAATCCAATGTGAATTTTATTAGACTTGCTGAAATTTAACACCAGTTTCTCTGCAATAGCCTAATGAGTTTTCGTCACTGTGGAGCATTGTATATTGCTATCAGATTAGTAGGTGGAGCACATGTTATTAGACTTCCTCTAAATAATGCATATTCACTTATGCAGTCCCAGTCAATACTGAAAATTTCTTAAGGAAAATAGAAGTTGTAAAGTAAGAGGATAAGAGAAATCCAGTTGTCAAAGAGAGAGAGGTGCTGAATTTTTTTATTTCCTAGACTACAAATGTCTGCTAAGTGTTAAGACACTCTGGGTAAATATTTCTATTACACTTTGATATATAAACATCTAACAACTTTATATTCAAAAGCTAGTCATTTGGAGAGGTTTTAATGTAAGCTGTAACAGGAAGGTACATGGCCAAACTACCTAATGACATAATTCTTTGGGTTTTATTTTATAGAAATCAAATAGAGATAGAAAATAATGACAAAGTTCAGTACTGGTTAGAGTTGAAGACAACTGATTTCTCAATCACCATCAATTAAGTATAAATTGGTTAACTGTTCTGGTGGGAAATTAGGCAATCTAAAGCTAATGTCATAAAAACTATAAATTCCATTAGATAAAGTCATTCCATCTCTAGAAACAAGCATTTCCTTGCTTGACCCAAGGAAATGATTGAAAATATGATGAGGCATTAGATACATAAATGAATGTCAATTAGGGCACGGCAAGTTGGAGCGGAGGAGACTATATTTGTTCCTCTAACATTCTCTTGCTATGACTTTTGTAGCAATCAGGACATTATATCACCCAGGCCATTTTATAGACTAGATATACATTGTGAGGGCACAGGCAGGGATGGAATGTATTAAAAACCTCTGGTGCACCATCTCATAGCTCTGTTCTCAGCTACTGGGTGCTTTGTTTGTTTTTGTTTGCTTTCGAAAACATAGGTTAAGTAACTGGTTATTTGAAATTGATGGAAAAAATGTCAACGCCAATGAATACAAAATTGAAATTTATTTCCATGATTTCTTGTGTAAGATTTTGAGTAGTTTCAAGATTATGAATAGCATATAATTTATATGTGTTCAAAACTTGTTAGGAATTTATTTTACCAAATCATGTTCCTAAAAGTGTCAAATATAAAAAAAAAATCCTAAAATCTTACCTAATGATCTCTTGAATCACTAACAATTTTACTCCTGGAGAATAAAATTTAGAAATGAATATAACAGATTACATACAGATTTCTGATATATCTTACTAGAGGCCCAGTGCACGAAATTTGTGCACAGGGGAGGCGGGTCCCTCAGAATGGCCTGCATCCTCTCACAATCCGGGATCCCTTGGGGGATGTTGGGCCTAAACCGGCAGTTGGACATCCCTCTCGCAATCCAGGATGCTGCATGCACCATTGACCATAGTTTTCATACAGGTGAAAGGCATCTTACTGTTGTATGGGCAGCTACATTTTTTTCCCCTGATTATAAAAAGTAGTACGTAACATGATCCTTCTGAGGCAGTAGTACCATTTTCCCCATCTTATGGGTGGAAAAACTGAAGCAGAGAGAAGTTAAGTAATTGGTTTTGTCACACAGTTGTAAGTGTCAAGAATCAGGGATGACCACAAAATGTGCAAACCAGTGTCCATGCATGTTATTGCTGCATCATCCTGTTTTTTCAGTGTTAGAGTAGCCTTGCTAGGTTTTAATTTTTAAATCTAAGAGACTGTTCTCAATATATAGAGTAGGGTCCCTAGGCCTGGCCGGCAATAAAGACCATCTGTGGGGTGACCGGCGGGCAAGGTGATCAGGGGGGGCCCCGATGGCACCTGTCTTGTCTGGTTACCTGCTGGCCGGCCCCACCCTCTGATCAGGGGGGCAGACGCTCAGCGCAAGAGCTGCTCCTGACCAGCAGGCACCTGGGACATGGGCTTTGCTCTGGCCCTGGCTTCATCCAGAAGGACATCCAGAATGACGTCCAGTCTAATTAGCATATTACCCTTTTATTATTATAGATGATTTCTTTTTTTAAGTTTTTAATGATTAAGGTATTACATATGATTATTTTTAATGTTTTTCTTTCTGTATAGAGAATTTCCTGTAGTCATTATTTTTAGGTAAGAGATGCTAGTTACAAGTTCTCTTATTTTTCTTCATTTGAGAATGTCTTGACCTAAGCCTCCTTCTCTAAGAATATTTTTACAAGAGAAAGAATTCTGGGTTGACATATATTTTCCTTTTAGTATTTCAAAACGATTGTGTCAATTCCTACAGAACTCCATGGTTTTCTGATAAATCATCTCCTGGAATTCTAATTGTCTTCTTCAAATGGTAAGTTCTTGCCACTTTCATTATTTTGTCTTTCTCTTTAGATTTGTAATAGTTTGATTATGACGTGTTTTGGAGTGGGATATTTTAGATTTATCTTCTTTGGTTTCTTGAATTAGCAAGTGTATGTCTTTTGCCACTTTTGAGACATTTTCAGCCATTATTACTTAAAGTAATGTTTTATCCTCTCAATGCTCCCAGATTTCTTCTCTCCTTTTGTGATTCTGATGATATGAGTGTTAAATGTAGTTGTTGTCATTATATTTCTACAAGTCCTTGAAGCTCTGTCCTTTTTCTTTCGGCCAAAAAATATTTTTATCCCTGTGTTTCAGATTGAATAATTTCTATCATTCTATATTTCAGGTCACAGATTATTTTCTCTCTCTATTCTGCTGTTGAGCATATCTACGGAGTTTTTTATTTTGGTATTTGTGTTTTTCCAGTCTAAAATTTTTTAGTTACTGCTCCTACTCCTATGTGACCTCCATTGATCCCATACAGGGAGGAGCCTTGTTGCTGCTGGGTGTTGAGGAAAGTCCTGACACTCTCCTAGGACCTCCCTGATAGGAACCAGCATGCCTTATGCTTCCAGGAAGTTCCCTGTGTTCTACACTCTCACCTGAGGGACAGGCCTCTTACAATCTAATGGCCATGTAAGTGTTAGCTTCTTGCTGGCCTTTCTAACCCTCCTCTGGAAGTAGCGTTGGGATGCCATAACCCAACACTGTTCCCATAATTTTATTTTAATGAAATTATGTCTTTATATTTACCTATATAGCTTTCATTTCTGGTGCTCTTCATTTTTTTGCATGTGTCCACGTTTCCTTCTGAAATCATCGTCCTTCTGCTTGGAGACCTTCCCCTTAACATGCCTTGCCATTCACATCTATAGATGATAAATTAATTCAGTTTTTTAAATATCTGAAACACTACTTGATTTTTATTTTTTAAATATTTTTTGTTAGGTACAAATTTGTATTTTTAAAGTTTTTTTCTCTTATTACTTCAAACACTTTGCTTCACTGAATTCTAGTTTGTTTTATTTCCAACAAGATATGTGCTGTTATTTTCTTTATTTTAAAAAAATATTTTTATTGATTTCAGAGAGGAATGGAGAGGGAGAGAGAGATAAAAAACATCAATGATGAGAGATAATCATTGATTGGCTGCCTCCTGCACACCCACTACTGGGGATTGAGCCTGCAACCCGGGCATGTGCCCTGTACTGGAATCGAACCCGGGACCCTTCTGTCCACAGGCTTACTCTCTATCCACTGAGCCAAACCGGCAAGGGCTGTGCTGTGATTTTCATGACTGTTTTTCTGTATTTATTGTCATTTTAACTGATTGCTTTTTAAAGTTTTGCTTTATCTCTGTTTTTAAGCGAGTTGAATATAATAATCTTTATAGAATTTGCATAATGGTTTTATACATGTGTGAGTTTGTGAGTGTGTGTCTTTTCATTTTGAATCTGTGGGTTTATAATATTTATCACATTTGGAACATCATTAACCATTATATCCTCAAATATCACCACTCCACATTTGGAACTCCTATTTCACATATATTTGGGTGCATGGAATTTTCCCAAGAACTGATCATTGATGCTGTGTGTTTATTATTTTTTCCAGTCTTTTTTTTTCTTTATATATTTCACTTGGGATATTTCCTTTTGCTATGTATTCAAGTTCTTCTCTTCTGAATAGTTTGAATATACTTTAATTTCATCCAGTAAACCTTTCATATCAGATCTTGGATTTTCATCTCTTGAAATTTAATGTGTGCCTTTTTATATCTTGCATATCTCTTCTTAATGTGTTTAATCTTTCCTTCTTTCCTTTAGTTTCTTGAGCATGTGCTATTCAGTCATATATTTGTTTTAGTAGCCTACTCTATAAACACTGCCATCAGTGTCATTTCTAGGTCAATTTTAATTGATTGATCTTTGTTATGTTTTCCTGCATCTTTACATGTCTGATAATTTTTAGTTGGATGTAAGTCATTTGGATTTTATATTATCGGGTATAGTATACATTTGTGTTTTAAGAATATTATTGAGTTTTGTTCTGGTTATGTTTAAGTTTTTTGCCAATAGTTTTATCCATTTGGGTCATGTTCATAACAGAGCTGCATTTTCTAAAGTTAATGTCTCTCCAACAGTGAAGCGAGAGATTCTGAGTATTCTAACCAGTATGCTCCCTGAATTAGGAGGTTTCCATTCTGGCAGTCCTTGTCTCTCTTCCCTCTAGGTGATTCTTTTCCTTGACTTGTGTATTTCCTCACATACACGTAATGATCAGTTCTCAACTAAATACTCAAAGAAGATCCCTGGAATCCCGTCTCTGGACACCTCTCTCCTCTTCCATGCTATGCTCTATGAAATGGAGCCTCTAATCTTCACGGGACTCAGCTTCATCTGCTCAACTCAGGGAAATGCCCAGGCTCGGTCTGAGTTTTTCCTTTCTACCCCCTGGTCCAGAAGCGTAAAGGGCTTATAGGACAATTATAGTGCTCACCTCATTTGTATTCTGCTTGTAATGTTCAATATTTTAATTGTCATTGTAATACTGTAGTGTCTTGTTTATTGTTGCTATTGTTGCTGTAATATATGGGGAGAAGGTAAATGCTTTGTCTATTTCTTATCTTGACTTAAAACTACTTGCTTTCCTTCTTTGTTTTATTTCTTTAAAAATATTTCACTTACATGTGACTAAAGAGTATATACTGTCATGGTAGAAGTTTTATTTTTAACTTTATAAAGAGAATAGCCTGTTGTAAGCAATATTTGCATGTTTTAATTTATCTGTGGCATTGAAATTTATTTGTTTTGACTGTGCCATAATGCCCCATTGTTTTATTATGTTTTAGTTGATTCATATACATTCCTTTTGATGGAAATCTGGTACTTCTTTCTATTTTGAGAAAACTGTTATGGAATCTTTATACATATCTTCTACTATATAAATGTAAGATGTTCCTTGTATATATAAGCCTAAAATTAAATTATTCTTAGGATACATAAGTGTTTAAATGTGGGTTTTCCATAGTTTGTACAAAACATCTCACTCCCAAGAGCAAGTTTAACAGCTCCTATGTACACATGTCTCCAGCATTTTGTATTATCACACCTTTTCATTTTTACCAATTGAATTGATGTAAAATAGCATTGTTGTTGTTTTTTTTGGTGTTGATTTTCTTTTGACTGACTTTCAGAAGGACCTAACTATTACATATTTTCCTATTCTTAAATATGATTTAGCTCCCCAATTATTTGTATTTTTTAAATTCATTTTAATATATTTAATTATTTTACTTATAGAAGTATTTTAAAACTCTTGTTAGATTTCCAGATTGTTGTTATCTTTAGATTTTATTGTAAATAGCTATCTTTTTTAAATTACATTTTTCATGTGTTTTTCTTGGTATATATACTTTACATTCTTATCTATATACTAGAAACCTGGTGTATGAGATTAGTGCACTCCAGGGGTGGGGGGCTCCCTCAGCCCAGCCTGAGCCCTCTTGCAGTCCAGGAGTCCTCAGGGGATATCCCTAAGCCATCAGTCGGACATCCTTAGAGCTGCCGTGGAGGTGGGAGAGGATCCCGACACCGCCGCTGCGCTTGCCAGCCATGAGCCTGGCTTGTGGCTGAGTGGTGCTCCCACTGTGGGAGTTCACTGACCACCAGGGGGCAGCTCCTGTGTTGAGTGTCTGCCTCTTGGTGGTCAGGTGGTCAGTTTATGTCATAGCGACCGATCATTCAGGCGTTCAGGTCCATTTGCATATTAGCCTTTTATTATATAGGGTATAAAAGCCTAAGCGACCATTATGACTGGATGACTGGATGACAGGATGGTAGCTATGATGTGAACTGACCACCAGGGGGAAGATACCCAATGCAGGAACTGCCGCCTGGTGGTCAATACGCTCCCACAGTCAATATCCCATGGCTGACCAACTTCCCGTGGTCCCCCCCACCCTTTGGCCTGGCTGGCCCCAATTGGCCCTGGTCGCTGGTCAGGCCGAGGGACGCAACCCATGCATGAATTCATGTACCGGGCCTCTAGTATAATATAAATTTATAAAATGTATATAATAAAAGCCTAATATGAAAATTGTCCCCTTGACTGGGAGTTCAACCAGGAGTTTGATCAGGAGTTTGACCAGGGTGAAAGGCTGGCCAGCCAACCACACATGGCCCCTCCCCTCAGCCAGCCCCGCCCTGCTGACAGCAGTGGCAGGCAGCCAGGAGAAGGGAGGCCCCGGCTGGCAGCTGGCAGCCGCTAGGGATCCTACCTGTGCACGAATTTCATACACTGAACCTGTAGTTATATATAAAATAGACATTCCATGTAAAATAAATTTACAAATACACAAAATATAAAATTATATATACATGCATATTATTTTCTAAAATATATCCATATAAAATATTAAAATATATTTTTAAATTATATAGACTTTATATCCATAAAATGTTGAAGTTTCAAATTTTCTTGTATACATTTCTCTTACCTGACTCTTGATTTTCCAATAATTATGACTATTTAAACTCACTATCCTGCAAGGTTCCTTTTTTAAACCTAGTTCATAAGTTCTTGTTTCTTAGCTGTTGTCTAGAAACTAATTACAAAAACTTCTATGGTGATATAGCTGTCAATCATTCAAAATATTTGTGTTTTATGGTTCTAAATGTAGCAAAGTGGTATACATGCATCTTAAATAGAAGGAAAGAGTAATTATGTATGCATTTGGTAAGCTTCTCATATTTGATAATTAAATATTTCCCTGAGTGTGTGTGTGTGTGTGTGTATACTGGTGTTAGTTTGGCCTAGGAATCTGAGCGTAATGAAGAATCCTATAACCAGAAAAATTAATAAAGTCTTTATGTAGTGATTAAGTCACCAATAATTATTGAGTTAAGGTCATAAAAAGGGACACTTATTCCATCATGCATTTGTTTATTAATTTATATACTCATTCTGTTCCATGAAAGTTGATTGGGTGCCTTCTTTGGCCTAGAAGTTTACCAGGCTGTGAAGTATATAAAATATGCATAGTCGTGGCAAATCAATACTGCTTTTTCATGAGTGCCTAAGTTTATTTCTGGACATCATAAAAGATTCAACAGAGTCCTAGCTGATTTGGCTCAGTGGATAGAGCATCGGCCTGCAGACTGAAGGATCCCAGGTTCGATTCTGGTCAAGGGCACATACCCGGGTTGCGGGCTTGATCCCTGGTGTGGGGCGAGCAGGAGGCAGCTGATCAATGATTCTCTCTCATCATTGATGTTTCTATCTCTCTCTCCATCTCCCTTCATCTCTGAAATCAATAAAAAATATATTTTAAAAAAAAGATTCAACAGAGATTGCCTTTTGTTTTTATAATTAGTCAGAGGGATATTTAACATATATATTCAAAATTCATTTATTTTAAAAATAGTATGTGTTATGACTGTGGCAGCAATACAGATTTTTAGAACTAAAGGTAACCTAAGAATTATCACCTATACTGAGTGAGGCATGTCAGATTTCAGATTTTATTATTCCCCATTCCTTGATTTCTCTTGTGAGAGAATTATACTTCTCTGAGACATGGAAATCAGATGTGACCCTATGACAAGGCTTGGCCTGTGAACTGTGAATGAACCTGACATATACCATTTTTCTACCAGAAGCCTTAAGAGCAATTGCCTAAGTTCTTTCTTTTCCTTTTGTTTCTCTATAAGATCAGCATGACCTGGTATGAGCTGAACCTTAGGGACTCAGAATGAAGAATTTGTAGAGCAGAACCTCAGCTAAGCCATGATGAATATGTATTGTGGTCAAGAAATAAACTATTGTTGTTGTAAACTATTGAATTTTCAGACACTTCATTACCACAGAAATGACCTCTGGTACTATAGAATAACTTAGTAAATGCTGATTACTATAGTGAACTATGTATAATCCTTGCATATTGTCCTACTATTTATTTCCATGGTAGCACTGTCTACAAAACCTGCCAAATATATGGTTGAATGTTGTGAATTTTATTTGGCAATTTTATTTGTAAAGTGCTAATCTTTCTGATTTCAAGTTGAAAATATGAATGAGTAATTTTTTTTTCAGTTTTCTCCAGATGTTTGGCAACATTCAGACAGAATAAAATGTTAATAGTTTTTAAATAAAATTAACTCAGACTGTTAGTCTCATTAGGGAAAACTGTATTTTAGAAAGTGAGAAATAGGAATTGTCTTCCGGGGGTAGCTCTTATTCTTTTATTAAGAAGTTTCTTATTTGTCATCTGGTCTAAAGATAGATTTATTCAGCTCAGCTCAAGCAAAGATAACTAGATAGGTTTTTTGGTAATACCAGTCACACAATAATAGCCAATGAAAATACATCTTCTGAAGCATTTACAACACTAAATGTTATTAAATTAAAAAAGCATGATGAACACATTCTTGGTAAAAAATTGAAATAGTGTAAAATTTCTTAAAGGAAAATAATCACCATTACGAAAAGAAACAAAAAAACAACAACAAGAAATTCTTTACAATTGTCCAGTGGAAGTAAGGCTTCATAAAAAAAAATGTTTCTTGAGTGTTCTGCTTTGTTTTATATTTTTGATAATGCATTTGAAAGGAGATGCAAAGTACTAGACACGGAAGAAGCAATCCCCATTGCTTCAAATGCCATGGTGGGAATATGCTTCTTAAACTCTTTAGGTATTAAAAACTCTTTTAGATATTGCTATTAAATCTCTCATACATATTTTGTATCTCTTCAATATTTATCAAAAAGACACAGAATCCAATAAGTTTAAAAATGAAAAAAAATCAGATTTTGACATGTAAATTGTGAGTGACAATATATAGCAGGAGCTGCTTCAGAGAAGTGATGAGGGTAGAGGCCAGATTAGAGATTGTTGAGAAAAGGGCAAGATGTACTAAAATGAATACAGTGTACTAACAACTTTTTGGAGATAATGGTAGTAAATGGAAGATGATAAGATTAGAAAGAGGTGGTTATTCAATTTTATTTTAGTTTGTAATAAAGGAGAGTCAATGCATATTTAAATGGGAATGGTCATTTGCTTGGAGAAGGATACCAGAGAAAGGAAGAGATACACAATAGTGAAAGGTAGCTAAGAAGAAAGAAAGGGTGGGACCCATATTACACACAGAGTCAGTTACCTTGAATTGGGGAAAAACAGTCCCCTTATTATAACAGGCAGGAAGAAGAATAAGATGTGAATTTTTTTCCAGAAAGCTAGGAGAGAGATGCCTATTTTCTGAATTAGGGAAATAGCAAAGACAGTGAAAAGATGTGATCAAGAAAAATTTAGTAGCCCAGCTGGTGTGGCTAAGTGTTTGAACATTGACCTATGAACCAGAAGGTCACAATTCAATTCCTGGTCAGGGCACATGCCCTAGTTGCCAACTAGATCCCCAGTCAGGGGAATTCAAGAAGCAGCCAATCAATGATTCTCTCTCATCATTGTTGTTTCTCTCTCTCTCTCCCTCCCTCTCTCTCTTTCTCTCTGAAATCAATAAAATTTTTAACAATTTAGTAAATACTAATACTAATTTGTTACTGATTAAATTTTTTGGGGGGTATGAACATGAATAACAAGGGGAATGTAGGAGTAGCTGAACTTCCAGCTTGAATAGGTGGGTATATTATAAAACTATTTGTTATTATTGAGATCTAGGAAGATGTATAGATTGGAAGCCGATCTCAACTGAGAATTAAATATGCACCAAAATTTTCCCAGAAACACAGATCAGAACAATCACAATGTGGGTACTACCCAGTCAGTGTAGTGAAATGGTAAAGGAACCAGGCATGAAGAGATATGAATTCTCTTCCTCTGGTTCACCATTATATTACATTGATCTGTGTACACCTTTGATGATCTCATTGTCTTTATTAGACCAAATCAATTTTTGGTTCTTCATAATATTTTTACGAGTGATACTGGAAAACTGTTTGACAACATTTTTAAAAACTCAAGTTTCTCTTCTTTTCTTCTAGAAATGTATATATGGTGGTGTGGGGGTTTTTTGTTTGTTTATTTGTTGTGTGTGTTTGTTGTTTGTGTGTGTTTTTTTTGGTTTATGGTGTTTCCTGGTTTTTAGCAAGAGAGTGGTTAAAAATATATCTATAGTTTTTGAAGCCATCTTTTAAATTTATATAATTTTACTATTCATCTCATAATTCAATACTAATTTGTTAAGCATGTAGTATGGGCAAAATACAACTTGAAACACTTAGCACAAATAGGTGAAGCCCTGTTTCCTCTCAAAAAAATAAAATAAAATAAATCTGGGCCTTCGTGGGGCTTATGTTCCAGTGAGAGCAAAAAAGCGATGAGCAATAAGCACAATAAATAAGTTATTAGTAAATGAGGTAGTATGTTTGAAGCTAATATGTACTTTGAAAAGATAGAAAAAGCAATGAAAAGGAGATCAGGCATGAAGATTAGTAGCTATATTATAATTTCACTACAATATCCTATATAAGAAAAGGCCAGAGACCATAACGGCGTAATGACCAGAACGACCTATCGACCAGTCACTATGAGGTGCATTGACTACCTCTCGGTCCCTCCCCCCAGCCTGCAGGCTCCAATCGCTGAATGGCCAATGGGAAACCATGGGGAACCAGGGTGGTTGGCGGCAGCAGGACGGGACTGGGGACTGGCAAGCAGGTGGAAGGCAAACCTCTTGGTCCCTCCCCCTGGCCCGCAGGCTCTGATCATGGAGAACGGGAAACCATGGGGAATTGGGTGGGTGGTGGCAGGGCAAGACTGGGGACTGGCGAGTGGGCAGAATATGGCCCTGATTGCAGGCTAGGCCTAGGGACCCTACCTGTGCATGATTCTGTGCACTGGGCCCCTAGTATGATTATAATATGACTATTAGCATTGGCCATATTAAAAAGCTAAGAGTTGAGCAAAGAGTGAGGAATTTAAACATTTATATATTTGAGGAAAGAGAAACAGCTGGTGCAAACACCAGTGAATGCATGACATAAAGCAAGAATACCAGGTGGCTGGATCAGAGCAGGGGAGGGAATAGGTGATGAGGTCAAAGAGATAAAGAGGTGATAGTTCATTGGCTTCTTCTGAGTGAGATGGAGGGATGGTCACTCAAGTAATTTAAGCAGAGGAGAGGCATAATCCAATTTAGGCTTTATAAAGATTATTCCAACTATTTTGTTGAAAGGGTTACTCTAGCTGAGGGTAAGGAGTGAGGTCATGGAGTCCAAGAAGAAAGCTTTTATAGTTAAAGTAAGAGACAGGCGGGGGTTGAACCAAGATGTTAGCACATTATGATTGTATTTGAAAGGTGAAACAGAATTTGCTGACACATTGAATACGTGTATGAAGGAAAAGGCAAACTTTAAGGGTTTTGACCTGAGAAACTAGAAAGATGGCGTTGACATCAACCAAGATGGGAAGACTGTGGGTGGAGTAGGTTTTGAAGATGTAGATCAGGAAGTCAGTGTTAAATGATTTAAGTTTGAAATCTCAGGGCTGACATTCCAGAGAGTTGGAGGCATGGATCATGTTGTCAGTCTTCCACTTGGTATAACACACTTTATCTCATTAGTATGTGAATAAATGACACAGTACAGCATATTTGTGCAAAACATATTGCATATTTAATGATTGGTTAAATTCAGATACTTGATATTCTACCAGAGTTATTCATATTTGTTTGAATACTTTTTGATGGAATAGAAATATATTAGGATATACAAAAAAACTAATTTAGATGGAAATAGATCAGATATCCAAACAATGATTGAGCCATATCTTTCAAATATTTAAAGTGCTCCATTCTTGTTAGAAGAAGCTCTCCAATTTGTTTTAAATATAATTTAGATTTTAATATTGCTCTGAAGTCTCTATCACCATTTCACATGCCAAATATACTTTCTTTTTATATTGCAAATTTCTAAAATAATGATTCTGTAATTTTTCAGTCAAGAAGAACATTTCAGTATGTCATAACTAAATCACAAATTAAATCATGAAACAGAATAAGACTAGGCTTAGTCTATGTTTTTCTCACTCTGCATGTAGGTTTAAGTTATTATTGATGAGGAGATTAATTATACATATTCAAGTCAACAATGATTGCTAGACAGTTTTATGGGATGGAATGGCTTACATATCATTCAGGGACCTTGATTATAGAGTGATATGAAATATATTTGCAATATTTTCTCTTAGTTATTTTTATTTGCTAAGCTTATAGCTCTGTAAATAAAAGTGGCAGATTTCCCAAAAGAATTAAATTTCAGCTTATGAATTTATTTTATGGAGCCCCTATTCTACCTGTACAAGTACTTCACATGGTAGGTAACATAGGCAAATATAAAGCAACATCCTATTTTATTTTATTAGTGTATTTTACAACAATTCTGCAGATACACAAGCTTCAGAGATCATAAACACCCAAGGTCTTGAAGACTTTACCTTCCTATAAAGTGCTTTTTGAAAAGTGGTACTGCCTTTCAACCTATAAATACACTGCTACCCTTGAGAGAGCAAAGATTTATCTCTTCTCAATTTACAAGTAAATTCATTGTTAACCCACCTCACCTCTTCACCAATAAAGCCTGATTTATGATCAATGGTCAATGAGTCCATCTGAGGCAGTTTCTACTAAGGCTAAGAAAAGAAAGCATTAGAAAAAAACTAGTAAATTGTGCACCGTTTAATGTAGATTAAATGAAGTGAGCTGTATTATACTGCACAGCACCAATCCTAAGGAAGCCTGTGACTGTTGCACATTATACTTTTATGATGAGAATGATCACAGAAGCCAGTAATTATTCCTCCAATAGAACATTGTTCATGATGCTTTGGGATGAATTATGGCTGTGCCACTGTCATGTCTCAGATAATCTTGACAAATTCCTATCTATAGTCACTTGCCCATCATTTCCTTTCAAATAATTTTAGAGTCAATTTCATTGTTTACACACACACACACACACATACACACACACAGACAAACACACACACAATCTCATGTAAAAGAACAAAAATTAAAAAAAATGACATGACACATTATATATTTATAAAGAAGCAATGTGAAAACCAAGAGATTGAAATAGAGGTAGTTCTTGTGACAGAAAATTTTCTTAATGGAAAGATTAGTGTATGGAATTCAAGATTACATCTCAAATCCTCCACCAGCTCTTCATTAAAACACACATTCTTTGGGTTGTAAAGCATAGTTGTCTCACCTTAAAACATATTTTCTAGGGTATAAATGTTCTAAAAGATCCTTCATTGTTCCTTTAAGAGGATGAGCAGCCAGAGAACCATGAGGAGGCTCAGCATGTGACTCTAATACATTATGGTCAAAAGATCTTAGAGTTTGGAACCTGGGATGGATCACAGAAATCAGTAACCTCTTTGCCATGTTGTATGGTACAAGAACAGTTAAGGAATCCTACATGCTGTGCCCTCTTTTTGGAGGTTTGTAAAGCACATTAATATTTAAAATGCTCTGAGAAGTTCTACAATAGAGAATTCTATCCAACTTTGCATGACCCACCCTTCTTCAAATGCAGTGTGTGGCAAAAGTAGGCTTATAGGAAACACAAAACTTATTCTTATATTACTAGAGGCCCGGTGCATGGATTTGTGCACTGGTGGGGTCCTCAGCCTGCTGGCCTGTGGGGATAGGGCCAAAACTGGCTCTCTGACATCCCCCGAGGGGTCCTGGATTGCAAGAGGGAGATTCTCAGGTGACACACCCTGGAATCAGGCTCTCTCCTCTCTGGTGCTGGGTGTATCACCCGAGAACCGCAGCTGCCAAGCCACTGCAGCTCGGCAGCTCCTGTGTTGAGCGTCGGCCCCCTGGTGGTCAGTGTGCATCATAGCTACCAGTTGGATGGTCAAACGGTCAGACAGTCACTTAGGCTTTATATATCTAATTTATTAATTACTGTACTATTTTCTATATAAACAACTGTAAACATACTTTTGCCCAACACTATGTATTACATGTTAGATTTTTGTTGCCAAGTTGAAGTAAAATTTATTCACACATTCATTGGTAATGTTAGTCTAGTACAATTATTCTCAAAATGAGGAAACTGAGATCCAGAAAGGTAAATGATAAGCCCATGATCTCTCAGACTGTATTGAAGCCTACACTAGAGCTGGGATATGTGGATTACAAATTCAGTGCATCTTGGGGATTTCTAAAAAAGCCTTTGTGGAAAATTATCTAAGATCAGGGAAAAATACAGGAAAACAGAAGAAAATGGCTTTGCTCAATATTTTAAGAAACCTCATTTGCCCCAATATTTTATTTTATTTTAATATTATAAAAATATTATATAAAATATTACCTTATTTACTACATTCATCTGACAAGAAAGTGTTATATTTAGTGAATTATCCAGAAACATGAATTATTCTTATGTAAGCACAGATAAATTAAATTGCATTTTCTTATATTAGTTTGCTCCAGCTAACATAACAAAATACCACAGACTGTGTGGCTTAAACAACAGACATTTATTCTCTCCCAGATCCGGAGGCTAGAAGTCCAAGATCAAGGTGTCCATAGGATTGGTTCCTGGAAAAGCCTCTCTGTGTCTGGCCTGTAATTGGCCACCTTCTTGCTGTGTCCCCACATGGCCTTTCCTCTGTGCTTGCGCAGAGAGAAAGACCTCTAGTCCCTCTTTCTCTTCTGATAAGGAATCCAGTTTTATTGAATTAGGGCCCTACCCATATATCTTATTTATCGTTAATTATTTTTTTAAAGGCCTCTTCTGCAAATGCCAGGGGTTAGGGCTTCCACATAGAGATTTTGAGAAGATACAAATCAGGCCAAAAAATGTCCATTAATATTTGTATTTTCTGCTATTATTTGTTTGTTTGTTGTTGTTTTTTCAGGAAACATTCCTGTTTCATCCCCATTTCCTCCTTGCGTCCCTTTCTTTCTTGTTCCTGAACATTCCACACATATTTGAACTGGAAAAACTCTAAAGGCTCAACAGCTGTCTTGAAGATTTTCATTATAGGCCTTATTTTCCTGCACAGACCAGGTCTCAGCTTTGGAATCCTGCTTTAAGGCACAGTCTGCTGTACTTTTCTCACAAGCATCCTGTCACAACATGCCTGTGGTCCTCTCACAATAATTAGCTCATCAATTGTAGTTTTACAGAGGGGACTCTTGGGCAATATCCCATGTAGGACATAAAGCTTTTTATTTTGTTACTTGCAGTATCAATCTGTTCAGTCTTTCTTTAAAACAACCTCTTAAATACATTAACAAAGAAATAAGTATCGTTACATTGTGGTTAACTTGACCACTTCTTCTAAGATTCTGATAGTTGTTGCCAGGTACAAGCATGGTATGTATTCAGAGAACTGTTGGTTCTGTTTCAAATTCACTGAGGTAAAAGAAGGAAGAAAGAATAAACAAACCAACCAAAAATAAGTAAGCTATATCTGATCACTTTCATAACAATCTTTACATTGTATCTTGTTAGTGTGTAATTAAAATAACTAACATCTCTATATTGTTTTTATTCATGCATTTTTATTGCTCCTCATAATTTTGCAGAGTGAGAAACAGACATAGGTAGTTTTATGACTTGGCTTGGATCAAACAGCTATTAAGTGGTTGAACTAAACTTAAACCTAATTGATTTAAACTGAAATTCAATAATTAATTCATTCAACATCGACTGCATGCCAGACTGTGGTAATATAATGGTGAGCAAAGAGAAGCACCAAGTCTGCCTTTGAGAAGAACCAGGTGATACAGACATACAGGCATTAATACAGCAATAGGAAATAGATTGTAAAATTGCAACTCCAAGCAGTGCTGCTTGCAGAAGCATATGTTGTAATGAGAATGAGTAAGAGGGGGACTGCCTGTCATGACCATGGTTGGAGACATTAAAATCCCATATGATTAAATAAACAACATCTCCTAGATGAACATTTTACTGGCCATTCAATTCACCTGTTTGCAGAGCTGAATAATCCACAAACCTAATATACCAGGATCATCTTTCTTTCCAATTATCAAAAGGTGGGATTACAAACAAGTAAAAATGTACTGAAACAAGAAAACAGAGCTCCAGTATTCACCATAATCAACTGCATCAGGGAGAGCTTAGAAAACACAGGCAGAGCTGAGATTCAGCCCTGCCCCCTAGACATTGGTGGAAAGACAGGCACATTTATTATGACCAGTAGAGGTAACTACCAGGCTGTGACTGGCCACAGACATC
Source organism: Myotis brandtii (assembly GCF_000412655.1). Lineage (NCBI taxonomy): Eukaryota > Metazoa > Chordata > Mammalia > Chiroptera > Vespertilionidae > Myotis > Myotis brandtii. Next base: position 1,867,170 of record NW_005361913.1, on the reverse strand, counting down.
AAGAAAGGGTGCAGAACAGCCAAAGTAGTTAAATCTGAGAAGAGCATCCCAATCATTGAAAGTAGCCAGAGAATGGTGAAAGATACAGCGGGGCCTTGACTTACGAGTGTCCCGACTAACGAGATTTTTGAGATACCAGCTGTCTCTCCGCCGATTTTTTGCATTGAGTTGATAGAGTAATTTGAGTTAATGAGCTCCTTAACGAGCTCGGTCTCGGAACGAATTAAACTCATAAGTCAAGGCCCCACTGTGTAAGCAATTTTTTTAATAGTCTTCAGTTGAGATAGATAGCAAAGACAAAATAGGATACTGCAATGAATGTAAAATATTGGAAATATTTTTACCCTGTTTAGTAAGTGCTATTACAATGAGAATTAATCATAATATGCACCCAATTTCCAAAAAGCTATTTATGGTTAGAAACATTTTAATTTCTAATTAAGCATGACTCTTTTGTCTCAATCTAAGAGTATAAGGACTATCTCACTAAGTTAAGACAATGAGCTGAGTCTGATTTAGATGTCTGCTATTAAAGCTACAGAATGTGAGTGTGAGTGTATGCACTCAGTGCCATCAACCTGACAGTGAAGGATATACCCTAAACTTTGCCATAGTAGCTAATTATCAAAGGCTAGTTTAAAGAATACATCCATCTTGCATATATATTTATATTCACTACACCTTGGGATATAACATTCCTCAATTCATCACTGACTTAATATTGTGCTTTTATTAAATATTTATAACCTTTTATATGTCAAGGGATATCTTTATTCCTACATCTGGAATATAAATTTTGTACTATTGCGTATGCATCATTCATATTTAAAAAAATATCAGAAACATCAGTTTTTATCTTTACAAGAAAAGACTTAGCTTATTCGATCATCTCACAATTTATGCAGGGACATAGTAATTATTCTCTTTTCAGATACAGTTCTATGCTCAATAATATTTTTATGATTGTTTTTGAAAAATACCCAACATATTTACTTATGATTACTTTATGATTACTTTAAACTTACCTTTTTAAATCATCCACTTAATACAACAATAATTACCTCCTTTAATGCCATCTATACATTAATCATTTAATTTGCCAACATGTTGATTTTCCCTCTCTGTTAAGGGAGATTTATTTTCTCTTGCCATAAAGGAGTACAGAAAGATAAAAGCCAAAGCATACAAGCAAGTAGTTACCAGAAAAGCTTTTTGTGATACATGATTCTAACATGCCAGAAGAAAATTGCACTGAAAATGATGTAGTCTAACTAATAAGAAATACATTTGAAATTGAAAATTAAATATATTCTTGCATATCCTGATATGCTACTTTACTTGCCTCATTTGCATGCAAATAAGGGCTCAATAACTATTTTAATTGGTATATTCTCCCAAAAGCAAGGAAAGAAGATTCAAAATATATGTATTATTTTGTAAGGGAAAGAATGTTAATATTCACCAAATAATTACCTAATTTACATAGTGATTAGTCTCATCTGCAATAAAGTATTTTTATAAATATACAGAGAGTACATTAGACGTTGTGAAATTTGACAAGTGAAATAACAAGCAAATCTAATAAGGAAAATTATATGCAGGTGAAAGACTTCTAGTAGGTTATTTTTAATATAACTTTATTACTAATGTCAGAATAATAAGTCAAATCCTTAAGCATTCCGTGAATCACATTTGGTAGATAAGAGGAGAAAAACAAATATAATATAGTTAAAAATATTGAACATGATCGAACACATCTGAAAGAGATAAATTCCTAGGGGAAGAATTTCCACCTACATAATTTCAAGTGGAGTAATCTATTTTCTAATTAGTAAGGGAAAAATCCCCTGTATATGACCTTGAATTTAAAATATTAGCTCAGAGGGAATATTTACGATCCAAAGGCTCAAATGCATAATGAAAATACGGACATGACTTTTACTGTTGTTAAGGTTCTTTTTAAATCATTCTTAGGCATAATCAGCCTATGTTGACTGACATTTATAGCATGAAAATTGGCTGGAATAAAAATGCAATGGCGTTTGAAATTAGAAAACACATTATTGAGGAGGCAGGTTAAATATTTGTGGTGTTCAAAGCTATTTTTCTTGGTAGAAGCAATACCTTTGTTCATTTTGATCAAGCTTATATTCTAAATGAGTTTTACATACTAAAATTATTTTAGTTCTCCAATGCATCTTCTTTTGTCATTTCACATGTAGTTGTTATTCTTTTCAGAAAAATGTACTTTTCAGCTTTCAACATTTTAAGTATGATAAAGGAGGGAGACTTTAGGATTTAAACATGGAGAATTTGTCAGCTAGAATGTGTGTTAAGTGAAAAACCAAGTACTGGAATTAATAAATGAGCAAAATGACCGCGCTGATTATAAACAATCTATTCACTTATTAGTGTGTGGGTTTGTAGTGATCTAGAAACAATCATAAGCTGAACGGTGAGGCTGAGCAATGAATATGAAAAATAAAGATAAATGATTTCAAAAAGCTCAGTTCACAATCTGTTTCCCAAGAAACTGAGACTAGATAGATTCCTGGCTTCTGGGAGAATTCTCAGGTGCTGTCTACACCGAGTTGGAAACTAAAATTATAAGTAAGAGAACATCACTGTGAAATGTATCTGGATTTTAGAGGCAGCCAGAAAGATCGGAACTGAAAGCCTGACTCCTTTACTCATACACTATCTGACCCTAGAAAATTACCATTCAGAAGTTCAGATTCGTGTAAAACAAGATTAAAAATATTTGCTTCCAGGGTTATTGTAAGGATTAATAAGATTGTTAGTGAACAGAAAGTCTGTAGAACATGGCCAATTTAATAAATAATGGAAAATATGAGTGTTATAGTAGAGCCAAGAGTATGGTCTCCTGAGATATTTCTCCTTTCAGCAACTGACCTCGCTGATCCCTTGAGATACAAGAATTCTGCACCTGCGATGTTTTCCATGGAATCTTTAAGAGAGCTGGCATTTAACATCCACTAGGACACAAATCAATCATGCATGTATTTTGAAAAGAGTAAATTAATGTAATGATGGGAAATCAAACTCTATATGAGTATAGCTATAAAAATTATAGTTATCTAAATGTTCATTCATATGTGTTCATTGACCATGAGATGATGCTAACTCCTGGCATAAAGCTTATTGACACCTTAACTGACACATAATAGTGGCTGAAGTTTATTAGGAATGTGCTTATTTTTAAAAACTGGACAATGTAGCAAAAGGCTGTGAGCTTCAGAGTATTCTAAGGCATTGAAGACATTTCTATGATGGAAAGGGACAGAAACTGTGACACTCAGGAGAGCCATCCTGCATAAGGGCATCCAGAGAATGGGGAATGTGGGAACACATCCAAATAATTCTACAAGGCTTTTGTAACCTTACTGTCAAGCCAAAAATGTACATTGAAGGCCAAATATCTATCTATCTATCTATCTATCTATCTATCTATCTATCTATCATCATCATCTATTATCTATCTATCATCTAAGGGAGTTTTTCCAAAGAATGCAAGAAGGGCTTAGCATTAGAAAAAATTATAAATCTAACTCTCTACAATAAAATATTTAAGAAGAAAACACACAAATGCACAGATGTATAAAAAACATATGATATTATTTAACATTCATTTGTAATTTGAATTATTTTCACACTAACACTTAAGGGAAATTTTCTTAACTGAATAACTGTGTTGTATAAAAAGCTTATCAAAGAAGAAACCATTTAACTATAATGTTAGGACAATTGTTTATTCTAGAAAACTATATTTTGAAAGGCCTTTCTGTTCTTTATGATGTATGTGTCATGAAACCTAGAGCAAATGTCATAAATTGTGCTGAAGAATTGTGATCTCTATAAAGGGGATGTTGCCTGACCCCTAACTTAATGAGATGAACTCAAAGGAGAAAGAAGCTAATCTATCCTGTGCTTGTTGTCAATGTGAAAAACAAAAAGGATCGCTGTGTGATGCACTTCGGTTGATACCCGTTCTGTGCTGTTGCGCCTCAAAGACTCCTGCTGTCGAAGTAGACAATATTGCTGCTTTCACCCTGCGGTAATCTGAATATGGTGGCAGAACCAGAAACAGTGGCATTACATGGGAGCTTATTAAATATTTAGGATCTCAATCAGATCCCACCCCAGACCCACTAAATGGAAGTCTGCATTCTAACAAGATCTCTGAGAATCTTCCTTCACAAAGGAATACTCTGGCTCTGAGCTACTGATCTTCCTGTCTTCGGAAATACTAGGAATCATTAACTACCAAGAAAAATTGTATACTTTTGGAAAAGAACATAAGATAGTAGCAAATGTTTTCTGATTTTTGTTTTTTTGTTTGTTTTACCTGAAAGTATGGGAATTTCTGGCAATTTTCCCAATAATCTATACTAATAAAAGGGTAATACACTAATTAGACCAGACATCTTCTGGACTTCCTTCCGGACAAAGCCATGGTGGCGGGGCCAAGGCAGAGGCGGTTAGGGGCGATCAGGCCAGCAGGGGAGAGCAGTTAGGAGCAATAGATAGGCCAGCAGGTGAGAGCAGTTAGGGGGATCAGGCCAGCAGGGGAGAGCCAAGAAGTCTGATCCCCTGGCCTGTGCTATTTAAACTATCCTAGGCTAGCTCTCTGATAAGATAAATATATTCTAAAATTTTGATCAGATTATTTAATCTTTTCAGCTTGCTTCTTACATATATCAGTATAATTAACAAAGTTTTATGCTAGACACTCTTTTTAAGTATGTACATTCATTCACTCATTTAGTTGTCAGAACTGTGTGAATTTCATTGTGCTTTGTTTTTTTTATGGATGAATAATTTTGTATTTCTTCTACAAATGGAAAAAATCTGAGCCCAGAGACATATGACTTTCCCAGAATCAGACTAGTTAGCTACAAAGAGTAGAAATGAATAAAATAGCCTAGTCCCTGTAGAGGTAAATTCAGTGCAATGCTTGTTCCAGAATTTTCTACTTGGCATTCTCTGGAGCAACTCCAGGCAATAACATTTTTTTAATTCTGAGGACAGAGGTAACAACTTCTCAAAAGTAATTTTAATTTAGAAATGCTTGCCTGTCTAGCTCCTGCGACTATCTCCTCGGCTGCACAACCTGCCCTGAGGCGAAAGCTCCTCTAACAAAGAACGCCAAATGCTGGGGATGATGCAGGAGATGGGTGGAAGGTCACAGAGGCCAGCATATTCCCTGACAGTGCTGTCCACTAGAAATACATCGCACTCCACACAGGTAACTCTAAATTTTCTCGTGTCTGGATTGAAAAAAGAAATAAGAAACTGGTGAAGTTTATTTTTTTTACTAAAAGTATATATTTTACCTGCGTTCATTTTACTCATATCACATTCAAAAGGAAACTTCCTAGGATGTCATCTTTTCCATTCACTTAGACAAGTTCCACTACCCAAGTGATATTCCACTTTCATATCATTAAGTTAATAAAATAGACTTAATCAACAAATGTTGGTAAGAGATAGGGTGCTAAGGCCATGATCTAACTTAATATCCATATCCAAATTAGTTTTGAAAATATTAGAAAATTGGCTATGTTAAAATTTTAATAGGCATGTGTTGGTTGTCATTGTATTTGAAGTATTTATTTTAAAATAAAGCCCTACAGCCCTCCTAAATTTTTTTTCATTTTTAATTTTTTTTTTCAATCACAGTTTACTTTCAATATTATTTTGTGTTAATTTCAGGTGTACAGCACAGTGGTTAGATAATTATTTAAGGTGAAGTTCATTTAAATCAGCTATTTTATTTAACCTGCCATGTAAAAAAATATCATTTTAATATAATTCATATAAAAATGTATTAAAGAAATACTTGGTATTTTTATTATATGATGTCTTTAAAATTGGTGTATATTTTAAAGTCACACCACATCTCATTCTGACTAGTCAGAGTTTTCCACTGCTCAGTGGCCAGCTGTAGTGAACAACTACTATACTGGGGTATTGGACAGCCCAGTTTTAAAGGCTCTGAGTGCCTGAAAAAAATTAAACCAAGTGTTTATGTAAATAAAGCAGGAGTAACTCAATCTCAATAAATATGTTTAATACCAAAGGCATAATCCATAAGGACATCATTATTTACATACACTACTACCTTATTTCCCTCCAAGGTCTGTGCAATTATACTATTCACATTTCTCTTATTTTAAAAAATTGGGGGGGAAAAAAGCATGAGGTTTTATTCCGATTTTTATTTTATAATTTATTATGAGCATAATTTCTTTCTGTCCAACATTATTTTAAGAAAGTATCTCAATAATTGCATAATATTCTGTTTTAAAATCAAATATCTGGCCATTAGCATGTGTCTAATTTTTTCTATTATAAACAACTAGAGGCCTGGTGCATGAAAATTCATGCACTGGAGGGGGCGTCCCTCAGCCCGGCCTGCCCCTTCTCACAGTCTGGGAGCTCTTGGGGTCAGGGGAAGGCGATGCCCCATCACACCTCTGCTGCTGCCACTGCCGGCAGCTCAAGCCTCGGCCGGCCCTGGTTACCTGAGCCTCGGCTGGCCCTGGTTACCTAAACCTCGGGGGGCCCTGAGCGGCTGGACAGCCACCATCTGAAGCTTGCCTGTGCCTCAGGGTGGCCCTGGGTGGCTTAGGGGGTTGAGGGGACTGGGGGATTGGGCTCAACCATCTTGTGGCTGTGGGCGCCGCCATCTTTGAGAGCATGGCAGTCAATTAGCATATTCCCTCCTTATTGGCTGTGGGTGCCACCATATTTGAGGGCGGGACAGTCAATTAGCATATTTCCTCCTTATTGGCTGTGAGTACTGCCATCTTTGAGGGCGGGGCAGTCAATTAGCATATTTCCTCTTTATTGGCTGTGGGCACCACCATCTTTTGCGACAGTATGAGGGTCAATTACCATATTCCCTCTTTATTAGATAGGATATCTTGAAGACCTGCTATAAAAATATTTGTTCCCATATTTGATTAGACATACACATTTGGAATGCCTTCTATGGTAACCAAATTGCTTTCAAGAAAGATAGTAACAAAGGTATCTGTCAGAATTGCTCCTTTACCACTCTGCCCTGCCCTATTGTCTTTAGAAAATATTGTTGCCATTTTAAGAGATGACATATTGGTTTTTAATTCTAATTTGTTTTTCTTTAGCTACAGGTTGGGCAAAGTCTCTCTGTGTGCATGTCTGTGCGCACATGTGTATCTGTGTGTGTATTTGCAATCTATTTGTATTTCTTATGCATTTTTTGTTTCTGACCTTGAACAAATCGTTTATATAGTGAGAGAATTAATTAGTTTTTATCAGTTATGTTACAAATATATCCCTGTTTGAAAGAAGATATTAAGGTGATTTGGGGTATTTATAATTATGAAGTTATATCTACCAAAATTTTCAAATGGGTCTATCCCTTCACTTTTATATTTACAAAGGAATTTTTACCCCACAATATTAATCTACATTTTCTCCCTGCCATTTTATTGTTTTTCTATATTTAATGTTTCAACCCACATGGTATTTATTTTTTAGAAAGTATGTAAATGAAATGTAACTTTAACTTTTTAATTGATAGCTGGTTCTACCACATACCTTAATATATCTTAAGCTTTTAGATGCATAGAATTTGGGGATTCATTAACTTGAAAACATTTTATTTTCTTATAAAGTTTTGAACTAGGTTTTGCATAAAAATAGTGAAGTCTTTTCCTAATTCAGTCCCAAAAGATGTGAGTAGTGTGATGTTTAGAATTCACACAGTATTTCTTGTACCTGTTCAGTCTAGTAAGTGGAGAAGCAGGAAAAGAAAAGAGACAGCCTAAGGGAAGGCAAATGCTGCAATGGCGATGTTTGGATTTTTTTTCTCGTGCTGAAACATTTCTTCTCTGTGCTGGTGCAACCTCTTGTTTGTTTTTCTCACCTGGCTTCTTCCATCCACAGCCCACCCTGGCGGAGCCACTGTGACTGCTTGGGATGAAGAGCCATGCCAGGTGTAAACAGGTGACAGGTGCCTCCATAGCCTCAAGGCTTGATATATCTAGAACCAGATTCACTTTCCAGATTCCTGATGGGACCCAGGAATTCTCCCCCAGAACTCTCCCTTCCTCATGGCCCCAACACACGTGCTTCCCCAAACACCACACACACACACACACACACACACACACACACACACTTCAAATATCATCGTTCAGAAACATCTGGAACATTCTGTCAGGTTTTCCTCCCTTAGCTTCCTTGGCACACAGGTCCTCCCCATGAGAGGAGTCACAGCTCACTCCTCAGTTTGACTCTGTCTTGAATGAAATGGATCCAGCAGAAATGCTTTAAAGTTCCTGGCAGGGGGGAAATGGGAGATATCAGTAATACTATCAACAATAAAAAATATACAGTTTTTTCCCTATTTTATATTCAACTGCTATATTCAGTTAGAAATCTGGAAGTGAGCAAGTTAAAGGCCTCTTACATAGTTGTATTATTAAGTGAAAGACCGCATATCACTGACATACTAACCATGCTGTTAATGCATAACTGTTTTTGCATTTGCTTGTGCTAAATGCATGCATGTCAGAAAACAGTGCAGACTGTCTCCCAAGCACAAATCCAGCATTATGTTTGCAGGTGTTCTTGGAATAGCATTGAAAAGGCCAATACATTTGAGTATACTTCACTTGCTGTCAGCAATCTTCAGCAGAGGGGAGAATAAAGTTAATATATGGAATATCTCGCTTGCATACACAGAAGGCACAGACTTTCTCTGTCAGTGGCCATGCATTTTGCACATATTTTCAGTAAAGTCATATAAACCTTCATTTAAAAAGCTGGTTGAAGGAACACTCTCTGATTTTATTGAGACTATAATGATGGAAAAAGCCATTCCTTTTGGTGCCCTTCCTGGGGTTATGCTGCATACCTCTCTCCCAATAACTGTATATGGCAATAACAAGCCAGTGGCATTATGGGATAATTGGCTCCTCCTCACTGCATTTATGGGTAGTCAGTCTGAGAATTACTGAGATTGAACAAAAGCCACTGTGACTACAAGACTGAGGCCCATATTGATCTAGGATGGATCTATCAGGTCAGGCAGAACACATCATGCTCTTGGTAGGAGAATTCTTTCCACAGAAAAGGGAAATAATTATTCTCTCCAATGAAACGCTTGAGACAAAAGTGCACACACCTACAAAGGACTCTGATACAATCTTGATCATGAAAAAGCAATAGTTCCCCCTCCCCCCCTTTTTTTTGTTTGTTTGTTTGGTAGTTCCTGCTTGGAAAAATATCCCACTGAGGTTCTCTCTGTCTTTCTGAGTTTCCTTCAGTCTATCTGGGGATTTTTATTTTTTAAACAGTGTATTCACATTTTTCAAACTCTGGCTTAAAACCTTCAGTTGAAACAGAAAAGGGCAAATTCATTTAGTGTATATGAAGTAGGCAGTAATTGCATTGGAAAACCCCAAAACACACAAACCAGAACCAGCTGTAACCAGGCATGTATGGAAAGCAGTGCACAGAATTTTCCATGGCCTGCAGCAATGATGTTATACAAACAGTCCCTGAGGTGTCTCAGCAGCTTCATGCACAGTGGAAAGAAATTAGATAATGCTAAAGCTTACCAGATGGATATTCAATCGGTACTTTTATGTAAAATTCTGTCTCTAAATTGAATATTGAAGAAATAGCTACATTGGACTTATAAAATTAACATCTTTGTTTTCTAGCACTCTTCCCTGACATGCATGCTGAGTCTTAAAAATACTGCGGACAAAGTATGTGTTATGTAAGTTATAGGAAACATGAAAATAGCTATTAAGAATAACCTAAAAATAATTGGCTAAAAGAAAACAGAAAGTAGAATATGAGAAAATGCACAAAAAGAATAATTCTTAATGCCCTTGATTTAAGATTTGAGATAACAAATTGCCTTTTTAATTTAAAAAAAAAACAGACATTTTGTTTAAATCATTGGCTTCTTACAGAGTTCTGCCACTTTCAACTATATGTTTCTTGTTGCTCTAAATCCCAACCTTTATATTCATTAAGTCCCTTTATAATAAAACTTCACTTTACTTGGATAAACACATATCCTCCTGCTCACTAATACAGAATTTACCCCTATCCATCTACTTTCTCCTATATACAATGTATGCTGTTATCTGTCCTGCTAGACAGTTTCTCTAGGAACACCCTTTTTTTACCTCAACATGTTCAAATTTTGCCCCACTTTAGAAGCCTAGTCTATATCCAATCTCCTCCATTGTTACTTCAAACTTCAGTGATCTCCTATCTAAAGTCTCCTATGGTAGGAACAAGATTTTGTTTCATTAAGATCGGGGGAAAAGGGTAAGGCATTCTCATTGTAGATAACAGGAGATGGAAGGGCTGGAAGGAAAGCCAACTCAAAATCCTTACTAATAAAAGCCTAAGTGGTCGTCACACCGTGATGCCCTCACACCGTCACAAGATGGCTGCACGCACAGCAGGCAAACACAGGTGGGCGGGCCCTGGCTTGACGCTGCGTGCGGGGCACCAAGCCTGCCTAGAAGACCCACCTCCTCCCAGCTCTGCATGCGGAGCCGGGATGAGGCGGGTCCCCCGGCTCTGCTAGGTGAGGCCTGCCTGGCAGTCCAGCGAGGCCTGCCTGGGGGTCCCGCCTCCTCCCGGCTGGAAGCCGTGAGGCCTGCCTGGGGGTCCCGGCTCCACGCGGCGAGGCCTGCATGCAGCAAGGCCTGACTCGGGGTCCTGCTTTTTCCCAGTGCAGAGCCAGGAGGAGGCAGGTCCCCCGCTTTGAGCTGGGAGGCCTGCCCGGGGGTCCTGGGGCTCCTGGGGGTCCAGCTCTGTGTGGCGTGGAGGCAGGACCCCTGGCTCGGACTACCTCTTTGGGGCAATCCATCAAGGAGCCCCGGGTGTGTGGGCGGGGCCTACCTCTTTGGGGCAATTGATTGTGGGGCTCCCACACTGTGACAGGGCACAGGCAAGGCTGGGGGACCCCACCCCCAAGTGTATGAATTTGATGCACCGGGCCTCTAGTGTATACATAAAGGCACTGTTAAAAATCTGGGTATAAAATCAATATAGGTGCTATATTTAAGAAAACTATAGGTTTGGAACCAAGAAACAACAGTGATGGGGATCTGGAGAGTGTTGGAGTTGGAAGCTGGTGCAAGAGTAGATTCAGATACTAATAAGATGGCCTCTCCAGCCCATCAACGTAAATTGCACTGCTCTATAGCACATTAGAGAGTGCCTTACAGATCTTCAATATCCTACTGCAGGGGTCCTCAAACTACGGCCCGTGGGCCACATGCAAATACAAATATTGTATTTGTTCCCTTTTTGTTTTTTTACTTCAAAATAAGATATGTGCAGTGTGCATAAGAATTTGTTCATAGTTTTTTTTTAAACTATAGTCCAGCCCTCCAACGGTCTGAGGGACAGTGAACTGGCCCCTTGTTTAAAAAGTTTGAGGACCCCTGTCCTACAGGTTCACGGATTCATGGAAGTGTTCAGAATAGGGTAGAACACTTCCCTACTGGAAGATCAAAATTTGAATTGCTATTAGAGTAATTAGTTTTATTAAGAGAAATGTTAATACCTCTATCATACCAGATAGCTGTTAACCTAATGAATCTAGTATCTATTAGTAAGATATTAGCAGTGGAGATGTTCCTCTAGGATAACAGGAATTGGCTCACTCAACTTACTCATGGGCTCTGTGCTCATAGGGCTCAATCAATGTTTTATGAATGATTTTTTACAAGTGAGTAAATTTGCATATGCTCATAACCATGAATAAACTGGCCACATTAAATGCACCTTAGGAAATTATAAAAATCTAGTTCAATTTGAATGAGTAGCACATTGACCATAAATTATATTTGTCAAAACAACACTCTATGTGATCTCTTGAGGTCTCAAATCCATGACTATTCTATCCAAGTTGTTCTTGTCTTTGGGGTCTGTAATTTTTCAGGTAACAGTCCTTAATTCGCATAAAATTCTTAATCTTTGATAATGAGTATGTTCAAAGTTTACTTTATGCATCATTTTTTCATTTCTCAGAAAGTTTGTAATTTGTTGGCTGCCTGCTTTGCTGAATGTTTTAAATAGAAGTTTACTGTTGGTCAACTCTTCCATGTTTCTTTAAGTGGTACAATTCATACTTTAAGGAAACTGTACTAAGTAAAGGAGATGATATACAATCCCTAGAGAACTTTATAGAACCTTGGAACATTCTATTTCCTTTGTAAAATGTCACCAAGAGGCTTTCCAAGATGACCTTAGTAAGGAAAGTCTCCAGTCACACTGAGATCAGAATATTTTATATTCTATATAACCTATCAGTACTTGGAAATATTTATGTATTTCTCTTTCATTCATTTGTTGTTCTTTCTATTGCAATGTAAGTTTTTTGAAGGAAAAACTCAGCTTTTTTATTCTTCTAAATAATGTATATGCAGTGCATTGAACAGCATCTAGCACATTGAAGATATAAAATGAATATCTCTTGAATGAGTATAAAATAAATGTGAGGCATGATATTAAGTGCTAAAATATGAAGCTGAAAAAAGAAACTTAGAGGTCTGACTAGGTGGTATAATATTTGTAAAAGCCTTCACTTAAAAAATATTTATTAGTTAGCATTGTCCCTAAGGCATAGTTCTTGAAAAGTAACCAAAGCTTTTATTTTTTTAAAAGAAATCTGTAAAGGTGGAAGTCCACTGGATTGGGAACATCTTTAATAGCAAACAACTTAATGTAAGTTAACGGACACAAAAGGAAACCTTGATAAGCACATACCAGGGGTTAAGCATGGTCTCAAAGGAGGGGATGTAGCCAAAACTGAAACACAAGAAAAAAATCCAAGACAATCGCTTCACAATTTTCCCAGGTCTAATCATGAATGAGAATATGATTAAATCTAGTGCCATTAGAATTTTATTGAAACAACCTAACCCTCTTTTTCCTCAATCCTTAAAATTACTGTATTATGCAATGACAGTTTCTTAAAATGAAAAAAGATCAATCCCAGAAATTTTTTTTTAAAAAAATCAATTATCCAATGGGAAAGAGATGGATTACCATTGATTGCATCCTGCCTGTGTTAGAGATGATGGATGACTGCAGTCATGGCATTGATCTTTGGGAACAGGCTTACACTGGTCTTGCATGGCTTATTATAAGGCCACCCACTCAGAGAATGCATAACATACACAACACATGCCATGTTTTACATTCTATCAGGGCCTTTCAGCTGTTCTTTTGTTCCTATAACTTTGACTATGTCCCTAAATTCAAGCATTGTTACTTGCCTTAAAAAATGTGTTCAGATAGAATGATTGTAAAGAACTCTTGGACAGACAAGTGCAGTAACAGAATGAGAGAACAGCCATATAAATGATCTGACAGTCACTGTAGTTTGTTCCTAAGTGAAGCGCCTGAAAGCCCATCTTGTAACTCATACAAATCTTTCACATTTTCAAATAACCAGGGAACATGTGAAATGTTATAGGTTTATTCCAACCTGCAGCATTTCGGGATGATAAATATTTCCAGTTCAGGTTCAATTTATATACTCTATGAAATGCTACATATATAATTTTTTATCAAGAGTGACTTGTTAATTAAGTGGAATGCATTCTGACTTCTAGAAGACTATTTTTATTTAAATGTATTTAAATTGTACATTCTTTCTTGAAAGGCATCTCAACTGCAGCCTCATCTACTGTTCCAAGAATCACATGAAGTCAGGACTGGTAACAAGAGCCATTTCAGATTCCACAATGCATTTACTGTTTCTTTGAGTGTTTACTGAATGCAGCAGTTAAGCTAAACTGCCACATCCTTTCCTCACTGAGGACTGGCTGATGAGCAAAGCTGTCAAATGTACATTTGCAAAGGAGGCTTGTTGGAGCTGTGTTAACCATTGTGATGCCAATTACACAGGCAAATATTAACTTATCCTCATCACCATAATATTTGTGGTGCTCTCTAAACAGAATAAGCAGGGGGGAAAAATATTGACCAAAAACATAGCCAGGAGTTACCATCTATCTTGTAAGAAATATATTTAAAAAAATAAATAAATAGAAATCAACCGTCTCAAGATTCCATGAACTCTTCACATTTTCTCTGTATGACACCTTACCATTCTGTTTTTTCAAGACTTAATAAAATTTACCTTGAGCTACAACATAGGAAAATAGAATTTCATTTGACAACTTAGCATAATTCTAGATAACTAGAACTCTAGTGTCATTATTTGCAACTGGGGCCTGAAATTAGATGAATTAGGTATTATTGTTATTTGAATGTTTCTATCTGAATTGGTCATAACAAGGTCCAATATTATACCCAAAGGTATGAAAAAATGAGAAAATATTTCTTGAGTTATCACATTCCTATAAACGAATATGTCAGATTTTGTACAACTAGAGGGCATGCTAATGGATCATTTATGTTAGCTACTTTTATAGAAAAATATCTGTGATAAGCACACAGTGTAAGCTAAGAGAAGGAGAACAGGGAGTAAGTATTCATTAAATGCTTGTGTTTAAGGTACAGTACTAATTGTGATCACATATACCATCTCCTTTATTTTTAAGACTATCTCGATGAGCTAGGGGATATTATTCTCATGTTTATGGATGATGATACACTATGACTCATGATAGATAGAGCTACTTACAGACATCAAACAATTCTACTGTAAAGTTAAATTAAAATACTTTTGACATGTGGCGTATGAAACATCTGGATTTCTCCCTGAAAATTAAAGTTTGTATTGATTTATATCATATAAATGCAGTTGTACCCTAACCCTGAAACGTAATTTTACCAAATCATCACTTCTTTTTTAGAAGGTAATTCTGTACTTTTTTTTCTTTCCCGGGCACTATCTAATCATTTTGTCATGTTTGTATTATTTTTGTATCCCAAAAGAATGTAAAGATGGTGTTTTTGTTAAAATGAGTATTACTTTTGCTTTGACTCAGAGAGTATATTGTTGCCTACATCTAAAACTGTTGTCCATCTAAGCAGGGTACATGATGGAACCCATAAAAAGTATAATACCTGCCTTCAAAGAGGTTATCTTTGCCTAGATATTAAGCCAACCTTTTTCTTGGTATGCAAGAACTCTAAACATTGTAGCATTGAAACTGATCAGTCTCATCTTAGACGGGTTCTTTTGCTTTTTATTCATAAAACCACCTGGAAACCAAAAGAGTTTATACATAAGTTTTATTCTAAGTGACACTCCCCACCACCCCCTGCAGTTTGCAATGGGCTAATGGAGAAACAAAGATTGGCAACCTCACTGCTCTGACCTGCTCTTCCTTTTTAAAATATTTATACTTCTTCTGTAGTCACTTACAACCCTCTGTTGTGGTTAATTGAAGGCACTTAATCCCACTGCTACCTTCTTGCTATGATAAATATTTAATCACAGAGAGGAAAGCTCCTTTTTTCAGAACATACATCTGTCTGTGACTCTTGAAAACAGAACAAAGGGCACTGTTACCTGGAAGGAGCCTGCACTCCCCAGTCCAGGGTTTAGAAAGGTCCACCTAATTACCTCTGCCAAGAAACAGTAGTCTGCTTCTCACTGACTGTCTGACATTTAGACATTTCTCCCCTCACCACTTCCCATTGGTGGGAAAAGGAACTGAATACAAAACGAAAGTCCACTTTGCTAGCAAATTCCTTACCCATCACAAAGTTAGGCTATGGATATGTGGTATGTCACTCGAACTGTGTCATTTTTCTCTCCAATTAAAAATAATGGATGCTCTTGGCCTGTCAGGCTGTACAATATTCCTGTAGGGAGAAAATTTAGTTGATATCTCCTCAGAGCTATTGTCCACTAATTTAAAGTTCAAGGTCTGACTGCGATCCATCTCTATGTCTCCCTACTTAGCAGAGTGTCACAGAGAATCCACACTTCCCATGGGAAGAGCCTGACAGGCACTATTACAGCTGAACCCATTTTTTCCAAGACAATTTTTATGCAAACTAGGAGTGAGAAACAATTATCACATCCTTCAGTTACTCAACTATATTTTCTGAAAGAAAGTCTTCTGAATTTGTCGGTTGCTCCTTCATCACTGGGATATTAATATATGGTATTGGCCAATTTTCTGTGACAAATGCACTTTGAGGGGCAAAAAAAAAGAAGCTCTTGATATATCACATATTAGAAGAGAATGAACGGTATAGAGCCATCATTATCAAAGGAAGCAAACTATTCTACTTATTTGTGAATAGGTTACTCTTCGCAGTTTGATTCTCCAATAAAGAAAATAATGTACAAGTTTTCTGTTTGTCCATCTTAGGAAAATTGGGCTGCCAATTGCTAATAGATTAAATGCTGACAATGTGAATGTTAGGTACAAATTATCGAACAGGTGCAAAAACACTTAATTAAATCTTCTAAGCCAGAAGTAAATTTTAATAGTCAAAAACATTTCATTCCTCTTCAGTTACACCCTATTTGCCTTCAGGGTCTACTGAAGTGTTGCTGCTGATAATGACAACTTTCCTTGAAGGAAATTATGTTCTGGGTTATAATTGAAGCCAATATTAACTACTGTTTGAAAACTACCACTCTATTCCCATCTCTAAAGACTGCAAAATATATGTAAAAAGAATATAAAAGGAAGAAAAAAAAACAATGAAAAATACTAAAGAGGTAGAACTTAAATTATTTTAAGACATAATCACTTTCCTCAAACTTAGCTGTATTCCAATAATTAGAATACAGCTAAGATAGAGCATTCCGAAGGGGAAGAAACTGTCTATGCTTAGCTAACTATACTAAGGTTTTTCAATATCTTATCCTATATAATAAAGAGGTAATATGCAAATTGACTGTCACACCCTCGCACAAGATGGCCACCCCCATGTTGTCACAAGAAGGCCAGCAAGGGAGGGCAGTTGGGGGTGACCGGGCCAGCAGGGGAGGGCAGTTGGGGGCAATCAGGCCAGCAGGGGAGCAGTTAGGTATCAATCAGACTGGCAGGGGAGTGGTTAGGGGATTATCAGGCTGGCAACAGAAGCGGTTAAGGGCAATCAGGCAGGCAGGCAAGCGGTTAGGAGTCAGCAGTCCCGGTTTGTCAGACATCCCCCGGGGGTCCCAGATTGGAGAGAGTGCAGGCTGGGCTGAGGGACACCCCCCGCAGGGCACAAATTTTGTGCACCAGGCCTCTAGTCATTTAATATTTTCCCAATATAGTTTCTCAGAAAGTTGTTGAGGATACTTTGGGATACAAGCTATAACAATTTAAACCATATAGCATGATTAAAGAGAAATTTGCAATTATAAAAGTGTTATTTTTCACTTTAATTTATTACCTATTTTTATAAGTTCAGGAAATATACTTTAAATACATATAAATTTGCAGTTAAAATATTTAGACACTTTTACTTTGGTTTATTTTAAGATTATATCTTAAATATTTCTTCTTATTCCTAATGGTCATTCACAATTATTTTAAGAACTACCCAGCCAAGAATTTTGTCTGACATTAAGTTAATTTACATTTTTATGTCTAGATAATTTTCTAGTTGGAATATTTGTGCATATGCATTACATATCTTCTTCAGCTACTTAGGAAGTTCAAGTAAACATCCTCATATAAGATTTAACACATTTTAAAAAAATCTATCTCTAAGTTATAGGCGCAATAGCCTTTGAAATTAGAAACTTGCTACCTCAAACTATTACCCCTAAGAAAATATTGAAAAATATTTTTGAAATCATTAGAAAGTAATAGTTTAGAGAACAATTTTTCTTTGGAGTTTTTCACCATTTTTATTAGTTTTAACATACTAGACATGTCTTGTGTGAGAAAAAATTAAATAGCATTTCTCACAGGCAGTCATATATTTTTGTTCTTAACTCCCATAGTTCCATAAATGCACATCAATTAATCTAAAAATATCTAAAGAGGAGGAACCGGAGAAATATAGGACAATAAATCTATGTAATTCAAAATGTCTATTTTTACAGAAGAAACAGGGGCCCAGCTAAAAGTATGTCTTGTTTCCTTATTCCCAGCCCAATAGTCTTTGGACTATAATCATATTTCTCCTTTAATGGGAGGCAAATAAACTACAGAATTTCTTGGTAGAAATAAAATTTTATTTTAATTGTATTTAAAAAAATGGGCTATGGAGGCCATAGATTAAAAATGAGTCCTTAATATTTTAATATTATAAGATATTTGACAATGATGCATTAACTGAAATACTTTAATATCATTTAATTCATTATTTACAATTGAATTAGGATATAATACTTTGTTTGGGTTCCACAATTGACTTATTGAGTGCATTTATAGAAGAAATAATATGATTAATTGTTGAATTATTTGCATCTTTCAGGAAAACACTTGAGCTTCTCTTAGGCCAATATAGGAAAAAACTATTGTTGGAGAAAGATTATTACTTAAGAAATTTCAAGTATACAAAAGAGGATGATTCAGAAGCTGTAGAGAGGTGACGTATTACTACTAAGACCAGAACAGGAAGTGGATTTGAAATGGATCAGGAGGGACTTAGGTTAGATATTACAGAACACAGAAGCATGGATCTGAAACTCAGTTTCAACTTCACATTATTTTAATGTGCAAGGAAAGTGTCTCCCCAGGAGAACTGGAAAAGCCAAAAGGAAAAAAATAAAAATGGAAATATCTGTGGTTCTCAACCTTCCTAATGCTGTGACCCTTTAATACAGTTCCTCATGTTCTGGTGACCCCCAACCATAAAATTATTTTCGTTGATACTTCATAACTGTAATTTTGCTATTGTTATGAATCGTAATGTAAATATCTGATATGCTATATGTGTTTTCTGATGGTCGCGACCCACAGGTTGAGAACTGCTGGTAGAACATTAATATAGATGTCTACATACAGAGAAGTTAGTGAATTCTGAATGCCCTTCAAATCCTAGAATTCAGATTATCAGTGACTACAAATGTAAAATCTTTAGCTAACCACACCTCTTAAGACTTCACATATTTAAATTTAAAAAAAATCATATGCAGAATCTTAAACAAAGTCATTTAACTAGAAATAGAAACAGTGATCTTTACTCTTTCAGAAATTGGTTAAAACAAAAAGAAAGAATTTATGTAAAAGACAGTTACAAGGAAAATGACTTATAGCATATAAGTGCAGATTCATATGAGACACACACACATATTCAGTAGATGGATTTGTAACAAAGAAAGAGTTTGGGGTGATATTTAATCTTATTTTAGTTAAATGGGATATTGAAGTACATGCTTCTACTCTACAAAAATAAAATTTTATTAAAATAAGACATTTGGAATGATACCCTAATTTTTTTTAGATTAAACTAAAGTTAGATCTTATTTTATGTGATACCAATCTGTTGCCATAGTTAACATTGCAAAAGAGGCAGAGAAGGAAAAACATTTCAATGACACAGTTCTTTGATGACATGAAGGTTGGCTGGCTGTCTTAGTATTTTGTTTCCTCTCCCTTCACTCAAACCACCGTACCACTACCACAATCTGTTTGACACCCCCTGCTCCAATAGAGTAGGACAGAATTATACAATTACGTTATGGTATATAACTTCAGGAAATATGTATTATTTTTAAGTTGTTGTAAGAAATTACCACAACCTAGTGACTTAAAACAATATGAATTTATTATCTTATAGTTCTAGATGGCAGAAATCTGACATAAGTCTCATAGGGTTAAAATCTAAGTGTCAGGTAAACCAAAAAACTTGTATACTTATAAGGGTAGTGAAGACCTGGGTGGGTGGTAGGGGTTGGGAGGAGGGGCAGAGTGGGGGGAGAAATGAGAGATATATATAATACTATCTCTATATATAAAAGCCTAAGTGACCATCGCAACTGAATGGACGACCGAACAGGCTGCGTGGGGTGAGCAGGCTGGCAGGGTGGTTAGTGAGGGACGACCAAATGACTGAACAGCAGGCTGAGTGGGGTGACCAGGCCGCCAGGGGGCTTAGTGAGGGGCAACCAAACAACTGAGCAGTAGGCTGCGTGGGGCGACCAGGCTTTTAGGTGGGGCAGTTGGGGGTGACCAGGCTGGCAGAGGTGGGCAGTGAGGGGTGACCAGGCTGGTGGGGGGGGCAGTTGGGTTATGAGCAACCAGACCGGCAGGGAGGGGGCAGTTGGGGGCAATCAGGCAGGCAAGCAGGTGAGCGATTAGGAGCCAGCAGTCCAGAATTGTCAGAGGGATGTCCGATGGGTCCCGGATTGGAGAGGGTGCAGGCTGGACTGAGGTGACCCCCCCCGGGGGGGGGGGGGGGGGGGGGGGGGGGGGGGGGGGGGGGGGGGGGGTGGGGGGCAACTAGGCTGGCAGGGGTGGCAGTAGGGTGTGACCAGGCCAGCAGGGGGGGGCAGTTAGGGGTGATCAGGCAGGCAGGCAGGCTGGTGAGCAGTTAGGAGCCAGTGGTCCCGGATTGTGAGAGGGATATCCGACTGCCGGTTTAGGCCAGTTCCTGGGGATCTGGCCTAAACCGGCAGTCGGACATCCCCCAAGGGGTCCTGGATTAGAGAGGGTGCAGGCTGGGCTGAGGGCCCCCCCCCATGCACGAATTTCATGCACCGGGCCTCTAGTCAACAATAAAAAATATATTTTAAAAAATCTAGGTGTCACCTAGGCTGCATTTTTTTCTGGAGGCTCTAGAAAATAACCTATTTCCTGATTTTTTCCACCTTCTAGAGGCTGCTTACATTCCTTGGCTTGTGGTTCCTTCCACATCCAGCAATGGTAGTCTGGTTTGTTCTCACATAATATTACTCTGCCCTCTTCTTCTGCCTCCCTCTTTCATTTTCAGTACTCATGTGATTATATTGAGCCCATCTGAATAATCCAGGATAATCTCCCATCACAAAATCAGTGATTAGAAATCTTAATTCCATTTAAAACCTTAAAAGCTCTCTATAGTCTAACCTAACATAGTCTCAGGTTCTGGGGAATAGTACATGGCATCTTTGGTGAAGGGAAGGGCATTATTCTGCCTAATACAGAGTCAAAATGCTGCCCCCACCCCCTCAGCCCCGGACACACACACATATGAGAAATTGAACCACCATATTTACAGATAAACTTGAAGACTTTTCCTTGCCTTAACTTTAGATAAAATAGAATTCCATTTGGCAAACACTTTTTTTGTGTGTGTCAAAACTAGGGCTTTTGTTTTGTATTTTAGCCTAATTCGCCATCTCATAGTCATTCTCTAAATGACATACCGAAAGTGAAAAGAAAGAAAATAAAGAGGAAATTTAGATAGATACTAAAGTTGACCCTTTTGTAAACATTGCTTTTTTCTTTTGTATACTGGCTTTAAAATTCACTACAAAAATGATGCTGTAGATATGGAAGGTACAGAACTTCCCAACCAGTAATACTGTTGTAAAAATAAAAGACTTCTTTCAACATGTTATGAAATTACTTAATTAATTATTTTATAAGAAATGTTCAGCAATGCAAGGAAACCAAGATAAAAAGGCATCTGTTTTCAATTAGAGTGTGAGGCAGTGCTACCTAGAGAGGTAATGACCGAGAACTGATTCATGATGAGAGAGCTGTAAAGAAATACATATTTTTGGCAGAGATAAAAATAGCTGATCCACTTTTACAATGTGGTTTTCTTGTTTGTGTCACTGGTGAATCCTCAGGAGTCCCATTCAGAATACCAGGTGGATTAAAAGGAAATATTCCTTAACTATCTTTGAAATGGCTTCTGTGCCTTTATAGTTGCATTCTAGTGACCATTATGTCATGTCACATAACTTGATGTGACATTTGGACCTTTGATGATTGAGAGCAATTCATTAAAGATTATTTTATAAGATCTGGCAAACTCCATGCTTCTGGTTTTTTTAGACAGAGAGGGTTTGACCAAATATTAAGACACTGATAGTTCTATAAGTAATTTATTAAAACTGGATTGCATGGTTAAGATGGAATGTCATGTTGAGTGAAAAATAATCTTTCAATAGTCCAAATCAGAACATCCAAATAGTACTATTCTTTAGCATCCTGACCAGGCATTCTTAAATCCAAATGCAGATCTATTGCCCAATAGTTTCCTTTGAAAGTTATATTACAAACAAAACATTTTTAATGGTCTATAAAATAAAAATAATTAATGATCAGGACTTTCTTTCTGCAGGCAATGAAAGCCAAATGGTTTAGAGTATATTCTTTTCATTTGTAACCTCCAGAGAAGTTGATATTTCTAAAACTATCCTCAGATATTGCAGAATGCACATACCTCTCATTCTGCTCAGCTTGTTGTTGAACTATATCAGTGTACATGTAAGATGCAGATTATTTTTTAACTAGGGGCCCGGTGCACGAAATTCGTGCACTGGGGGGGATCCCACAGACCAGCCTGCCCCTTCTCACATACTGGGAGCCCTCAGGGGATGTCCTAGTGATGGCTTAGGCCTGCTCCCTTCTCCCCTTGGGGAGCGGGCCTAAGCCACAGTCTGGCCTCCCTTTGTGGGAGGCACCTGGGCTGATCAGGGGAATGCACCAGCCCCATCACCCTGCTGCTGCAGCCACTG
>NW_005361913.1:1819029-1844377 GCF_000412655.1 Myotis brandtii | reverse complement strand
GAGAGAAACATCAAAGTGAGAGGAACACTTTGATTGGCTGCCTCCTGCATGAGCCCCGACCTGGGCCCCGGCCAGGGAGAAGCCTGAAACCTAGGTACATGCCCTTGGTCAGAATCAAACCCAGACCCTGCGGTAGGCAGGCCAAGGCATTATCCACTGAGCCAAACCAGCTAGGGCAGGTTATGACATTTCTTAGTCCTCCAGCAATGAACGTTTTTTTTCTCCAGGAGTGTGGTGAAAAACCCTAGATCACTTTTTTGGATTCTTATTACCCAAGTTACTAAGAATATTACCAGTGGTATACAGGGAGCTTAGCCAATGAGTGGTAAGAAAAGGTGTTTCCTCTGTAGTTCACACCGATAGCCGGCTCGCCCCCCGCCCAGGCCTGATGCCTCTGGCTGAGACTTTAGGCTTGGGCAGGGGCCCCCCACAGCTCCGATGGCTGGCTCCACCCCTGCCCAGGAACCTCCTGGCTCAGGCCCTTCCTACACTGCTCAGGGCCCACACGGGGCCTACCTCAGAGTGACCTGGGTGCCGATGATGTTCCTGGGACTCAGCCCGCTGGGCGCCTATGTATGCAAATTAACCACCATCTTTTTGGGTTAATTTGCATACTCTCCTGATTGGCTGGTGAGCATAGTGGAGGGATGGTCAATTTACATGTTTGTCTATTATTAGGCAAGATATGTGGTGCTCTTTATGAAGGGCATAAAAAATTAATGCTCAAAGTTATTTTGACATACAGTCTAAGAATAGTGATCATTACAGAGTTGAGGCAAAGTCACATATCTGCACTGTGAATAGTAATTTTTACAAAAGATTTATTTTTCTATTGTAAAGTTTAAATCTTAGAGCACACAGTAAAATTTGGTAAACAACATACTTTCACAAATTAATTCCACAAATCCATCCAATGACATGCTCTCAGGTAAAAATTGGCTGGCAGTGTTTATTTTATGTAGAAAATATTTGTATGGCATAGACTACCAGGGACACAGCAAACATACCAAATTGTGTCCTTGTAATTTCATTTTGTTCTTTTCTTTAACATATAATAAAAATATCTTGGCATTTAAATCTAAGACAGATTTATAAAATTATGAGTGCCTTAAAACAGTTATTTGGATTTAGCATCTGCTTAAGCTCTAGTGATTACTGCAGCATGGCTTCCTTTTGGTTTTCTGCACGTGCTTCACTGGAGCGTCCTTTCACCTGACAATTGCAGTTCCCCCAAAACTCAGGCCTCGTGTTGGGCGCCACATGCGGCGTGCCAGCACAGCCAAGGGTTTGGTGAGCCTGAGGGGGCGGGGCGGGGGGGGGGGCGAAAATTTAGAAAAGACAAAGAGAATAAGCTGGGTCTAAGTGGATCTTCCTGTGCCTGGCTGAGGCCACAAAGAGAGATCCAGACAGCAAGCTGAGCCTTTATTTTATAGCCAGAGGTAAACAAGATAGTGGTCACCATAGTTACAATGTTCTTGTGAGTTTCACTTGTTTTGGCAGCACTTGCTGCACCTCCCACAGCACATTAGCTACCTAGGAAGGATCTAGGGAGCATCATAAGGTCAAGCCTAATTATGCTAAGAGGGCTGTGCCCTCTAAGTTGGGACTTGTTTGTGGCTTTGCCAACAGGTCAGTCTGAGGCTTATCCCTATAGCTGTTCCCTACAATTACTATACTCAGAAGCTTCTTACATTTCCTGAGAAGGACTTGCATTTCCTGAATTTAAACAAAAAAATCCCACCATTTAAACAAAAAAAACATCTTGTGTTCAGAAAAACTGTATTTAATGAAAGGACAGAAGAGGACTGATAGCTGTATTCCTAACTCCTCTTCAAGCAAAAGCCATAGAATGTATCAGTTACTCAGCCTGCCCTTATCTCAGCCAATAGGAACGCAAGGAAACTAGCCCAAGGCCAAAAGTATGCTAGCCACCTCCTGTCTTTGTGTAACCAGACCCTAGCTGCACCCTACCCCTGCGTAACTAGCCCCCGGCCTTCACTCAACCAACCAGAATCGGCCAAATCAGTGGTCCGAGTGAGCCCTCACCCCCCTTCCCCCCGACCCCAAGCCCTATAAAGTTTTTGTTCTTCCAAGACTCCGGGCTCTTTTGCATCCAGTAATGGAGGCAGAGAGACCAAGCTAGCTTGAATAAAAGACTCTATGCTTTTGCATCGGACTCGGCGCTCCCTGGTGGTTCTGTGGGGGGGTCTTGAAATCTGGGCATAACATTAACAGTAGTGAAAATTAGTAAAGAGTCAAGACACATTCTGCGTTCTGTATGTCCTTTATTGTTTCCATTGTTTCTCTAACTCATACTTCCCTGCCTTTGCAGTAAATTCAGGATACAAATAAAGGAACTGTCTGGGTGCTTGGTCTTGTCCACCTCACTGGCCATTTTGTGTTGGGAAGATCACACATCTTGAGCATGTTAAACATTTATTATCTAGGGACATCCTGCTCAATTTGAGGGGACATGTGCAAACGAAAGGGGCAAGACCTTGGAGTTATGCTATTCCCCTGGAAGGATAATAAAATGGTGAGAAGAAAATACAGTCTGAATTCTTGCTCAAGAGATCACTTGGTTGTGTTGTGTATGGTGGTAAGACTTGTAGTCCAAGTTTCAAAGGTCACTTTAATGGGTAAATTCCGCTTTCTGAGTTTGGGCTGAGTTCCCTGTACTCAGATGTGTTTATTGGGTATCCCTTGGAGAGGCAATAAGGGACAGCATTGCCTTGTTCTCGTTTTGAGATATTGGGGAGTGGGGAAGGTGAAAGAAAGAAATGGAAAGTGAGAGAAAGAGCATTGACACGAATGTCAATTTTTAATGTATTTTAAAGTGTAAACAATGAATATGGATATTTTGACTGTTTACACAGACCCAGTAGATGCCATATACTTGTTGACATTTCAGCCAGTCTCTTATCAACATAAAATCATAAGGAAAAAACGTTTCAAGGAGTTAAATTGCACATGTGCCTGCACACTGAAGGTCAGACTTTGCACTGGGCAGCTTTGGCCTTTAACCCTCAGGCGTTTGTACAGAGTTCTGACTAGCCACAGACTACTATTTCATTGGAATATAGGGATGGCTGCTTTTAACACAGCGTATGTTTCCTTAAATATAGGTGTGCTTTCCTGGAAGTTTATCTTACATATGCAAATGTGGGTTTAAAAAAATAAGTAATTTAAGATAGAAAACTACTAGTATATGTGTGCGCATTAATAAAATAATACCCTTGAATTGTGTGCATAAATTGACTTTCCAAATTGAATTAAATTTTTTAAAATTTTAATAGCAAAAATACTATACCTACTGGATTCTATGACTTTATTCATCTACCTATCATCTATCATCTATCTATCAATTATCTATTACCTATCATCTATATTGGTTTTATCTCACAGATGCTTACTTGCTACTAAGTTGTAAGTGTTCTGTACTTTTTTTGTAGATTAATTTATAAATTAATATCATAAGTCAACTTTGAGCTTCACAACAATATTGTCAGTTATTTCCTCATTCATGGGAAACTGAGTCTCAAAGAAGCTAACTAGCTTGCTGAAGGCCACACAGCTAATAAGCCCCATGATTCAAATACTCAGTCCAAGCCAAGTTTGAAAACAATCCGCTTCCCACTGAGACAGCCTTGCTTGCATCAAAGGAATGGAAAGTTCACTCTTCATAAATTGACCTATACTTCAATTCTCTGAGGGCAAATTCACTTTTTATTTTGATTAATCCAGATAAGCTTTCTGTGAAATCAAAATTCACAGGATAGTTGCCAACTAATTCTTATTTGTGCTGTGCTAGACCAATCTGGCCTAAGAGGCTTATGATATAAAAATACTACATTGTTAAAATACATTTATTAGATAGATTTTTTTCCTCCTCCCCCTCCAAGTGAAGAAAAATGATGTGCCATGAGTATTGACATGCTCTTACTATACTATTATTCCTAAACCACCTTGAAGGGAGGATACAATAAAGGTTCATTTGTTATGTGCCTACAACAATAGGTAGATTTAAATGGCTTTTTTCTATTATTACATTCACAGCAGATTTCTTATTGTGTGATATAACATGATATATACAAGCAAGGAGCAAAATTCCCAATGTGGCTTATCTTTTTTTTTTTTGGAACTCTGATGTTAAGCAGTATTATGTTTTACTACTTGTCTCGGTTTCTTATTGTTTTGATACACTTCATTGTAAATGGCGAGCCATTGTTCATTTCCAGCTTGTTTTTAATCTTAACCTGAAGAAAAAGTACAGGTCATTTGTCTGCCTTATCAGAATCGCTCAGCCAATTCAAATGGATTTTTAAGACATTTGTCTATTTCTATACTGTGCATTATACTCGTTTGTTTTTCTGAATCTTTATTACATGTAGGTTTTACTCTAGGAAAAATACTCTAGAAACGAATCATTTCCAAATATATTATTAAAATTATTATTATAATTTATTTCATAAATTATGAATTACACCTTAGTACAACCATGCTCTCATGCTAACCTCTATCAGTTTTTTTTTTTAGAGCCCTTGATTGGTAAGTATTGTTAAAAGCACGTTGAGTTTAAAT
The DNA here is from genome assembly GCF_000412655.1 of Myotis brandtii. Classification (NCBI taxonomy): domain Eukaryota; kingdom Metazoa; phylum Chordata; class Mammalia; order Chiroptera; family Vespertilionidae; genus Myotis; species Myotis brandtii. The sequence goes on along the minus strand of NW_005361913.1, from coordinate 1,839,796 downwards.
TAGCGTGGGCCAAGTAAAGCTTGACAAACAATTAGATGAAGTTGATCAATGATACAATCTTTCACAAAACTTAGGTAAATGATATGTTCTTAAATTTAAATTGTGATAAAAACTTCATAATGTTTATTTTGAAGAGATGGCATAGTTTTATTTGTTAATAATTGTATTAACAGAATAGCAGTGTGTATCTACTGCTGCTATCCTCTGACAAAGGGTTTTGTGTGTATAAATAAGTCCAGACATGCTAGGCTCAGGGGGCTTACTGCCCATAAGTGATCATTCTTCAAGTGGAAAGAGCTGACAAAAAAATGCCAACCTCTCTCCCCCTTTCTTAAATCAATATTCTTGAATAGAAAGTTAAAACTCCACCGATCTGCCTAGGAAAAACCTCTGCAGCAAAAGTTTAACGCTTGAAAATGATGAAGTATGGGTTTGCCACATTCACACACCCATGCATTTTTCATTTTCAAAGCCTCATAAAATGCAGTTTGTGATTTTCTGCAACAGGCATTAGGAATTTATTCATGTGTGCTGCATACACTGATATCTAGGAAGTGAAATATAGTTTGAAGAACACTGACCAAAATGCAGTGTCACAATACTTCTGTACCCCAAACTAAATGTCTTCAAACATCACATTAACTCTCAGCTTCAAAGAAGGATAAACTGAAATTATTCACATGGGCATTAAAACGTGTAATTATTTGCTTGATTGGTGTCTCTCTGGTCAAACAAATTACTTAGCCTAGTGTGCCAGGCACCTGAAGGGGACGACTGATCAAATTCTGTGCTTTGCATCAGTTCGGGGGGAGGGTATGAAAACTTCTTAAGAAACTGTAATCAAAGTGAATTTATGATCTAATAGGCAGGGAATCAAGCCAGAAATTATCAAGGAGCCAAAACAAAGAGACCTCGAGTCCTGAAACTATACAATGGAAGAAGTGACCAGAGGTCAAGTCCAGGCCATAACAAATGAATGTTCCTGATGTCTATTGCGCACGCGAGAGAGTCATTCACATAATAGACATGGAGTGATTTGTGTGGCAGTAGGTATAGGACATGGAGATTCTGAGCTTCCAACCAAGTTCTGGAATGGAAGGAGGGAAGCTCCTCTTGATAAACCCACACTGATCCTCATGATTACACACACATGCACATGCATGTGGAGGATGTTTACATACTCTCACTGGTGCTTGCAGGGCATGGCTCTGTCCTGCCTCATCACGTACCCTCAGCAGTATTCCCTAATGTCAGCTGTCTGTCACTCCCAAGGCCTAATCTGCTCTGGGCAAAGGGAGAGGAAGGCCAAAAGCATAGTAATACCCATGGCTTGTCCGACCTGATAGTCAGGGTTGATGAGCAGGTGAGGTCATTTGAGAGAATCTGGAGTGGCTGTCCTAAGGGTTGGACGTGATCCCAGCAGAGACCTGCTGAGGTTAATTAATAATGTATAACAAAAATGTTTTATTTAAGGAAGTGGTATCATGTGACTATATAAACTAGTACAGACTTGGTCTCTATATCCAGGAATAGGCCAGAGACCAAGATACCATACAAAAGATGGTGGTAATGAAGTGTTAGACATTCCTTGCCAGGAGCAACTTAGAAAGTACTTTTTAAAAAGGCTTTGTATAGTAGCTGTGCATACTGCACAATTTTTTGTCTTTATTTGTTTATTTGTTTATTTTTACTTTTTATTCTTTAGATGTGCTCCCTCTTACCCCCAGGGCTTTGACAGATACTCTTCCATCTACTCCTCCTCATTTCCTCTTCTCTACTTCTCCACATAAATCCTTTTCATTCTACTAAATATTTATGCATCCTTTAGCCTTCCCCCAAAATACCCTGCCCTTGGGGTAAACCTCCCTGACAGATTCAGTGAACTTTTTTTTCTAAGTTCAATGACAAGCTGTTAAAGCAAACCACATCTTCTTAATGGTGTGATCACAAGAGTTAAAATACATCTATAGTAAAGATCTACTAGATGCAAGGTAAGATGGCAAAAACATTTTTACGTTTTTGTTGTACCAGTCACCATGTCATGCACTAGTGATAAAACTATGAATAAATGTGGCCCCTGATTTCCAGAAGCTCATACTTGAATGCAAAAAAAAAAGTAAAAAGTATATAATCATAGTATTTGTGAGCATATGTAATAGTAAAAGTAGATGTAAAATTCAAAATTAACTGGAACAATTACGTATGGATACTATGCAATTCACAGAAGTCTACTCTGAGCACTTGATAGCTTATGAGGACTTTGAAAATTTACCAGAGCTTTTTCTAGACAGAGAGGCTGATCGCAGCAGAGGTAGCAGCCTGGGCAAAGAAATGAGGATACAAAACATCATGGTGCATATGTGTGTGGGAATCAGGAGAGAGTGGCTGTAAGTAATTTAGCATTCCAAGAACATAAAGCACACAGAAAGGATGATAGAAAATGAGGCTGAAGATCAGTTGCACTTGAGCAAACAGTAATGAGTATAATTTGCCTTACCATAGGTTTAAAAAAAAGTGAAGGGGAAGAAAGGGAAGCAAGCTTTGTTGTAGAAATAGCAACAATTGGAAGGGAGACAGGACAAGCAAGGTAAATAGAAGAAACAAAAAACCAAAGTGGGTAATATAATTTTCTTTCCCTTTAAGGAAAGTTGCTGTACATGTGACTACTGTGTTCTGGGACCTTTGGAGCTTGTGCGGGTCCTATTCCGCCTTCTCTGGCTTTCTCTCTATACTTCTCCCCACTCAGTCCTCTCAACATATTGGATTTCTATCCTTCTTTCAAAACCCAGCTCTCTATGGGGCTTTGGAAAAGATGTAGGAGTGAGAGAGTATTCAGAATCTCTTCTTGCATATTTTTTATTCCCTCCGAATGTTAATTTCCACATTTCTAATTTACTTACAGAACATCTGATATTCATCCATTGTCCTATAAATAATCATGGGAACTTTATTGGCTACAGAACTCATGCACAAATACCCTTGATTGTTTACCAAAGGGGTCTATGATCAAACAACTTCCCAAAGGACATGGTGATCTGCTCTATGAGTGGACCATGAGGCCAAAGGTCTATGAAGGAACTCTTGCAATTTTTTTTTAAATCCTCACCAAAGGGTATGTTTATGATTTGAAAGAGAAAGGAAAGGAGACGAGAGAGAGAGAGAGAGAGAGAGAGAGAGAGAGAGAGAGAGGAATGTCCATGTGAGAAAAAACATGGAACATCAATAGGTTGCCTCCCACACGAGCCCTGCCTGGGGATAAAATCCTCAACCTAGGTATGTGCCCTGGCCGGGAATAGAACCTGCAAGCTTTTTGATGTATGGGACGATGACGCTCCAACCAACTGAGCCACCCACCAGCTGGGGCTCTTGCATTTTTAAAAGCAAGTAAACCATATTAAAAAATAAAATATGAGTATTCCTTCTTGATATGTATAACTTTTATAACTCTCAGCTTCATCCCTTCAGGCAGGAAGGAAGAAATGTAATATTGGCAAAAAAAAAAAATTCACTAGAATTGGCTGGGAATGATGTGTTTCTGGCACTCTGAGATACTTAACACCTTTCAAAATAAAGGAGGAAATTCTATGAAACTTTTCAGCAAGGCACACATGGAGAATATTCTTGATCAAGACAGGCTGTCAGTACTGTATTTTACTATTGCTGTTCCCCCATCCACTTCCATCACTAAATGTTCTGTGTTATTTTCTCATATGGGGTCAACAAAAGTCTAAAAATGGGCTATGGCTTCTGCCCTGTCTCCAGTAAATTTATTTGCAAATGGTGTTAGAAAAGAATTTATTTCCAAAGCAAACAAACATACAGATATATATGGACTGGTATTAGTATTTCATTAGGTAGGCAAAGATGGTATTGCATTGGCAATATTTCAGGACATACACATGAGTTTAAAAAACAGGTTCAAATAAAATAAATGTTCCTCTTACCTCATCAGGCTAACAATACGTCTCTCTTTTGGAGAACTATCTTGAAATATTTTTCTATAATAATAGTTTGATCAAATAAATTGATTGTACTGCAATTTATTTTCAACAGGTTCACACCTTAACACAAACAGTGTTGAAATCTAGTGTGTTGGAACCCATTAATCAAGTTGGGACACATTTGCTAAGATTATCTGTTCAAAGAGTGGTAGGCAGCACTTCAAATCCAATAGGAGAGATTTAGTCCAAAACTTTAATGCCAAACTTTTGGAAAATGATAAACAGATGAGAGTAATCAAATAAGACGGGACACACTTGAATCTGTTTTAGTAAGCAGATGTGATTTAAAGTGAAAAAAATGTTGGACAAGAGATCAGCAGATTTGGATGTGAATCTGAAGTCTGTTTCACTTATTAGATGTTTAATTTTAAGCAACTCAACCTCTCTGGATGTCAGTCCTCCCAGCTGTGAAATCTATATATACATAGAGAAAATCCTAAGAGACCAGTCGACCGTTTGACCAGTTGCTATGACGTGCACTGACCACCAGGGGGCAGACGCTCAATGCAGGAGCTTTCCCCTGGTGGTCAGTGCATTCCTGTAGCAGGAGCACCAATCAGCTGACCAAAGGGCGCCAGAGGCTGGGCTCACAGCTGGCGGGTGCAGCTGCAGCAGTGGCGAGCCTCTCCGGCCTCCTCAACAGCGCTACCAAGCAGCTGCGTTTCAGGCGCGTCAGGGCCAAGATGAGAGGGAGCGGCTCCTGGTCCGGGCTCTGGCTCTTCCCCAGCCGCCTGTTGCTTCAGGCACTACTACATCTCTCTGGGGATGTCGGACTGCAGGTTTCTGCCGATCCCTGCAGGCCGGATTGTGAGAAGGCGCAGGCCAGGCTGAGGGACCCCACCGGTGCTCGAATACATGCCTCAGGCCTCTAGTGGTATAATAAGGTCTCTCTCGGAATGGCTTTGGAAGAATTAAACTGCTTTAGCATATTAAAGTGTCTAGCAAGAGCCTGGGGGTACTTTAAGTTTTCAGGATATGATTGTTGAATCAAAATCAAATGTGTTCAACCTACAGATTAAGAAGCCTGCTTTTCTCCAGACTGAACTGAGACATTGACTTGCAATGTTTGACAATGTGTTGAGGTCTTGACACAGTGTTTATAGAATGCTTTCTCTAGCCAGATTTAAAAAAGCCTTTCCCAGACTTCAACTCGGGTGCTCACTTCATGTTGGGCCACTCAGAGACCAAGGAAACTCCCCAGACTCAAAACATTTTTTGTTTCAATAACTGAGATGAGCCCCCATGGAAAAGAGAAAATACAATTACTTCTTTAAAACTTAATCAAATGCAAGCGAATCTCACTAACAATGACTGACTACTTGCTAGGTACTAGGGCTATACTTAAAAATGAATGCATAGGTCAATAAGTATTTGACATAATTCTGTACAATGCAAAGAATAAAGAATATGCTAAAATAAAATAAAGTTTTATTTGCTCATGGAGATAAGGAATTAAAAAGCACAGTCGGGTATTTTGTTGGATGGCATTACCTTTGAAAAGCAGAGGTTCACATACACGGAGATGTCCAAAACCACTTAGAACTGAGGGTTTGGAGCAAATGAGCAGAGGCACAAACATCACAGAAAAGAGCTTGTCCTTAGTAGACATTTTAGATGTATCTTTGGTGCTTTGGTTGCCTCTTTTTACTTCCTTTATTCCTTTTATCTCTTTTTTTTTCCATCTAGAAGTCCTAGAAAACTGATACCTGCATCTTCATACTGTCCTGGCCTCGCCAATTAGAAGGGAAACATATTCCATACTGTCAGTTAGGCTGGAATTACCCCCCAGGGAGAACTTGCACTCTATAAGAGTAACTCCTGGAACACATATTCCATACTGTCAGTTAGGCTGGAATTACCCCCGCCCCTCCGCCCCAGGGAGAACTTGCACTCTATAAGTGTAACTCCTGGAATGGAAAATGAAATAAAAGATACTCCATAAAGTTTCCCCAAACCTGGTGGTTCTGAGTGAAGAACATGTGAGGGGGCGAGGTAAGGAGCATAGAATGTGACAGAACGTGTCCATGCCCATTGGCGGGGGCTACTTCTCCATGGGTAACCTCGCTTTGTGCTTTCTCATAATGACCGTTGTTGAAAGGAGCTGGCTTCTTCTAAAGGAGAGTGGTAGTGAAGGGGCCAAATGAAGCCTTTGAGTGCTCAACAAAATTGCTTCCATCATTTTTTAAGATTCCAGGTTGACTTGGCAGCCATCACGGGGAAGCGTGGAGGAACACGGTGGGTGTCTGTGGCCTACTAGGTGCCGCGGAAGGCTGTGTGCTGGGAGTTGAAAGGGGCAGAAGGAATGCAGGTAGACAATACGTTCTGAATGCTAGTCCCTCATTCAAAATTTGTTCACAAAACACCAGACAGAAAATACTCTTATATTCCTGTGCTAACGGGTGGAGATTCAAATAAGCCTTCATTTCCTGCCCTTCAATGAATTATCCATGTACTTCATTAAACCACTGTCACTTTTTCTCCAGAGATGACTGCTTTTCAGCTCTGGGTGAAGTGACAGCTAAATATAATGGAGCATAAATCAATCTGCAGGCATCTGCTCCGGGGGGCCTTAGGAAGAAAAGGTGGTGGAGGGTACATAACATATGCAGATGCTGTTACAAGGCTGAGTTTATCCGATGCTCCCCACATGCTTTTGAGAGCCCAAAATGTGAAAAGCTAATCTGAGGGAATAGGAAATCCTGCTTCTCCAGTGTGTGGCCTGCACATTTTTGCAGCAGGAAGCGTTTCATTAAAGTTTTTCATAAAGATTTTTGGTAGAAGAAATAATCTCGTGTTTTGAGTAAAGGAACATAGCTTGAAACATATGCAAAGAGTAATATTTAATATCAAAGTAAATTATTAAAACTCTGTTTAATAATAACCATAGTTTTACTAAGAAAAAATCTTAAAACATTTGAGTTTCTCTCTCTCTCTCTCTCAAAAAGACAATGCATGTGGTTTTGAAAATACAATTCTCATAAAGGGTTTATGATTATTTATAGTGATACTGCTATAAATAATGTGCATTTAGTTTTTATTCCATTTCATCAGAATTCTGAAAAAAAATCAATCTATAAGCCCTAGAGACTTTCTCTCTGAGTTATGGAAATAAACGCTAATCCATGGGAAAATTGCAAACATCATACAATGCAAAGTTAATATATTTTAAAACACGTTGTTCTGGTGTGTTGAACTATATGAGTTGGGCCCATAGTTTTATATACTGCTGATATAAAAGGCCTCAGTATTTTACTAGGGAATATAAAGGCAATTCAGAAGGGTGTTTTGCTATAGAGCATGTATTTTATGTTTGTCTTGCTAAATCTTGCCAATAGTTACAGGTTATAAACCTCAGGATGAATTTGCAATAGAATATTCCGTTTTTACTACAAAATCAAATTGGCAAAGCTCTTGGCTAGTCGATAGGGTTTGGGGATGACCCAATCTAAGGCTTGGAAATGAGTTTGGACTACATAGCTATGATTATGTATTTTAAAATCAGGAGTATACAGATATTATAAAAGAGGGAAAGTATAAGTCCTCTGGGTTACATATAAACCAAGAATAATAATCTGTTTCACATTTCCAAATTGAGTGTAGCATGCCTATTTTTATCATTATAACTGCCTATACTCTCACCATCATCCTATGTATGTAGACTCTTTAGTAGAAGCTAGATTTAGGGGGTACACCTGGTTCAAATCCAAAGCTGTCAAAACATGAAGAAGTTAGTGATTTTTTTGACTGTTAAAGGTGATCCAATATATGACACCCTGATCCTATATGGACCAACAGTAATGGTAACCTCGTATACCCTGATTAGAAATTGTAATTATTAAAGTGATAGATGTGCTAACTAACCTTATTTAATAACCATTTCATAATATATGCACGTATCAAATTATCACATTGCATACTTTAAACATACACAATAAGTCGAGTATATCTCAATAAAGCTGGAGGGAAAAGAAAGTAAATAAATGAAAACACTGATTTCACATTTAAAAAGTCACACTTTCTCTCAAGGCACAAAAGGAAACACTTCAACAAATAAACGTTGAGCACACACTGTGTGCTAGAAAATGTGCAAGGTACTGAGGGTGTAGTTGGGAAGAAATAACAATGGAAGAACTACCATTTATTTAAGAACGCTATATACTAACCTAGGCACAAATCTACATGTATTAAGTCCTTTCCCTCCAGGAACTTACAATTTGGTGGGCATCCAGATGTAGTAGTAGATACAGTACAGTATAATAATGGCTAAGAGAGGGTTTGTTCAAGAACTTAGGAGGTGCCCAAATTTTGCTTAAGAAGATGGCATCACTGTGCCATAATTATGGAAAAGAGATGCCCTTAAAAGTCTTAGCATTGGAAGCAGATTACTTATTTTGCCCAGACAAATAATCATTAGATTATTAGAGTAAGAAAAGGAGGTGTGTGTGTGTGTGTGTGTGTGTGTGTGTGTGTGTGTGTTTGGGTGGGTGGAGTGGGTGGCGGGTGGTTATATATAGAATGCCCAGCATTGGAAGTCAATGGTATGGCTTCATATGGATAGATTATGTCTTCTATAAATCAAATAAGTAACAAAAATCCTATATAATAAAAGCCTAATATGCTATATGTCTGACCGTTCGTTCGACCATTCAACCAGTCACTATGATGTGCACTGACCACCAGGGGGCAGATGCTCCGACCCGTAGGTTAGCTTGCTGCTGGGGTCCAGCCGATCAAGACTGGGCGAGACTGCCCAGACCTGTCCTGGAGTCCCTCCGGGCCGGCCAACCTCCCAAGGTCCCTTCCTGGCCTGCCAGCTCCGATCGGCCCAATAGAGACTCAGTGAGATGGCCCTGATTGGCCCTGATCAGGCCTGATCAGGACTGGGCAAGACTGGCTGGACACACCCTGTAGGAATCCATGCACTGGGCCAGTTTCAGCCCGATCCCTGCAGGCCAGGCCGAGGGACCCCACCAGTGCATGAATGAATCCATGCACTGGGCCTCTAGTAAATAAATAAACAAATAAATATTTCTGATAAACCCCAAAAGTAAAGTTTTGGAACAAAATCTGGGTAACATATTTCATTTGAAGAAAGGCTAGTTATTCTGGGGGTGAGACCAATAAAGGCACTTAAACATCATTTAGAAAGTTAATAAATTGATGCCCATAGAGAATAGCATTACTTGTTCACAATTGTTTTTCCTCCCCACCCTTGCCATGCCTCCTCTACCCTATTGACTGTGATCTTAACCATGACTTTTCTTTTGGGATCTGAGACTTAACTTCCAGCTTTTGGAGAGGGAGGGAGATGGGTGCTTCCTCACACTTTCTAGCAATATTCTGGACACTAACTTAGTGTCCTAGAATTCAACTCAATTCTAACACTATCTACCTGGAGATAGTGTTACCAGTAAGATGACAAGACCTTGGTTCTTGTCTTCTTGAAGGAAAATATTTCAATAAAGAGACAAAGTGTAGAAATGCAAGCAAGAATTTATTGACTACAGCGAAAATATACTTAGGACAGTGAAACAAGGAAAGTCACAGAAGAAGCAACAGGAGATTCTAAGTTGGGCTGCTGCGGCTCACTAGGAAGTCAGAGAAAAGTGATAACCAAAACGGTGAGCTGAGGTTTTTTTCCCTGGGGTCGTGTCTCGAAATGCTGAAGAATGAACTCTATGCACCAGAAGATTTAAGCAAAAGCATGGAAAATTTATTACAAGCAGATTCAGACTCCCCACACAGGGAGGGGGGCCAATTATAGGATGCCTGTGAAGCCTTGTACTCTATGGGTATATATTTGCTACAAGCCTGCTCTGTATCTACCTGTGTTGCCACCTGATTGATTCCCTCATTGTTCTTGCCTAGCAATGGACCTGAACTTTCTCTGTTCTGATGCATCAGTACACCTTGTTGTTGCAGGCCCTTCCTTGGTTTCCCATGCCTCCCACTTTGTGTCCAAAACCATTCTATTATCCTATATAATAAAAGCCTAATATGCAAATTGTCCCCTCAGGCTGTCGTTCGACCAGGAGACCGGGAGTTCAACTGCTCGCTATGATATGCACTGACCACCAGGGGTAGGCGCGGAACATAGCAGGTATCAGCAAGGCGCTGCAACCTCTTGCCAGCTATTTGGAAGCGGGGGTGATGGGGACAGAGGTGTGATGAGAATGTGGGATGTCCGCCAAGCTCACTCTCACTCCCCCTGCTATCATCCCCCAGGATGCCAGGGCTTTCGTGCTGAAGAAGCCCCCATGCTCAGGTGCCAGATGCCTGCGAGGAGCCCACCCTGCACCCATGCGATGTCTTCTGTGTGAGCCTGGTCACAGCTGTGGGAACTACAGGATCTGGTTGGGCTCCCTGTGGGTTCACACAGGAGTCGGTCTGCGAGGCTGGCCGGGAAAAAGTGTGCTTCCTGTCTGGCTTGTGTGCAGCACCGCTGGGCGACCCAGAGGCCCATGCTGCACCCCGGACTCACCGCATCTCCGCATGGGGACTTGGGCGCCAAGACTCAGGCGGAGGGGAGCACACAGAGACCCGGGGGCCCAGGTGCTGCCCAGGGCCCAGAGGTCAGCTCGTACCTGCCCTTCCACACCAGATGCTCGAACTTCGTACCCATGCACGAATTTCTGCACTGGGCCTCTAGTTTTAGCATGGTTGGTTTCTGTGATTAGGCTGGCTCAAACTGCCCTGTCTGCCCCTGCCTATGTTCCACCTGCCTTTCTTTCCCTCTGGACCCCTGCCCTGTCTACCTTCGTTTCAAGCTAACTTCTCTCAAAAAGGGGCCTTGGAGACAGGTTCAGGGGGTTAGCTTGGGACAAGCTGCCATTGCTTATTGCTCCTCTGGTTGCAAGTCTCATGGGGTTGCAAGGTTAGGGGATAAATGCCTGTGGGGGAATGAAAGTAGGAAAGAAATTACATGGGCCTGCTCTCTGGAGGGAGAGTGCACTGGGACCTTCATTTTCAGGGTTTCTAAAGGCTGGGCATTTAGGGGAAGTTTTAGGGGCTGATCAACAGAATATTCGTCAGTTTTATGCTGATATACCTAAATGAGATGTATTCTCTTAATTTGCCTGTCCTTAGGTGTGGTTGGCAAATGGCACTAATTGGATTTCTGTTATCTGTCTCCCTGAGTAGGGTGGTTGGGGAGGAGAAGTGCAAACCATTGACTCTTAAGTGTCCTTGTTTTAGGAAATATAGGATTTACTAGGTTACCGTAAACTGTTTAACTATCTGTCTTAGTTTCCCTATTCTATTTGTCCTGGAATTTTCCTAGTTTCTTACTATACTATAACAATAGCATTAGATCTCACATGTTAAGGGTTCAGCTCTATAAGTCTATTCCTTAACCACCTACACACACTTCAGATGCCAGCTCTTCTCCTAAGCTTTTACCTATACTTCTGACCCACTGGCTATAGATTGGAGGTTCCAATGATCCCCTCCAACTCAGAATGGCAACCAGAAGTCCAGGTCATTAACTGTACTTCTAACTGACTGGTTATAAGTTAGAGGTGTGGCTATAAACCAAATGTTACCACAACCCCCTACTTGGGTTTTATTAATTTGCTGTAACTGCTTACAGACCTCAGAGAAACATGTTACTTACTAGATCATCAGTTTATTGTAAGGATATAACTCAGGAAGAGTCAGATGGAAGAGATATACAAGGCCAGGCATATGGGAAGGGGTTTGGAGGTTCCATGACCTCTCCAGGTATGGTGTTCCAGTCTTCCTGAATCTCTACATGGTCACAAATCCAAAGCTCTTTAAACATGTCCTTTCGGATTTTTCCAGAGGCTTCATTAAATTGTCATGTTGGATCATTGGCTACTGACAATGGATTGAATTTCCAGCCTCTCTACTCCCCTGAGGTAGGTGGGGCAGTGAAAGTTCCAAACCTCTAACCACATGATCCCTTCTCCTCCCAATACGCCCTCACCCTTGGGTGGGGTCCTAAAGTTACCTAATTAACATAAAAAAGCCATTTTTATTACTGTCAACACTTAGGAAATCCCAAGGGTTTTGGGAGGTGTGAGCCAGGAACTTTGGATGGAGATCAAATACCTTACAACTCAAAATATCACAACTTGCTTTGGCCAGTAGAAAGTGAGCACTTTTGCTGTAAACACAGACATTAAATATGCTTATGTGGTTTGTCTTGGCTCTTGTACTTCTGCATGATAGCGTGCCCCATATATCTGCTGATACCAGACTGACTGACCTGTGGAAAATCCCAAACATAATCTGATGTAGAGCTATCCTATTCAACCCATAGTCCTGTCCACAAGAGGGTGGAGGGGTGGAGGGGGGAAACATGTTAATCATCAGAAACCACTGAAATTTGGGGAGTTGTTTATTATGTAATGTTTTTGCAGAAAAGAAATCTCACTACTAAAATATTGTCTTGAAAAAGTATTCTTCATTGTTTCAATGGACAGACACTGAGTGTTATGTTAGAGAAGAACAAAGGTGTTGTATTGATGGTTGTATCATAGCTTAGATGTTCCACTTAGCCAGTCAGAAATTCAGAACTACATGGACTAATACATAAGAATTTCTTAGTAGCAGTTGAGTCATCAGATGTATAAGCTTTGGAGTCAGCCTTCCTAGAGTGGTACCTTAATACTGATGTTTCCCAGGCAGGTGACATTGGGCAAATTAATGATTCTCTCTCTCTTTTTCTCTCTCTCTCATTTCTATGTAGCAATAACATTTTCTTCACAGGATAATGAGGATTGTGATAAATTAGATAAAGAATTTAGTACAATTCCTGGCAAATAGCAAATTGCTTAGAAATTAGACATCACTAGATAATCATAAGTTTACTGTACCTACCTTGAGTGAAATTTTCATCCAACCTTTTTCTTGAGTCTTATGTTTTCTGTGATATTTTAGTGCCACCATGACGTTTAGTATCTATGGGATGGTAGCACCCTGAGGAAGTGCCAAGATTTTCACCCTTTAATCTTGGTTGGCCTATAAGGGCCTGGAAATCTTTAACCAGTTAAATTTATTTAATAAACAATAGTCTAAAATCACATAAAAGTTAGATTTTTGAGAAGATCATAATCTCTGAGATTAATTTTGGACTGTTGTTTCTTTAGAAACCCTGAAAAGAAGAAAAACGTATCTATAAGTTTCTCTAATGGAACATTTTCCTCCAGGAAATATACTTTTTAATTACATAGCAGCCTTTAATTCACAAAATGTCAAAGAGAAATAGTGTTAGCTCATTTAGCCCTCCACAGGAATCTGTTTTGTCTAAGATCAGGTATCTTTAGGATCAAGACTTTTTATTAATATATATTCCTACTCAGCCTCATGTAGCCACTACATAGCAAGGTTATGTTTCAGAAACATGGGAGTCTAATAATAATGATGTTTTCTTCATGAGGTAATGTTCCTGAAATATATGCTGGGTAATTCATGACCCACTAAGTCCATGAGGTAATGGGTCTAAAATACATGCCATAAACCACAGAATTTTTTTTACCACATAAATTTCTTGATGGGAAAACTGAATATGGATTATTCTAGTTCTCTGAATGTCAGACCAGTCAGGATGACTAAAACTTTTTTTTTTTCACTTTCCTTCTCTTCTTTCACAAAGACAAAGTTAACACTACCCATTATTTTGTGAGAAAAAAAACAACTTGTTTATAAAAAATCTTTCTGTAAAAAAAGAACAACAATTTGACAGTTTGAAATGTGGCAAAATATGTTGTGAAAATCCCCCCATGTGCACACATTTACATAATTACTCTGAGTTTTTATCTATTAATTAAAGTACAGAGATCAGAAAAACACTTTGAAGGAAAAATCATTACTATAAAAATCAAGACCAACTGATTTCAAAATAAATATATTTTTTCTTAGAGTCATCCTTTTGCCAATGAATATTTCAACTGAAGGCACAAGAATTAAGCTATTTTAAAGGCAAATATGTAAGCGTGCATACACATATACGTCAAGAATCTTAGTAACCAGTTGGTTTAAACACTTCATTTTGTAGATGATGAGATAAAGAGTTAAAAATTTTAAGCGGTTTAAAGATATATCCATATATTTTTTATAAGCTCCCCTTAAAACCTGGAGACTAATTGTTCTGTCCTGAGAGTAGGACAATCTTAGTGACTTACTTCTAAAGATTAGAATAAAGCTGAAATAACAGTACAGGACTCGTGTGACTAGGTCACACTGAGCATTGAAACCTCCTCTTTGCTTGCTCCCCTAGGTTGCTTGATTTTGGAGAAGCTAACTGCCAAGTACTTGTCAGTGGAGAGCCAATGGAATGTGGTGGGCAGAATTCAATGATGTCCCCATGATTACATCGTGTTACTTAAGATCGACATAGCAGACTGGAGAGAAGTCTCCCTGTTGCCTTTGAAGAAGTTGCCATGTTATGAGAGGGCCACATGACTAGGCCGTGAGGACAGCCTCTAGGAGCTCAGAGAGATTCCTGGCTGTCATCCAGCAAGAACAGAAGGACCTCATTCTTATAGCCAAAAAAACTGGTTTTGGCAAACAACCTCGATGAATTTGGAGAAGGACTCTGACCTCAAGATGAGACCACAGCTTGGCCAATATCTTGATGTTTAACCTCAAAAAGAGACCATGAACAGAGGACCCAATCTAATCTGTACTTGAATCTTGACCCACGGAAACTCTAAGACAGCAAATCTGTGTTGATTTAAGCCATTAAAAGCATAGCAATTTGTTACATAGCAATACAAAGGAACTAAAGCCTCCTGCCAATAACTGGCACCATTGGAAGCAAATCTTCCAATCCCAGTCAAGCTCTTAAAAGACTGCAGCCCTGCCCTAACTGGTTTGGCTCCGTGGATAGAGCGTCGGCTTGCAGACTGAAGGGTCCCAGGGTCGATTCCGGTCAAGGGCATGTACCTTGGTTGCGAGCACATCCCCAGTTGGGGGGGTGTAGGAGGCAGCTGATCAATGTTTCTCTCTCATTGATGTTTCTAACTCTCTATCCCTCTCCCTTCCTTTCTAAAAAGAAATCAATAAAATATATTTAACAACAACAAAAAAAGACTGCAGCCCTGTCTATCACCTTAACTGGAACCTCATGAGAGAGCCTAAGCTAGAGCCACCCAACTAGGCTGCTATAGCAATCATTTTTTTAAAAATATTTTATTATGTTTAGACATCTTGATGGGGCTAACTGTCTGGGGCAATACTAGGCTTATTAATTCCTATCTATACTTATAATAGGGTAATATGCAAATTAGTTGGGACGCCGTCACATAAGGACTGATCTGCAGGAGGGCGAGGCAGTGAGCTATGAGCAGTGGAGAGCTATGCGTGGTGGTGGGTGGGGAGGCCAGCTGAGGCAAGTGGCAGCAAGCTACTCATGCACGGATTCGTGCGCAGGGTCACTAGTAGATACTGAGAACACAAACATACCTCATATGCAAACCAAGCAATCCTGAATCCAAACCCTTAACCAGCTCCTTTATGTAACTCTCAAACACCAAGCCAATATTTCCCCAGCTCTAAATCAACTCAGGCAACCAAAGAACACTGCTACAGTCCAGAGTCTACTGACAGTACTCAGCTAGCTAATCCTAACTGTATCTCCTTTCCTGCTTTCCGCCCAGAAAATAAAATAAAGCCTCTGTTTTCTCCTTATTCTGGCTTCTGCCTCCTGACTGATGCTAGTGCTTCTCCATGTAGCCCTGCATGGACTGATGTACCTCCACTTCTCTTGGGAAATCTAAGTAATAAATTATTCCAATAGTGTTAGCCTCCCCATGTTGTCATGCAGTCATCTCCATAAATTAAAATCCCCTGGTATACTGTAACCCAGCTGCCCCCTAATTTCTGATCCACAAAAACTATGTGAGATAAAGAATATTTACTTCTATTTTAAGCTGCTAAGTATTGGGATAATGTATTATGCAGCAGTAGATGACTACTATACCATCTTTCTCACTATTCATCAGCAAGTCCAAGTTCCTCACCTCCCAGATGAAGGCTAAACTAGCAAAAAGAGCAAAGACTCTGAACTCTGACAGGTTGTAGCTTAAATAAAAGCTCTGCTGTTTACTTTCTTTTTGAGTTTGGTCAGGTTCCCTTAATACCCCCAACACTCCATTTTCTCGTCATTAATACTGAAATAATACCTAAATCACCAGTATTTCATGACATTTTTGAGGTCTGAGCAAGATAAAGCTTACAAAGGACTTTGCATGGAGTTGGAGTTCAGTAAATATTTTTTTCTAATCTTTCATTCACTCCATTGTCATTATAACACCCAAAGTTAATAATCACTTGATAATACAAAGAAGTTTTGTCAGTCCTAAGATCCCTGACAGAATTTCTTTGTATAAGCAAGTAGCATTGGAAGATATGGTAAAGGGCCGGGACAGGAATCAGACCAAGGAAAATAATAAGGGATAAACATGCATGTGCATCAAAGGCAAATTACCATTTTGAAAAGTGTCAGTGTCCCTTTGAATATATTCATAATCCTGGGTTGCTGAGGTGAAAAGAGTTTGTATCTAGTTGAGAATAAAGTTATAATTTACATAAAAGTAAAAACAAAAACTGTGAGATAAAGACATAGACAACTAGATCTCAACATTGATAGTTAAATCTCAAGTGAGTGCTTCAGATTATTCATTTTTAAATTGAATATTCTCCAAAATATTAATGAATTTTGATATTTATATTTTCTTCAATGCTGAAAATATGGGAATAATATAACTCCCTACAGTATACATAAAGTCAATTTTTCTCTCTTGTGGTTCATGCTATCAAAGAAATTTTTTTCCCTACTCAAATGTCAAAAATGTTTCTCTCTATGTATTGCAGAAGTTTATAGTTTTGAATTTAATCTTTTAGACTCTGATCCACTTTGATATAAATTTTGTACATGTATTAATTAATATGAATATCCAATTGTTCCAGCATCATTTGTTGAAAAGCTATCTTTTTATTGATTTATTTGTGCAACTTTGTCAAAAATGAAATGACCATATATGTCTGGATTGACTTTTGAATTAATTATTCTGTTCCAATGATTTATATCTCTATTCTTATGTCAACACCATGTGTTATTTTTGTTGTGTTTTTTTAAATATATTTTTATTGATTTCAGAGAGGCAGAGAGAGGGAGAAAAAGATAGAAACATCAATGATGAGAGAGAATCATTGATTGGCTGCCTCCTGCCTGCCCCCTACTGGGGATGGATCCTGCCACTCAGGCATGTGCCTGACAAGGTATCTAACTGTGACCTCCTGGTTTATAGGTTCAACTCTGAAACACTGAGCCATTCCAGGCAGGCTTGTTGCATGTGTGTGTGTGTGTGTGTGTGTGTGTGTGTGTGTGTGTGTGTGTGTGTTTATTGCAATAGATTTATCATAAAATCTAAATCAAGTAACACAAGTCTTCCAATTTTGCTCTTCTCATTAAAAATAATTTTGGATCTTGTACTTGCTTTGTATTGTCATGTAAAGTTAAGAATTAGATTGTCAATTAATTGATACAAAGTTATTTGTCAGTGTCAAATGGGATTTTTTGTGTATGTGTGTTATATCACTGTGGGGGTAATTGACATCGTAATAAAGAGATTTCCAATCCATAAATGTAATTGATGTCTTGAATGGTTTTGTTCTTCTTTAATTTCTCTCAGCAATATTTTGTTATTGTAAGATACAGGTATTGTACATGTTTTTTAAAGCTTTCCCTAAATTCTTACATTACATTTCTATTATATATGCTCTTTTTAATTTTAATTTCCATTTTTTCATTACTAGTCTATAGAACTGCAAATTGACTTTTACAAAGTTTGCCTCCTGTGACATAGATAAACTGATTTTTTATTTTAAATAGCTGGCTACATTACAATCCTGGCTGAAAGATAAGTGGGTAGATGAAGATACTTTTTTATCCTCAAATATAGTGGGGGAGTGAAATGTATAAAAGTGTACTTGCTAAAAGGGCATTGGAAATTATAACTGATAACATATGAAGGGTAGTTCTATTAGACATTGTAATAGATTTTATTGATGTCCTAACATATTATCATACATTTAGTGGCTTAAAACAATACAAATGTCTTATCCTACATTCTGTAGGTTAGAAGTATGATGTGGGTCTTACAGGATGAAAATCAAGGCATCGGTAGAGCTATGTTTCTTTCTGGAGGCTCTGGGTAAAATACATTGTGTAGCCAACCAGAAAGAGATCACCCATATTTCTTGGTTCGTGGCTCCCTTTCTTCATCTTCAAGAGTCTTAATCATATCTGCAAAGTCTCTTTGCCATCATATTAACAGGTCTCATGGATTAGGAAGAGAACATTTTTGAAGGGGTTGTTATTCCATTTACCACACATGTTTCATATATGTTTTACAAAGTACAATACAGTTGACCCTTCAATAAGGTGGGGTTAAGGGGAGCAGATTGCCCCTGAACACTTAAAAATCTGCATATAACTTAAGTAGGTCCCCTGCATACAGAGATTCTCAACCACTATTGAAAATACTGCTTTTGCTTTGCAGTTGTTGAATCTGGGATTTGCAACCCTGGGGATAAAGGCTGGACTGTGTATTTATTGAAAAGAATTGTGTATAAGTGCACATGCACAGTTCAAACCCATACTGCTCATGAGTCAACTGCATAGTGTTTGAAATGGCACTTCTAAATTTGGACATTGTCAAATTTGTGCCTCCATGGAGGATCACAAATGACAGTTAAGCAAATAAATTTCCTTGGATTGAAGATGTGATGTCCAAGAATGTAAATGTGATATGTTGAAATCAATCCTAGATTCTTTGGACACGGTGCTTCTGACACAAAGCTCAAAGTGCAAATAAAGCAGAAATTGTGATGGAGAAGAGCAGTTCTATTACAGGCATGCCAGGGAAATGCAGCTTGGCTACTGGAAAGGCTGTTGACACTTAAGCAACAAGAGTCTCTGTCCTGATGAACTCTAACTCCTTAATGTCTGTGGCTATCTTATATTCCCTCCTCATTCCAAGGATCTTTTTGCAATAGGGGAGGGAAATGGAAGGGAATTTCTAGAAAGTCACAGTGAAGGTGACTAGCACACTGCATTTTGAATCCTTTCACAGTGTACGAACACATCTTTAGAATGCTTTCCAAAGGGGGGAAGACTCGTTAAAAATCTCCTACAACTCTTTGACTGATGCACACCTTCATATTCTGTGCAAGATTCAGTAACTCATCTTCATATGGGTAAGATTCGTTTCTTAACTGATTTTTCATATTTTTCTTCTGAAGATGAAGTAACTGTAATATTTTAACTAATGGAAAATATATCAATATCTTCCTAAATGAGCAGGTTTATGTAACTCAGAAATATTAGGAAAATAATTCAATTCCCACAGTGTCTTTGTATTATTTATGGATTTGGACTCACCTCCTTTTCTTATATTAAAATAATTAGAAGTTGTTCATAAAAAATAGAAAGTCTCATTCTAATAGAAACTGTTGTTTGCTGTCTACCAGAGGAAAGTATGTTTGCTTGGACTTGCATAGATTGGGAGATCTGTTCTTAGTCTTCAGAGAAGTTCTGGCTATATGCAAATAGAAATATGAACCAATGGCTCACTGCCTCATGTGGTTCTGTGTGTCCCAAGAATGTCACACTGACTGCCAGTCTCTGATTGGCTTCTCAATTAGAGCCAAACAGATTAAATAATTTTCTGTTGTTATATAATAAAGTAACGTATTTATATCCATTAAGACTTGTATTTATTTTGGAATAGTATAATTTTTGTTATTGTTTTAATGTATACTTGGATACTTGGTGTCTATTATTTTTATTCCTCATACTCATTCCATATTCCTTAACACATGCTTATAGATGAATTTCTGAATTATCAAAAGCTTGTATCCTTAAAAATTGCAACTGTTTTCAAATTGGAATTATAAGGGAAAGTCAGATGGTTTAATAATCATGGTGTTGAGACAACATTACCAGGACATAATATATCTTGAATTTTTATAGTTTCCTACCATGAATAGAGACTATATGTTTAAAAAGCTAACCAGTTCCCAGTGATCCTTGTTTTATAAGCTTGTTCAGACACACAGTGGATTAAAAGAAACAAAAGTTTGAGAACTATTTGCAAAAACTCACACCAATAATAATGAAAATTAATATAGAACCTATGTTTCATATTCTATGATGCTATTTTCTAGAGCTTCTAAATATAGTTAATAAAGTGAATATAATATGATTTTATCTTTTTTTTTCCCACCCGCAAGCCATTTGGAGAAATTGTGATTTCAAGGATATTGCCATAAGGTAGGAATAGAGGGAGGAAGATAGATGCTGATAAATGCCAAATCTATTTAAAGTAATGCACAGAAATAAAATGATGTGTATTTAAATATGTTTTTTTCTTCTTAAGGACAGGAAAAACCATAGTCTTTGAGATGGACAGATTTTATGTTAGTTACCTGGTACCTGGATCCAACAGGTAAAGTGAGATGAGCACACTCACTTAAAAGGTCAGAAATGCATTTCCTGTATTATTAAAATTCATATTTTTCTCAGAGGAAAAATTATCTATATAATTTATTTATCTCTATCATCTATCTATATCTAGACATATATCTAAATCTATAATATGGTTATATATTATCTATAAATTAGAGATAGAGAGATGATAGAGATAGATAGACAAATAGAGATAGACAGACAACAGACATACACATGCTTTTTCTTATAGAATTAATTACCTTACATATGGGGCATGCCAAGGTTAAGA
>NW_005361913.1:1815691-1818989 GCF_000412655.1 Myotis brandtii | reverse complement strand
TGTGGAACAACGTCTGAATAGCACAACATACCTAAGTATCGTTGCTGATCAAGTTCATCCTATCATGTTGATGGCGTATCCCAATGGAGATGGCTTCTTCCAACAAGACAATGCACCATGCCACAGTGCTTGTATTGTGCAGGAGTGGTTTCAAGAACATGAGGGAGACTTTACCTTGCTTAGGTGGCCCCCACAATCACCAGATCTCAATCCAATTGAGCATTTGTGGGACGAAGTTAAAAGAGCCATCAGGCAGCTGGTTCCACAACCATCAAATCTCACAGAACTGGACAGTGCTATTCATCAGGCATGGTGTCAGATTCCTCGCATCACCTTTCAACATCTCATGGAGTCAATGCCAAGAAGAATCGCTGTAGTATTGAAGGCAAAAGGTGGCCCAATGAAGTACTGATGGGGTGGTCATAATAATCTGACCAGTCATAATAATCTGGCCACTCAGTGTATATGATATGTGTAGAGTGAAACATAATAAAAATTATTTCTATAGGATTAAATGTTTCTGACTAAAAAAAAATTAGATACCTCAGTTGTAGAAGGCCAGGCCACTCAGTCATTATTGGAATTTGATGAGAATCAATAAAACACAGAGACATTTATTATTCTAAAGATGAAAAAGGGAGATTCTACAAAAAACAACAACAACAAAATATCCCCTCAGAAACATTTGCCATACTTTCGATTAATTTCAATAACCAGCAAGTGTTTCTGTGTTGACAAAATATTATCAGAACTCAAGAGTCCAAAAGCACTGGTCTTTGTAAAATGGTTTTGAAAAATAGGTCACATAGCTTAATATAGAAGCTTATTCCTAAAAACAATTGCATGTAGCTTTGAATCAATAAAAAATAACAAAATATAAACAATAAATTGGAAAGAATGAACTAGTGAGAGCCATCTCCAGAGGGCAATACAAATAAACCAACCAAAAAGGTCCCTGAAAATTGACAGAATCAGGGAAAAATACAGATTTTTGAATTTTATAAAATGATTGGTAAAATAATTTAGTGAACTGCATATACATACAAATCCAGGTATGGTGTAACTATAAAGTAACGGGGTCTATTTAAGCAATCTCACATATAAACGTGTTTCCCTTCAGGTGTTGAAATTGAAAACTGTCAATTTTCCTATGGACCATTATGGCACCTGTCTATAAACAGACACTTTTCATATTGACTTGGCTACAAAGGATGTTGACTTGCTCTCTTCTGGGTTTCAAATAGAACAATTATGCATTTTCTAGTCAAGCTTAAATAGGTCACATTGAAAGTTTAATGAGATTTCGTCTCACGTGGAACTTCTCCCTAAAGACTTCAAGGCCACTTTCCTAACCAAGGAATAGGAACCATTCCTTACACCCAGGCATTCAGATTCATTTTCTTAATAAATCATCATGTTCGTCTCCATGTGAGGCCAAATATTTAGAGGCTACTGTCTTTAATGCTTACATTACATAAGCAAACCACTTCATGTGATAGTGTATAGCTACGGATTGTTAGCCTCATATAGTAAATAAATAAATAAACAAAAAACAAACAAACAAACAACCTTAGGATATTCCTCCTTCATGTGAAGCTTTAACATTTCCAAGATTTAGTTAATTTGAACATTATGACAATCTTTGAAACTTGAGTCTCACCTGCAGAGAATGGCAAAAGTGTATATTCTGAGTCATTTGCTTCTGTGTCAATGACAAGGAAAATCTAACACAAGAAAGTGCAAATGACAATATTCAGGAAGTCTGGAATTTAATCGGTTTGACCGTCATGTCTGCAATCAAATAATCAGATAATTTGGCATATTAAAAATGCCCTCTAAATTACCTCCTTAATTAATTGTAACATTTATAATTAATTAACTTTGCAGAAGAGATTTTCCCCTCACATTTGCTTTTTGTGATCCATCCCAAAATCCAGGGTCACCTGCATTAAGTGGAAACTCCTCATATTCCATTAATTCTTTTCAATTATTTTGGTGTGTGTGTGTAGGTACCAAACTTTTAAGATTTCATTTGTTAGTGTATATTTTTTTTTTACCTTTATTGATTTTCTTGCCACAAGTTTTTCAGCGTATCTCTTTACTATCAGCAGAGATCATATATGTTCAACTTGATGAAGGAAAGAATCTTCACTGAAAACCACTGATCATCACTGTAGTGTTTGCTTTTATTTAGTTTGATTATTTTTTCTGACCTTTGATGTGAAAAAATACTCCATATTTTAGAAGAAGGATGGGGTTATTACCAAGAACTTGGTAAGATATCAACTCAGCAAGAGTTAGTAACGGAACAAGGATTGTACCTCTCTAATGGCACATGGAATCCTCATGAAATGGTGGGAAGCAATCTGCAGATGCATCTGTGAGTCAGACAGGGAGCTCTTTCTTCTTTAAATACAAAACTGGTTGATTAACTATTAAAAGTGTGTTCCAGTAATTTTGGTCACAGTTTTCAATCACAGGATATATATATGGTCTGGAAATTAATTCAAGCAGTAATGCCCAAAAGTCTATGGACTGTTTCCTGACATACTTAAGCTCCCATTAGTAACCCCAAGCATTAGTGCAATTAAACCATAATCAATATTGCTGCAGGCATGGGGGATACACATCATTGCTCACTTCATAGCGTACACCTTGGATCCATCTTTGCTAACGCATGGCCTTGCTCAACTGCTACACCTTGTTGTACTTCAGTTTTCTTCTCTTTAAAAGGATTAAATGAGATTACATGTCTTTCAGTGCCTGAGTGACTAAGATCTGAAATAATCTTCCTACTGATTATTTTCTACAAGGCAAGTGCATAGCTGCTGTAAACACCTAAGTCATGTCATCTCAGGCCACTTAAGATTCTTCAATAGCTCTCCATTGCTTTTAGGTGAAAGCTGAAGTCAGTACAATAGCCCATACAACCCTACACAATCTGCCCTCAATCCTGGTCTGTTATTTCTTTATCATCATTTTTCTACAACACTCTCCTGGCTCAGGCTACTCCAGACACCCTGTTCTTGCTTCCTCACCAGCATTATAGCCATGCGCCTGCCTCAGGGCCTTTGCACTACCTGTTCAACTCCATGGAATAATTTTTCTTCAAACAGCCACAGAGTTCACTTTCTCTTCTTCTGAACCACTGCCTCAGTTCCACCTTCTCAATGTGGGCCCATTTAAAATGACAAGTTGACTCTTCACTCTCTTGCTTTCCTTTATCCAGTTCTTTTTGTTTCTTTAACACCTGATACTCTCTAACATGATTATATTTATAATTATAAATATAATTATA
>NW_005361913.1:1812292-1815533 GCF_000412655.1 Myotis brandtii | reverse complement strand
ATTATATTTATAATCTGTTGCATTTTCCCCTACTAGAATGTTTAATCATGAAGGTAGATTTTCTTTCTCAGCTTTGTTCATTAATTCATCCCTCACACATAGAACAGTGCTGGATACAACATAGTTACTCAAAAAAAATCTATAATAATAAAAGTGTAATATGCTAATTAGATTGGTTGTCCTTCCGGACGAAGCCAGGGCTGCGAGGGGCGAGCCCCTTGCACAACTTTCGAGCATCGGGCCTCTAGTATTTGATAAATGAATAAATAATGAATAAATGATAGTACATTTTTGTATTACTATTTGGCCTATTTTGCCTCCTTATGACTTGGTTCACTGCCATCTCTGTCATTTTTCCCTCAGGCTATGGCATATGGCAGGTTAATCATGTCTCCCAAGGAGGCGCAGGCCAGTTAGGAATCCAGACAGCCTTTAGCTACCTCGGAATATGATCATTCCCCATTTCTCTGCATTTACAAAATAGCTGCACAGCAGTATGCCTTTGAGTGAGCATTCAGGAGGCTGCAAGAACACTGCTTTCTTTGTTTCGCTGTGGGGGGTTGGGGGGAACCTCAACAAATCTCAATCTTGACAAGTGTGACAATTTTCCTCCTTTTCATGCCCTGCAATGCAGTCAGCTCGGGATCCACTTTTCAGCCATAGCTGACAATGCCCTGGTCCCTGTGACTCCAGCAGACTCTGTGACCACTGGCTGTGAGTAAGGCTTCAGAGAGACTAAGTCCAGCTTTGCTACGGTTGAGAAGAGTCACACAAAACATGCAAATCATGTTGGAGAGTGGGGTAATGGTGAAAAGTTTAAAGATTACTTCTCTTAAGTAAAAGTCTATAATTTGCTTCTCTCCTCTTTTTTTTCCTATAAATACAAGCAGTGTGAATTAGGAGATGACAGGGAGATGAGGGAGATGACAGATGGTGTCAGAGAGAAAATGTGAACAACAGTTGCTTTGTTTTCATTTGGACAAACTAGATGAGAGATGCTCATACCACAGCATGTGAGGGACAGGTACGGTGCTGAAGAAAGATTTACAATATTTTAATAAGCTTCTTTGGGATTACAAATGGATGGCTGTGCATGGGATCTACATAGCTCTACTTTTAAGTTAAATTGAAGAACAAGTCAAAACACATTACCCAGCAATGGGGTTGGAGTGAATAGTCACTTAAGGGACCGCTTTACCATGTTTAAAATCACAGAATAGAACACACTGGTGTATGAATAACAATATATGAAATCATTCCAATAGAATGGTCCCTGTAGGTAGGTGGCAATATAATAAGTAAGCATTATATATAGGTATCGGCATATGACTCAGCAATATACTCAACTCATTCATTATTGCAAACTCTTTATTAAGCTTTCTCAATGGGTGGCACTGTGTTAAACTTTGGGGAAAAGATGGAGAAAACTGTTCTTGCCCTCAAGAAAGTTACAGTTGAATGTGGGAGAAGGACGAGAAGTACAAGAATTTACCATGTAATATGGTTACAATCAATTACAAGATAAGTCTATGGTTAAGGGAACATAGAGACATTAGGAACACCAATCTCAAGTGGGAAGGTAAGCATAATACATATTTCCAAGAGGATATTACAGGCCAGCAAAACCTTGAGCAATGACTACATTGGAGTAAGCTAGATGGAGAGGGACTGAGTGGGAGAGGATGTGATTCGCAAAAGGAGGAGCATGAGCAAAGTGATGAGGGCAAAGAAGGCTCTGCTAGAGGGTATACTTAAGAGACAAGAACCAGGCAGCAGATTATGGAAGGTTACTCATTTCTGTGCCATCTTAGGAGTTTGATTTTACATGGAAAGCCACTAAGAGAATTTGTGCAAGGAAAGGCCATGAGTTTTACTATTTTGAAAAATAATACCACTGACAATACAAAAATGTATCAAAATTCAAGGAACTTGGTAGATAATAGTTTCACTCATTGAGAAAAAAATAATGAAAATGAGAATAAACTCTTGACAAGGTGGAAGCTAGAAGCAAATTGATACTGAATTCAGTTTGGGATGTGATTAAGTTTAAATACTTAAGGAAATGTTTAGGAGAGTTGGAAGGGTAGGAGTTTGAGTTTAAGAAAGGGATCAAATGTGACAAAAAGAGTTGAGATCATGAAGCTTTCTATCATAGCATGCATGGCTTCCTGACACACTTTTTATTCCCTTCCTAGAAATAAAACCATTGAGGGCAAGGACTTGGCTTGCTTATTTTGTGATTCTTGGCGTCAGAACTGTGCCTGGATCACAGTGTCCACTCATGAAATAATTTCTGAAAATATTAATTATTCAGAATTCTAGTTGAAGGTGATGTGTTTGGATAAGATCACTTTTTATAATAAGGAGTGGAAATCAGAGAAGACAGAGTGTGGTTCTAAGATAAATACTGGGCAAATGCTGCCGTTTGATGCTGAGAAAGAAGCAAAAGGGAATTAGCAGAATTAGGAGGTAACGGTGTTGTAGAAGATAATGAAAGAGATTGTGAAAAACTGCTTTAAGTGTCGTAGAACAGTACTTATTAATGATCCCATAAAAAGGTCCAGTGTGGTTCTAGTGCATAGGTGGGAATAAAACCAGAGAGCTGGGAATTGGGAAACTAAATGAAGTGAGAATATCATTACTCTTTTCAGATGCATTAGGTGGAGAAGAGAAAGAGCAATAGCTCTTTAGAAATATCAGGTCAAGGAAGAATTATATGTCTATGTACTTAACATTTTTATTGGGAGCTGCTTAGTTATTGTTAAGTAAGGGATTAGCAGTAAAATAGATAATTTTAAAAAACATATAGGGTGGTAACTGGAGGAAGAAGATCTATGAAGGGTACAAGACCAGGTCTATCTTATTGGCAGCCATGTCCTGAGTTGCCTCTAAGCACAAACTACAGAGAAAGCACTCTATGAAACCTTATTAATGGAATGAGTATACTATTGAATGAGATCATGCTGAAATAAGTGAATATACAAGGGTCAGGATCAGGAAACATGGAATAGTTGCTTTTGTCTTATCTTAGTTCTTCCAGGTAATTATGGCTTTATACCAATATACATATGTTTCTCTTTTCTGGATATTAATGGGCTAATGGCTTTCTGGGCCCTGATCTCCCTTTCTTCTAAACCCATACCTTTGGTGTTCTTCTTTTTCTACATAAAATGAGATCTGATGGGAACACACATCTGTCTCCAGTTCCCCTCTCCTCTACCTTAAGTTCTTTGTTCCCCTG
>NW_005361913.1:1773023-1811301 GCF_000412655.1 Myotis brandtii | reverse complement strand
AATAGGTTAATCACAATTAAAGAAGACAAGTATTTTAAAGGACAAAAAAACTTTACTCTTTATGGCTTCAGACTATACCTTAAATCCTCACTAGTTATCTTATTTGAATTTTTAGCAATGCAAGGATTCAGACAAGATGTCCCATCATTAAATTCATCACCAATCCTGTTATAGCAACCCAAATTCTATGCTTTGTTCTTAACTAAAGTACAAGATGGTTAATATTGATTTACAGTATAGAAATTGTATTAGTTGTTTATTATTGCATAGTAAATTACCTTAAGACATAGATGTTGAAATCAATTTTTTAATGTTATTTTATTTTTTACTTCTTGCTCAATGTCTGTGGATCAGGAGGAATCCAGGAACAGCTCAGAGTCTCTGATGAGATTTCACTTATGATGTCAGTTGGGGCTACCGTCATCTACAGGGTTGACAGGGCCAAAGATGTGCTTCAAGGTGGCTTACTCTTGTGGCTAGTGACTTAGTGCTTGTTGGTGGTAAGAGGTCTCAGTTCTTCATGATGCGGACCTCCCCGCTGAGACTGCTGGAATTCCTGGAGTGAGTGGTATAAGAGCATAAGGCAGAAGCCTCAGTGTCTTTTATGCTTGGCCTGGGTCACACGCCATCATTTCTGCAGGACCTTACTAGTTACCCAGGTCAGCCTCCTTCAGTGTGTGAAGGACTCCACAAAGGCATCAAAAACAGCACTTGAGAATTGCTGGGGTCTTCTTGACTCTCATGGAAGTCTAGAGTTTAATAAGCAGGGACTAGATGTATGCATAAAAAGGTATGAAAATATTTAAATATTTTTGGTTTGCTTTTAAGGATCGCAGAGAGAGCTAAAAACCCAGATTGGTTTTTACTTTAGCCAAGTCAGTTGGCTGTGTTAACTCCAAATGCCCATGCATGACTTCAGGGGAATAATGGATATTACAGAGAAGTTCAGTCCTCCTCCAGAAAGCTGGAACCCCTGCCGCGATGTGGGTAGCAGATGTGCAGGCCTGACACTAGGCACTGTGTTGTGTTTCTGGATTAGATGCTCATTAAGGGAAAGTGATGTGAAGAGTCTTTATCCTCAGGATTTACCACTAATGCTTTCCAGACCCAGAGGCATCGTCTCTACTTATTTTTCTCCAGTAACCTTAAGAGACTTAACAACAGTCCTGGTAAGTCAGAGACTAGTTCTGAGTCTCACTGATGATGAGAATTTGTCGTCTAATCTTCTAACTGACTTGAAGCAGAAGAATGGCCTAATGAAACCTTGTTTATGTGACATGTGTCATTTGCCCTGAACACTGATATGTAACCCAGAAAATGGCTGCAAGCACATTGGAGCCGTGATCAGGATTACCCCCATCCCCATACAATTGCAGCAACATTGTACTGTACAACAGGCCAGCAAGAACTTGGAGTCCAGGGGCAAAGCATTTAATGCATTCATGTCTCTGTTTCCTCTTTGCCTTGTAAAATTAGAGAGATGACAGCTGACATGTCTTACAGGACTCTTGAGATAAATAGCTAATATTTATCCCAAGCAAAAGCACTCTATAAATACAGAACAGTGCTATCCGAAGCATGCTGTGACACGATGATACAGTCTAAGAGACTTACATGCTTTTAGGATAATTAGGATATTTTGGCAATGTCCTCAACATCACTAAGGCCTGAGGAACCCCGTCTTCAAGAAATCCATTCTGTGTTTGATTCAGAGACAAGACTCTTCCACTTACCAGGATCCACCTTATTGCTTTTTGTGTGGCAAGACTAATGCTGTTTAACTGAGTCAGGTTACATGGTGCCAATGAAACATGAGTTATGTAACCAAAAGGCCATTTTAGTTGCACAGATAGAAGTTGGACCTGATAGCTCTTTACTCTGCCCACTTGACTCCTTTTGAATTCTGCTTTGTGAATAAGGACACTTTGAATTGATCTAGTGGAGAAGATGATGGCTGTCAATCAGAACATCTTACAGGCTTTTCTGTACACAAGGAAACTCCTGGGTGACTTGATTATGACCTCTCTCTCCCATAAACAAGAGCAGATTTGTTGGGTGAGGAGATCAAAACAAGTATTGAGGAAGTGGAATGGAGATGGGAGACTAATCGTATTTGATTTTGTAACACCTTAACCTATCCTTTTTGACAAAATATTTTTATTAAGTTGAATATATTTTATTCTGAAATGTTGGAAGAGGATTAGGAAAGTGGAAAAGAATTGTGTTATATCTTCAACAATAAAGGGAAATTTCCCAGAAAGTAACCCAGTAATCTGGAAGGACATCAGAAGTGGAATCCCAGTTTTGTCAACTATTAACTGTGTAAAATTGACAAATAGCTTATTGCTCTAATTTCATAGATTAGAAGAATGAGACATAAATGTGAACATCTACCTGTACATGAGAATTAAGTGAAATAAGTCTGGGTCTCTATTTTGAGCATTTTGAAATCAGCAATAGATTAAGGCTTTTAAAAAAATTAAATGGCCCCATCCAAATGTGTGATTAAAAATGTTCAGAGGTATATTGTATGCTATTTACAGCAAGATAAGAATGCATTTTAAATTGATCCTTAATCATATTTTCATTTTTTAGAACTTGTTCTGCCTCATTTTCTCTGTGATAATAACTATAATTATATCCATTCCTCATTATAAAGGTGCTTTTTTTCTTTCTTTCTTGACATTCTGCTTGCATTGACTAATGATGGTAAAGCTGTTCCTGAGATTGTTTATAAAATTCAGGAGATTGGGAAGGAATGTTATATGCAGTCTGCATTATATGTATTATCCCACTCTTCTTACCTACAAAATAAACTTGTCAAAATTTATGTTTGCAACATAAGCTGAGTACCTGTTTCTCCATGTGTTAGCTTCTGAGAATGAAGTCAAAGCTGTCCTGTCTAATTTGACCAATGCTCCACAATCCTCTGTCCTTAAAACATCAAGGTAAAGTTTACCATTTTACCATTCTTCTTCTTCCTTCCTTCCCTTAACTTTTACAATGATTACTGGAGTTTTGTTTCGCTTCCCTTTCTTCTCATGCCTGGAATCCTTAGTAAAGATTTTATATAAAAAGCATTCCACTTACAGTGTTAGCATTTCATAGTTAAAATTAAATTTCATTAAAGGGAGAAATGTAGAATACTAATCAGACTTTTAAGGCTTTGGGGAATGGGATTGTGGAAATAAATGACATTCCATATTTTCTTATAAATAAATAACCTTTGTCTATAATCAATACAGATCCTCTATATGTAATGTATCCTTTTCTTATGCATTGTCCATTAGAGATGACCTTGTGCTTCCTGACACATTTTCAAGTGAATGATTTTATAAGATGCTTCCTACATTATTTTATCAAGTTGCATGCCAGTTTGACATTTTCTCTCTTAGAATCTTAACCTTTTCTTTGTTTGAAGTAATTGTCTAGTTCATGTAAAACTATTTACTTTGGTTACTTTAATTACTTTAAAGGTAAAGAAATTCTAATGTACAATGATTTTTTTCTTTTACAGACTTAAATATACACTTTATTATTATGAAAACCTTCCCTTACCTAGCTCATATAACCTCCCACTCCTACTCAGTGGTTCCTAGCATATTGAATATACTTATATTATTTATTCCTTTTTAGTCTGTATTGTAATAATGTGGTTTTTAGTCTGTTCCACATAGTAACTGCAAATTCTTTGAGGATATGGATCCTGTCTTATTCAACTCCATTTTTAACACATAGCATTATGAGTGGCCATAATTATTTCAATAAATATTTATTGATGCATAAATAAGTAAATGTCAACTAATTTTTATTTATTTTAAAGATAAAGTTTCATTTCTTGCCATTATTGTCTTTATCCAATGTTATATTTTAGTGTGTTTCTAAATACATCAACAAAAAAGTGACAATAAACAAATTATTTTTAGACGAATATGCAAGTTTAGAACTAGTATCACTATATAGTTAATTATTTTATTCAAAACATTTGTTTCTGAGACAATTATTTAATTTCCTTCCAGAGAAATCTTTGAACTAAATATTTGTTAAAACTATATTTATTTATCTTTCCCTAACCGGTTTAGCTCAGTGGACAGAGCATCGGCCTGAGGACTCAAGGGTCCCAGGTTCGATTCCGGTCAAGGGCATGTACCTTAGTTGCAGGCACATGCCCAGTAGGGAGTGTGCAGGAGGCAGCTGATCAATGTTTCTCTCTCATCGATGTTTCTAGCTCTCTATCCCTCTCCCTTCCTCTCTGTAAAAAATCAATAAAAACATATTTTTTTAAAAAAAACTATATTTATTTATCTTTAATATATTCTTTAAATTCCAGCAACTCATCTTGGTGAAAGTTAATTAAATCACATTATAAAACATTATAAAATTCTACCATTTAAAGGTACCCTAGAGTTTATCTAATCCAGTTTTTCAAAAATTGATAATGTGCCCTAGACAGATAGCTCAGATGGTTAAAATGTCTTCCTGTTACACCAAGGCTGTGGGTTTGATCCCTGGTCATGACACATACAAGAAGTAACCAGTGAATGTATAAATAAGTTAAACAATGAATTGGTGTTTCTTTCTCTCTCTCTCTCTCTCTCTCACTCTCTCACTCACTCTCTCCCTTTCTCTCTTTCTTTCTCTCTCACTCTCTATATCTCTCTAAATTAACCAATGAATCAATATTTTCTTTTAAAAATTGATGGTGAAACTCATTTAGATTGATTGATATTTATGCACCCAGGAAAGATAGGAGGAACATTAGTCCATTTTATTCATTCCAAAGAGAAGCTGTAGAAATAAACTAGAACACATTTGAGTTTTAAAATTAGGCCCATGTTTACAAGGCTGAGAAGTGTGTACCACAGTGTGAGTTGGTGGTGCAATATTAGTCTTCATAACAATTAAATCTCAGTTACTTACCACACTAAAGTTTATTTCCGGTTCACACAAATCTGATGCATTTGGCAAAGGGGCTTTTCCCTATCCCAGGCTCAATTCAACATACACTCCCAGCATGGATATGTCAATGAAAGCGGCCATGTAGGTGGCATACCAGCTTTTAATCACCTGGGACAAAAATTATATGTGTCACCTTTGGCCAAGTCATCCTTCCTGGTCACCATTCATTAAATGCATTCTATATACATAATAGATTGACCTGTCTCCAAGGTAGCCAGTACAAAAGCTATCCAGTCCCGGTATCCACTTCAAAGGGCAGAGTCACTAATTGTGTGCAGTAAGAAGGAAAGGACCAAAAATGAGAATTCATTGACAATCTCTACATGTTTTGATCAAATATGGTACATTAAATGTTTTTCTCAATCAAAACACTGTACTAAATCACATTTTTATATATCCCAATTCAATTCTCTGTAGATACTAAAAACAAAGAACAAATGAGCAAACAAACAAACAAAAAACAACCAGGGCATTGCTTTTAAATCAGTTCTTATAGAAAATGTCAGTAATATTGGTTCATATCCTAAACAGAACTAGACATAGTCAGCAAGATTTAATACCCATTGAGTTAAGACCTTTGGCTTGCTTAACTTTTTTTTCCAGTAAAAACTCAATGTGCGTTTTTATGAACTAAGAAAAGAGTGAGCTCATTTCATTACCCATGAAATGATCCCTGAATCTCCCCATTCATGCGCTGCTGTCCAAAATAAGAAAATGAAAGAAGCACAATTAAAATTCATACCTTTTTTATGGAGACTCTGAAGTAATAAAATTCTGCAAAGTAGCCTGAAAATAAATTGCTACATGGTTTTTTGCTTTCCTTTGCTTTCAATCAGATGCTCATAATGTCTGTGAAAATGACAGGCTGCAAACTGGAGCAAGAGATGGCCCTACAGCAGTGCATGCTTTAAGGTTTATCTGCTCTCAGCTCTCTGAGGATGAATAAATATGGTTAGCAATGGCATATTTCTGAGCTTACATTTGACTAAAATGTAGACTCAAACCAATTAGCAAAAACCAGCTATACAATGGTAACATTAGAGAAATGGCTATAGGGCCTGTTGACAGTTTTTCAGGAAAACAGCAGCTATCAGCCCACATCCATCACAGAATTTTTCTAAGAGTAACATCTAGCACCAAATAAATCAATCTGAATTTTCAGTTTAATAGGTTCTTCTTTAAGGCATAACCTATATTTTCAATGTAAATAGAACCCCTGCATTGAATAAAAAACTGCTTAGCCAATTCAGGTGACAATAGTATCCTTTGTACCACTCGGGAAAATGTATTATATTTTCTGTCTCTGTCTTTGTTTATGCATATGTAAAATGGCATTTTTGTTGCATAATTTTCTAATTATTATAGCAGAATTGGAAAAAAATTATAGGGCCTAATTTCTAATAGCACAAAGTATGTGTAATACTTTAAACAATAAAAAATTTAAAAATAAAAATAAATAAATAAATCCATTTAATACTTTATGTTTTGTCTCATTTTACAAAAAAAACCAACAAATAAAAATGAAAATGGGGTCTTATGAAAATACATTCAGAATAAAAAAGGCAAGACCATAGGGATAAATATAAATTATAATGTAGCTATAAATTATATTAGTGGAACAAATGCAGCCTCAAATTCAGGTCTGTGCTTTACATCATTCAGTAAAAAGAAAAAACATATTCAATTAGTCCATAAGAAATAATCAATTAATTCAAAATGAAAGAAAGAGAAAGAAAAGGGGTGGGGAGGGAGATCTAGTCTTCTCAATGTGGAAGTATTTTCTGCAATTGACAACTGAAATAAATTTCTTCCAGTGAGTATATGATTGAACTAAGTCTTAAAGAAGTCTTAAAAACATCTCGGTAATAAATGTGATATTAAGTTCCTATGACTTCTCTTCATGTTCCATGTTTATGACTCTAATGTCTTATAATGTCCCATTTATTCAATCGTTGGTTTGCATATATAATTAGTGTTTGGTGTTAAGGGAGAATGGTGACATCCTGCCCCTACCCTCGAGGTACTCACAGCCTAGAAGACATGTGGAAATATGGGCAATTAAGTCATATTATTGGTGGAGCTAACCTAAGAGGGAAAAGAGAGTGGTGGTGGGAAGGGTCTTCTAAGCCTCTGGGCAAAGTATGTAAAGGCCCTGAAGGGAGAGGGTCAAGGCTATGTTGAAACTTGAAAGCATGCACATTATACAGGGGACATGGAGGAAAGATAGAGATGAGACTACAGATGTAAGCAGGTAATTATATTATGAAAGGCTTTATAAGCCATGTTAAGAAATTTGGCCTTCATAGTGAAGACAGTGAGCCAAAGTAAACTTGCAATTTACACAAAATAAAGAAATATAACCCACTACAACACTGAATTCCAACCATGCCATTGTTATGACTTTTAATAAGATGAAATGTTTATAAAGTGCCAAAAGACAAGGAATTTAATGCTTGTTTCATGTGACCTCTTCCCAGTCCCTTATGGAGCAGTTTGTTCCTACTCCAGGAGAGACTGGCTCACAAGAACATAGCAGTTCCCTTGCTGCCTTGAGACTCTTACAACAGATACACACTTGACCATCCTGAAACAGGTCACACATCTAGCATGGCTTTCTCCCTTCCAGGTAGGTCATTGGTCCTGTCTAAAATGCTCATGGAGACCTATAGTCCACTCCAAAGGGTCCTTGATAGTTGGTTAAGTCCAATCTGTACAAGGACAATTTGGTCCACACCAAAAAGATCCTCACCTAGTCTAGTGAGCCAAGAAGGGTTGTTATTGGCAATACAGTTCCAACACCATTACTGAATGAATAAAACATAATAGTAGGTCTTATGAATTAATCCTGCAAATCAAAAGTATAAATACAAGGGTTTCTGGTCAAGATGGTGGCTTAGGTAAATGTGGTACTTGAAACCTCTCACAACCACATCAAAATTACAGCTAAACTGCAGAACAACCATCATTCAGAAACACCTGGAATCTAGCTGAATAGAAATTCTACAACTAGGATATAAAGAAAAAACTACATCAAGACTGGTAGAAAGGGCATAGATGCTGATCAGGCTGGTCCCACATCCAGCTATGTCAGATAAAAACCAGGAGACATATCCTGGCTTCAGAGGTCCCCCCTGAAGATCAAGGGGTCCCAGCCCCATCCAGTGCTGGGAATAAAAGTTTCCCTAACTTCTGGATGTAAAAACCAGTAGGGATTGTGGCTGAGTGAGATTGAGGCTCCTGGAGTTTCATGCAGTTCCTCTTAAAGGACCCACACACAGACTTACACAGATTCATCCATTCTGAGCTCCAGTGAAAGGGCAATAGCTTAAAAGGCACTAGGGACATAAGGGAAGGAACTGTCTGACATCAGGGTGAGAGTTGGAGGGTTAGCTTTCTTCCAGACAGAAGTGCTTGCAGAGGACATGTTCTTCTTCTGGGTCCCCACCCCCCCTCCCCCCCAGAGGTGGCAGACTGAGGCCATATCAGAGTCTCATAAACCTAGTTAATACTAGTGATTGTTGGTCCCATCCTAGTGATTCCCTCAGGTGCTACCCCACCCAACTTTCAGGCTTACCCAAGCTATTTCCAGTGGCTTTTTCATATAAATGGCTTATCTTGGTTCATGCTTTAGACTTCCCTAAAATCTTTCAAATAAGCAGCATCTGGCCTCTGCATGCCCCATACATCTTGGAAAGTGGCTCAAGGCCCAGCACTAGAGGCAGCTGATCTTGGTTTTCAGCTTGGCCTTTCCTGGACACCTCCAAGCTCAGCACAAGTAGCAGCCATCTGCAGATCACTTTGTAGTCAAGCCAGATAGCCCCCAGGGCAGGACACAGGTGGGTGATTGACCATGGCCTGCACCTCCTGGGAAGCCCTAGAGCCACCTCCACAAGAAATACATTTAAGGGGTGAACTCAGTTGACACCAGAGCCCCACTGGAGTAAGTCTTGCTCTGTGGGGTCTGCCCCTGCACAGCTGATCCTCCATGGGGGTTGCAGCCAGTCCTCAAAGTTGATCTTTCTGGGGGTATATCCCTCCCATTAATGTGCCAACCACAATCAAGACTCAACTACAACAGAAGGGGATACACAGCCTACACAGGGTGCATACCTGGAGTGCCCAGCTCAGGTGATCGAAGAGGCTTTGCCAGTGAACCCTATAGAACACTTAATATATAAGGCCACTTTACTAAGCCCAGGAGATGTAGAATACCTAAGATGTAGAAACAAACATAGGAAGGCTACCAAAATGAGGATACAAAGATATGTGTCCCAACTGAAAGAACAGAACAAAACTCCAGGAAAAAAAGTAAAGTGTAGACAAACAATCTATCAGATGCAGAGTTCAGAACACTAGTTATAAGGATGCTTAGTGAACTTAGAAGAAGAATAGATGAAGTTAGTGAGAACTTCAACAAAGAAAGAGAAAACATAAAATCTGAACTAGGAAATATAAAAAAGAACCAGAAATGAAGAATGAATTAACTGCAATGAAGAATTCATTACAGGGAATAAACAGTAGAGTAGATGAAGCAGAGGATCAAATCAGATATGGAGGATAAGCAAGCAGTAAGAATCAATCAGAACACCAAAAAAAAGGGAAAAAAGAGAATCAAATAAAATGAGGATAGTATAAGGGGCCTCTGGAACAACTTCAAGCGTACCAACGTTCACATGATGGGGGTGCCAGGAGAAGTGAGAATGCAAAGAATTTAAAAGCCATAAGAAAAAATGACAGTAAACTTCCCTAACCTGGTGAAGGAAATAGACATACAAGTTCAGGAAACACAGAGGGTCCCAAACAAGATGAACCCAAAGAGGCCCAACCAAGACCTATCATAATTAAAATGCCAAAGGTTAAAGTCAAAGAGAGAATCTTAAAAGCAGCAAGAGAAAAGCAGTTAGTTATCTACAAGAAAGCTCTCATAAGATTGTCAACTGATTTCTCAACAGAAACTGCAGATCATAAAGGATTGGCAAAATAATTCAAAGTGATGAAAAGCAAGGATCTACAACCAAGATGATCTAACTGGCAGTTATTATTTAGAAGGACAAAGAGCTTCCCAGACAAGAAAAAGCTAAAGTAATTCATCACCATCAAACCAGTATTACAAGAAATATCAAAAGGTTTTATTTAAGATGGAAGGGGGTTGGAGGGATGTGTGAAAAAGTTGAAAGTTTTAAGAAGTACAAATTGGTGATTACAGAATAGTCACAGGATGTAAAGTATAGCATAAGGAATATAGTAATAATATTAAAATAGATATGTATGGTGTCAGGTGGGTACTAGATTTATCTGGGTATAAGTTATAGTAAGTTATATAATGCCTATCACTGGGTTGTATACCTAAAACAAATAAAATATTGTATGTTAACTGTAATTGAAAAAATTATTTAAAGTAGAAAAAAGGTATAAATACACATGGGTTATTTGAATGTGGGGACACTTGCTAATCGTAGACTTTTAAAAATTTATTGATTTTAGAGAGAGAGACAGAAATTATAAATACACATGGGTTATTTGAATGTGGGGACACTTTCTAATTGTAGACTTAAAAATTTATTGATTTCAGAGAGAGAGACAGAAATATCGATTTATTACTCCACTTATTTATGCATTCATTGGTTGCTGCTTGTATGTGCCCTGACTGGGGATTAAACCACAACCTTGGTGTATCGGGATGACGCTCTTACCACCAAAGCTCTAAGTGTAGACATTTTTGACAGAACTAAATATCAAAGACAATCTGGCCAGGATCAAATATGCTCATAGGACCAAATTTCAAGGACCTTTTAGTATGGACCAAATGTCCATTAACTGGCTACTTATATCAGCAACAATGGTAAAAAATGCACTATGGGCCAAGGAGCATCTGTTTATCTTCATGGCTTGTGGTGATGCTGGAGGCTTTATGTTTTTGCCTAAAAACAACAGCTTTACAAACCGTCAGCAAATTCTTTGTTATAACTATGTCTAGAGTGAACTGAGGACAGAGAGCTTTTCTTTCCTTAGAGGATGTGGACTTGGAAACTTCTCTTCCCTGTGTGTCAGGAGAGAGGAAAACCACATGACTTCTATAAGGAGCCTCACCCTTTCTTAGGACACATCTAAGTCTCCTCCCCCTAGCAACCTCACCCCTGCCGAGACACATCCACCCAAAAGAAATTGCTCTCTCATGGAGCTGGAATTTAATTTCTTTATGCAATGAAGTATTAAAAATACTAAAGTAATAAAATTCACTAACATTGTCTGCTATCTGATAATGCACAGAAATGGGGCAATTATGCTTCACTTCAGGTGGCTAATGAGGTCACTTCAAATTGCAGGCATTATCTAATAATATCCTTGTCTGTATCTAAGTGCATTGTTATAATTATTAGCTGTAAAGAAAGTGGGGTGTATGTATGGGGGAAATAGTTTTAATTATTTAATTTTCTGGTATAGCAATATAGCCTTGCCATTGTCATTCCTACAGATTCACATTTCACAACAGGCACATTACACCTCAGTAACTTAGTGTCTCCCTGCATGGATTCTAGTTTACATATGGGAAACTATATAATTATCACTTCAAGTGAAAAGGCTTTAGGATTAGGGTACAACTGCTATCAAGGCTATATTAAAATAAAAGTGAAAACATACTGAGGGATCAGATAGAGTGTCTTGGGCAATGGGACTGCATCAGGAATTTCAATGCTTTAGTCAATCACAGATTATTTTAAAAGCTTTTTTTTTTCATTTATAGACAATGATTCTCACAGAGAAGTACTAATTTCTCTCTTAGATATAGTCCAGGGAATGAGTCATCTTTAATAAGGCGATGATATGTGCTAAAGAGAACATGTAAAAGTGTAAAAGCACTTGACTTTGAAACCAGTAAGCATGCTTCAAAACAGACCACAATCCTCTCCACGACCTCATAAGTCACAAGGCTTTAGAGTATTTCTCCAGGACACTGAATTTCCAAATACAGTCTGCTCCACAGATATGTGAGGTTAAGCTATTTGGCTCATGCAAAATAATTGGAAATGACAAAGCTACGCATGTTAAACTTAGAAAAGGGGAACTTAGAGGATTTAATTCTTGTCCTCTATCATTTGCTAGGCCAGTCAAAAAGAATTGATCTATTGATCTTCATTGTTTCAGTGGGAAAACTATTTCAGAGAGGTAAAATATACAGAGAAGCAAATATTCCCTTAATATATATATTTTTTTATTTGAGTCATTTATTATATATATATTTTATTGAGAAGTTTTCTGCCCTGAGTGGGAAGTGGCTAAGAACAGCTCCAGGGTCCTTTTCAATTTTATACAATCCCAAACTGTATAGAGTGGATACAGGACAAAGAGAATGGCTAGTGATCAACATGTGTCAGCAAGTTTAAGTCTATTTCATTGAAATGGGTCTCCAAAAGATAGTAGCCCAACTTTTCCCCATGTACCTCCACTCCCTCCTCCCACTGCACACCCCACTAATCGTTTCCAGTGGCAAAAGTCCAAGACACAGTAATCCTGTTTGTTTGATGACTAAACATCCTTTTATGCCTGGAGGATCAACTCTAACAGTCAAACAAACTGAATTAGTGCCTAATGCTAAAACCAGAGCACTTTCTGGACTTTAAAGAGTGGCCCAAACCACCAATACTCCAGGCTAATTGGTGTCTCCCTAGAGGAGTAATCACTTTATTTCATTTTAGTTGGTTATGAAAAACTTGGGGGATATAACTGACCAAAAGGACACTGAATTTCAAATGCATGTTGCAGTTCTTGGGCAGCATGAATCCACAACTAGTGTACCTAGAGGCCATGAACTGACATATGTTTCTCAATTTCAAAAAGCAAATGTTTTGATTTGACTTGATTTGCATTTGGGATAAGTAAAGTTGAAACAGAGATGAAAGTGTAAGCTGTTTGGAAAGAAGAAACTAAGTCTGATTTGAATTTTACCTAATGTAAATTAGCCCTTTAGGGGGAATAATTTAGTAGTATTTATTTGTCCTGCTCATAGCCTAGCTCGAGTTTATGGTTGCCAACATGACATCATTTCATGAAATATTTCTTATACTATATTAAAATCTTTCTTCTTTTAAGATTGCTCTCCCTCCCAGACCTCAATAAGATAACCCTCTCTCTGGGGACATGACAATATGAGAAGATCTGACCTTGAGGGGTTCTGTTGCTGCTAGCTATTTATTATGAAGAAGGAATATGAGACTCAATGGTTGTGTGAGGGTCTAGTAGATAAAAACAAAATGTAAAAAAGAGAGGGTGAGAGGAAGCCAAAGACCACAGACCACAATTTCTACTTTATTATATGGTTTCAGGCAGACTTTCATGATATAATCCTAATATAGAGATTAATGACTTATGAAGTGGAAGTATTGAGTACTAGTATTCCTTTCTGTACTCTTCTTTGATGCTTTTCAAATTCCAGTAACTCTAGCATCAACAGATTATTCATTATTTTAAAAAAAATATGAAGACCATACAGACAAACAATATGATCATGGCTGTTAGCATAGTAAGAGCAATATTCAATAGGAAAATTTATTTCAGATATCAGACTTTAATTATTGTATTCCTTAATATGGAATAACCAATATTTAGAAGTGTCATATGTCATCACTTGCTATAGATTTGACACTTCACTGCATTAAAAATGGTGTGACTCTAACCCAGCTGGTGTGGCTCAGTGGTTGAGCTTTGACCCATGAACCAGGAAGTCACCATTTGATTCCTGGTAGGGCATATGCCCTGGTTGCAGGCTCGATCCCTAGTAGGAGGCATTAGGGAGGCAACCAATCCATGTTTCTCTCTCGTCATTGATGTTTCTACCTCCCTCTCCCTCTACCTTTCTCTCTGAAATCAATAAAAACATATTTTTTAGAAATGGTGAGATACCAATTGAACCTGTTCTCAATTAGTCTCAAATTTTATTGAAATACAAAACAGTGCTCAATATTCTACTCCTGGATCTTTTGCCAGCATAGTGCATGATGAGAACATCCTATTTTCATTATAGGTAGTCTTGAATGTTACATCCTACCAACATTATGCTATACATTATGTTTGGAATATATCTTCTTTACAATAATCTATTCATTCAGCTGTGAACCATCTTCACTACTCCAGAAATTCACATAACATCCAAAATCTATGCAGATCTATTTTGTTTTGTCTCCCTGTATGCTGATTTAAATAGTTTGTTTCGTTTTCAAAAGGATAAGGAGGTAAAAAATTAAATCTGAATAATATATGTATCACTTTCACCCATTGTATGTTGCTTCTTTTATAAAAATATTTTATTTATTTATTGTTGACATTATTTCAGATGTCTCCCATGTACCCCCCTTTATCCACCTCCACCCAGCTCCCGCCACACCCTCCCTCTGGCCATCATCACACTGTTGTCTGTGTCTATGGGCTATGCATATATGTTCTTTGGCTACTCTCTTCACCTTCTTTAATACAGTTCCCCTATCCCCGTCCCCTCTGACCTTAGCCAGACTGTTTCATGTATGTTGCTTCTTAATTTCCAATTCAATAGTTATCTTTAATTAAAAAAAATAATACATGTTATGTTACCAAATTAAGTTATTTTTTCTGTTTTATTTTCTCTATTCCTGTCCATTTTGCAACAAACATTGTTCTCCATTTTCTGATATTAAGTTAATTGGATAAATCTAAAGAGCTACTAAAAATTCAGCTTTAGTTTGGGAGAGTGAGTGAGATATGGAAGTAATAAAAGGAATGGAGTGCAAACTGGAAGGAGTAAAATTCTGAGCAAGGCCCTTATCTCTTTAAGCTATGGCAAATATGTATTCTAAGTACAGAAGATGGTTAAGAAATTATGAATATCATTTGATTATTACTGCTTTTGTTGGGGCCAAATTCTGAATTGCATCAATCTTTATTTCTGTATTAGAGGCCAAGTGCATAAAATTCGTGCACAAGGGGTGGGGGAGTCCCCTAAGCCCAGCCTGCACCCTCTCCAATCTGGGGATGTCCCAGGGATTGGGCCTAAACCAGCAGTTAGACATCCCTCTCACAATCCTGGACCCCTTGCTCCTAATCGTTCACCTGCCTGCTGGCCTGGTTGCCCCCAACTGCCCCCCTTGCTGACCTGGTCACCCCTCACTGCCCTCCCGCCAGCTTGGTTGTCCCACGCAGCCTGCTTGTTCAGTCGTTTGGTCGTCCCTCACTAACCCCCCTTCTGGCCTGGTCATAGGCAGCCTACTTGTCAAGGTGTGAGGGTTAATTTGCATATTACTTCTTTGTTATATAGGATCATTTCTATTACCATACAGACTGCTCAAGCATATGTGGGTGTTTCATTCATATTCAGGATACTTTTTACCCTTTATTTTTTTAAAAGTAATACATCTCATTGGATAGCCTTCTTGATTTTCCTTCTAAAAAAATAGCATTAAAATTTGAACCTGTTAAAAACAAGTTAATTTTAACCATTAGTTCGAATTAAAATATCAAGTTATCAATAACTGATCCCTTATATTCAAATGCGACCTGCAATGTAGTTTCAAGTTTGTTTTACAGTTC
The DNA here is from genome assembly GCF_000412655.1 of Myotis brandtii. NCBI lineage: Eukaryota > Metazoa > Chordata > Mammalia > Chiroptera > Vespertilionidae > Myotis > Myotis brandtii. The sequence goes on along the minus strand of NW_005361913.1, from coordinate 1,795,785 downwards.
TGTTATTGTGTATTTGGAAAGATGAAATGTCCAAAAATCTTTTAAACGATTGACCAAAATAAGAGAGGGTTTTCAAACTATGACCTGACATTTCAAAATATAATGGCACCACATAATAATTCTAATCACCAATAATATATACTGAATATAAAGAAGAAAGAATTTTAGAAATTCAAGAACACATAGCAAACATATCATGCCCAAATCATAATCCATCTGTTTTTAGAAATATAAGAATAAAATAACAGTTTTTCTTATATGAGATGGCTAATACAGTTGTAGTAAAAAGATATGCAGGCTTGTTCATCAGATTAAAAACAAACCAAACCTAAATAAATAAATAAATAAATAAATAAATAATAAATACCTCACTCTGAAATGTGATCAATAGTTCATGTTTTGCTTTGAGAAATTTCCTGACAAAATAAGTCAATCAGGTCAATAAGTCAAGCTGTTGCCTGGGCTCTGAAGAAATATGTCATAGTAAAAAATTAAGGACAAATGTGTTTTTTCTCCTTAACCAGTTTGGCTCTTTGAAGACAGGTGGTGTTGCCAATAAGGAATTTCTTGAGTCAGGTTCTCAAAAGAGATCCAGTCTCATTTGTTGTTGTTCTGTGTCGTTCTTTTTAAAAGAAAGGCCCCCATCAAGGGCAGATACTTTTATTGGCTTCCTCTTCCTGTGCTACATTATTTTTTTTAAACATATTTTTATTGATTTCAGAGAGAAAGTGGGAGGGAGAGATAGAAACATCAAAGACAAGAGAGAATCATTGATCAGCTGCCTTCTGCACACCCCACCCTAGGGATCAAGCCTGCAACCTGGGCATGTGCCCTGACCAAAATTTGAACAGTGACCTTCTGGTTCATAGGTTGATGTTCAACCACTGAGCCACACCAGCCTGGCCCTGTGATACATTATTATGTCCTGTCTTCCTTCCTTTCTACAGGATAATACACCCTCATTCCCATTTCTTGAGCCTGCCTTGATTAGAGAGGAAGGGTAGAACTAGAAAGAAGCAGTCATTTGCTTAGATGAGCAGATGCTTTTGGGAAAGGCAGAAGAGAAGAATATAAATTTCACTTTCCAGGGCAGGTCCTGACTAGGCATGTGCTTCTAGTCAATAAGTAGATGATTGATAGTGAAAATCACAAGGCAGTTGTGGTCTGTGAGGGAAACAGAAGAGATGAGAAAAGAAACTAGATTATGTCATGGTCTATAGGTTTTCTTTGATATTGTTAAAGAAAACCCAAAACTCAATAATTTTATTTATTTTAAAATCTACATATATAAAAGCCTAAGCGACCATTATGAATGAATGACCAGAACGACTGGAACGACCAGTCGCTATGACACGCACTGACCACCAGGAAGTAGACGCTCAATGCAGGAGCTGCCCCCTGGTGGTCAGTGTGCTCCCACAGCCAACCTCCCATGGCCAGCCAATCTCCTCCAGTCCCTCCCATCCCTCTGGCCCAGTCCGGCAGCCAGCAGGTGCCCCGGCCAGCCCAGCCCCAATCGGGACTGGACAAGATGGCCCCGATAGTCCCTGATTGCCAGCCAGGCCTAGGGACCTCACCCATGCACGAATTTCATGCACTTGGCTTCTAGTTACTTTGTAAACTGTTGAACTGTTTCTCTTGAATATGCCATAGAGATTAAAATAAGAATACATATCATTTATTAACATCACAATTGTAAAAGAAGGCCCTTATGTCTACCTTCTTGTAAATTTATAGCTCATTTTTTAAATTGAAACAATTTATTTTTAAATAGAATGCTTTGTGTTATATATTATATAATTGCTTTATTTTCTTTCATACCTTGTTTTTAATACCTTGAACAACACCTTGTACATTATGTTCAATTATTGCATACTACTCCATATTTTAACTCTTCTTTGTGAGAAAGCTCTCTAAAAGGACAAATATAGACATCAGTGAGTCTTCTTTATTTCTACTAAAAATTAGCAAAATAACTTAAATTAGCTTCAGCAATTTCTTTAAAAGTAAAAGCTACTTCTTATTTGTTTGCTTCATTTGTGTGTGTGTGTGTGTGTGTGCTTTCTTTGTTCCTTATCTAAAGTTGATGTGTTTTTTTTGTTTGTTTTTTTTTTGCTTCTTTGTTCATTTTAGTCAGAAATATATTAAGGAAAAAAAGCTGCATATCTTCTGTCATTTTATAAAATTTGTATGCCCATATGTTCAAATTAAAAGAGGCATATATTGCTTATGTATAATATGTATACCACAATATTCTGGGTGCTGTTGTGGTTATAAGACATATGTACTCTCGGTAAATACTGTAGTATTTTTAATAGGTCATGTAAAATGAGAAGCTATGTGATTCTTTATGTTTTACAAAAGATCTATCATTTGTAGTTTGTTACATGTGTCAAGACTATAAATTACTAAAGAACATGAATAAATATATATATTATATACACAGATTTAATATTTATATAACTTACATTTATATTATATATGTCTATATATACTCATGCATATATATGTATATCTTATACTCATATATGTTAATTAAGTACATATATGAGGATGTATTTGTGCATATATACTTTCAAAGATATGTATTGGTATGTATATATTATTTTAACATAATATTGAAAAATAACACTTTTCAAAAGCCTTAAAATAAAACATTTTGAGCATCTGCACTGTAAAACTGTTTACCAGGTGCTCATCTACATAAATTGGGAGAAAACAAGTGTCTTGATCTGACATGTTTATTTTATTCAAGCAGGTCTAATAATTGAGCTGTGAAAGCTTAGAAACATTTGGTTTGCTGTGTTTAATTTCTATTCTTTAAAGTTTGACACTGTCCTTCATCTAAATGAAAGTGATAATAAAATTATCTTTTAAAATATCTTGGCATCTTAGGAGCATGCTTTATAAAAATATTTTTGATTGCTATATATTTTTTAACATCAACAACTATATAAAAACTAGAGGCTCAGTGCACGAGATTCGTGCACTTGGGGAGGGGGGGTCCCTCAGCCAGGCCTGTGCCCTCTCGCAGTGAAGGAGCCCTCAAGGGATGGCCAACTGATGGCTCAGCCCTGCTCCCCACAGGGAGCAGGCCTAAGCCAGCAGTCGGATATCCTTAGAGCTCCTGCAGAGTTGGGAGAGGCTCCTGCCACCGCTGCTGTTCTCGCCAGCCATGAGCCCGGCTTCTGGGCTTCTGGCTGAGCAGCGCTCCCCCTGTGGAAGTGCAATGATGACCAGGGGGCAGTTCCTGTGTTGAGTGTCTGCCCCCTGGAGGTCAGTGTGCATCATAGCAACCAGTTGTTCCACTGTTTGGTTGATTTGCATATTAGCTTTTTAATATATAGGACAAGAGTCTGGGTGCATAAAATTCCTGCATGGGGAGGGAACCCCTCAGCCCAGCCTTCACCCTCTCCAATCCAGGACCCCTTGGGGGATGTCCGACTGCCATTTTAGGCCAAATCCCAGAGATCGGGCCTAAACTGGCATTCGGACATCCCCCTCAAAATCCTGGACTGCTGGCTCCTAATCTTTCACCTGCCTTCTTGTCTGGTCGCCCTTAACTGCCACCCCTGCCGGCCTGGTCGCCCCTATCTTCTCCCTGCTTCCCGCCAGGTCGCCCCCAACTGCCCCCTCCCTGATGGCCTGGTCGCTCCTAACTGCCCCCCCCAGCCGTCCTGGTTGCCCCCTAATGTCAGCCTAATCGCCCCCAACTGCCCCCCCTGCCAGGCTGGTCACCCTCAACTCCCTCCACCCCACTGGCCTAGTTGCCCCTCACTGCTCCCATGCCAGCCTAATTGCCCTGAACTTCACCCCCCTACTGGCCTGGTTACTGCTTACTGCCCACCCTGCCAGCCTGGTCGCCCTCAACTGCCCCCCTCTGCTGGCCTTGTCACCCCTAACTGCCACCTGCCAGCCTGGTCACCCCCAATTGCCCCTCTTGCTGGCCTGGTCACCCCCATCTGTCCCCCCACCAGCTTGGCGCCTCCATCTGTCCCACCACCACCAGCCTGGTCACCCCTCACAGCCCCCCCACCAGCCTGGTTGCCCAATGCAGCCTGCTGTTCAGTCATTTGGTCGTCCCTCACTAACCCCCCTGCTGGCCTAGGCGCCCCACGCAGTCTGCTTGTTCAGTCGTTTGGTCGTCCCTCACTAGCCCCCCTTCTGGCCTGGTCATAGGCAGCCATATTGTGAGGGCATGAGGGTTAATTTGCATATTACCTCTTTATTATATAGGATACTTTCAGTGATTAAAATAAATTAAGCCATAATCGTTTTTGGCTTTCATGATTTGGTAAAGCCATAGCATCTAATACCTTGGAGATTTTCTTAGACTTTAGTTTGTGTTTCTCTTCATTATAAGTATCTAAAAACAAGCACAGATAAAATCAAGGGCAACTACAAAAGTAAATTGAAAAAAACAATAGATGGAAGCTGGAATTACTGACTGAAAATATCAATCATTTATATTTTTGTATAATAATAAATATTAAAAAGCCTGTCACAAATTAGAGTGACACTCAATTTATTAAGCATTAATTAAGTACTCACTGATTTTCTTAAACATGTGGATATTTGCTATTATATAAACATGTAATATACTTTCCAACTATATACATTGGAGTTTAGAAATTATTCATTTTATTGTTACACTTTCCACGAATTTCACTGCATTGAATATAAAGTGCTTTAGTGCTATTCCTCTAAGAGTCTCAGTTAAAAGCTGCAATTATACATATATTTTAGAGGATTTTAAAGTGTCTTACAAAGTACTGAAGTCCATGTCTCAACATTTTAGTTCTTGGTCCCTCTCATCACTACTCCCTATCATCTGGATTAAACCTGTAAATTCATCATACCCACAGATATAAGGCTCTGACATGAAGTCATTATGCTAGTTTTTTTCTAGTACTACCTGAACATATCGACTGGTATTAATAAATTCTGATTTTTAAAATTTGTTTAATCATGAGCTCTGTTGTTAGATGATAAACAATAATTTTAAAGAAATTTTGTTCTTTTCAATTCATTATTTTTGCATCCAGTAATATTTTTAAAGAATGATAAAATGTACTTATGCACTATGAGGATTAAATTATTAATTGCGTAGTGATAATACTTAGAATTGATCAGATATTGACTTAATTGGACAAAATAAATCACTTTTTTCAATAATAGGTCAAACTTCAAGGATTAATGTTCATAATGCTCATGCAAGTAGTTCTACATGTTGATAGGGGAGTGTGAGAGAGTAGGGGGATGGAAAGAGAATTCAACCATTGTATATAAAGTAAGCAAAGAAGCTTAAAACTAAGGTTTTCTCTTATTTGCCACTTTTTTAATACATATGGTTACAAGTTGCCTCTCTGGTGTCTATACTAGTATGTTTACCTTTTATCAGGGAAGATGCAGAAGATGAATCTGAATTTCACCTCAGTATTTGGTTTCCTGGAAAATGTTATGATCTCTGCCAGACTACGCAGAGAGATCTCTAGGGATTATTGTACTTGTTATGGGCTGAATTTTTCCCTCCCCACAAATTCATAGGTTCAAGTCTGGATACTTAGTGCCTCAGAATGTTACTGCATTTAGAGAGACTATTTATAGTGGTAATAAAGTAAAATGAGGTCGCTAGAGTGGGTCCTAATTTAATATGACTAGTGTCCTTACAAGAAGAGATTAGGACACATGTACAGAGGGTCAAGACACAAGACACAGGTAAAGACACAGGACAGAAAAAATGGCCATCTATATGTCAAGGAGAGAGGTCTCAGAAGAAACCAACCCTTCCTACACTTTGTTCTTAGAAATCTAGCCTCCAGATCTGTGAGAAAACAGATTTCTGTTGTTTAAGCCACCCTTTCTGGTACTTTGTTATGGCATCCCTAGCAAACTAATACAGTGCCAATTCTAAACCTACACCAAAGCAGGTAGACTGGTGCAGGAAAAAGAGGAATAGAATCTTAACGAAATTATCACTGTGACTTAAGTTCTTCTGACAGTTAAGCTATGAATAATTATTTTATTTTTGGTTTATGCTATATTGGCTCAATGATATTGTGCTGAAATGGTAAACCTAACCAAGGATCTCTAATTATTTCTCCAAAGGTATTTATCTTCGTGACTATTAAGCTTTGTGTATTTTCATAGAGTTAGAAGTGCCCTGATATTGATTACTTTGCATCACTAAAGCTTCAAAGCTTGGAATGATGTTTAATGTAATGATTTTTTTTTCCTGGCTCTACTATAGTACAAAAGAAATAGGGATACCTGCCATGAAATCAAAGGAAGACATTGATTTATGCTCTGGGAAGAATGAATTGAAAATTGAATAAAGACAAGAGAAAATAAAATTTCCTAGACCAAGAACAAATGGAAATTGATTTAATTTACTGAAAAGAAATCACCTCTTTGCGTAGTCAAGAAAAGCATTAGGATCTTGCTGACTACCAGGAAAGGACAAATTAGAATTAGAAGAATCTATGAGTATGTGGACTCCAAATTACTGTAGTACCTTTCTGGTAAATTTCCCCATTTTACATAAAACATTATGTAACATTTCAGGGAATCGGGTTTTTTCCCCCACCAGTAAACTATAATTATATTAAAATATTTCCCTTGTCTAGCCTTTTAAAGAAATATTAAATTATATGCAATCTTGCAGGCATACAACACATGCATTTTTGATAGTGGTGTTTAAAGCATGTGGGCATTTCACTGTCTATGGTTTACCTAATAACTTTGGACTCCCCTTAAATAAACTTCAACCCTAGATCCATGGATTGGAATCTTTGGACAGTAAGAGATGGGGATGGTCACAAGTAGGGGATAGACTTCTTGTTACTATAGGACTGACCCCAAGCAACACTTTTAGATTTACAACATGAAAGTCTCAGAGCAACCTGTAAGAAAGTAACAACAATGGAAGCTAAAGAAAAAAAAAGTATTGTTCTAAAGAATTATGAGGTAGAACTGGAATAAAAGTATAGAACATAAAAATAGTAATGACTTGAACTTATTTTTTTAATTTCACCTTGGAGTGCTAATGAGAATTGCAAAAAAGAAAGTACACAGGACTTAGTGTAGCACAAAATGTATTGACGTGTTGGTGTCAGGTGAGTGTTGTAATTTAAAACAGAATAGAGAAGACTGGGAATATACACATTTTTCTATTTGGAGGCCACCTCCAAACTCTTTGTTTTGGGATAATCCCCTCTTTGGGAAATGGTGTGGTCACATAGCCATCATCTGGTAGAAAAGAAGGGAGGTTGGCTTTAACTGGTGGCTTGCAGAATTGCCTCTTCCCCTGGCTAGACTCAGAAGACAGGTCCCAGCAGTTAGAATCAGTATCTATAGTTAGTTAGTTATCTTTGTTATTACCCAGCCATCTTTAAAGTGATCATATAGATAAATTAGTGAAAGGGACTTAATTGAGGGACTAGTTATGTCCATGCTTGAGGTAAAGCTATTTCTGGCAGAACAAGTGTTAATCTACAAGAATTCAAAATGAATGATTTTGCAGATTAGGAGACTACTATGACGATTGCCCACCAGCACAGACTTTGAGAGTTCATAGTAATTACTTCTCAAGAAGACGCTGTAGAAGAACACAGGCTTTAAAATCCATGGGGTAAAAGCTGACATCACTGATCTCTGGGTGATGAGAAAGAACTTCCTAAGACCTCAGAGAGACCCAGGAGTATTAACTTAAATCATTTGTCTATCCATGGAAAACCTCTCAAAATGAATTCATGATATTGCCCATTTGAGGTCTGTTTTAGGTATAGAAAACCTTAATTAAGATTGATCTTATTCTGGGGTCATGGGCAACCTTATTTTTGAAATGAGTATATCCGGTCATCTTAACCTGACGTGCTCAGGCTATATATATATTAAATACTTAATTCACCCAAATCTTTTTCTTCCAAACATATGCTCACCAAGCAGCATTTTTATTATGTTTGTCCTTCTCATACACATCTACTTCATTATCACTCCAAAATTTCAATATAGGAAGGTATTAGGGGTTACCATGTAGTTGGAAGTATGGAATTGAAGAGAAAACTCTCAAGGCTGGGCTTCTGTAATGGGCATATCTTTAAGAGATTTATTGTATTTCTAATGGGGTAGGTTGCAGAAGGACTAGTGCAAACTCTGGTAAGCTAAAGGTGTCATTACTACAATATACATAGCATCACTTGACACTGAAATTATTTATAAAGAGAGGATGGTTGGTTCTGTTCCCTGACATTTTATATTCCTATCTAGTTTTACTTTTTCCTCCTTGGTTCTTATCACTCTCTAGGATGTTCTACATTTTATTTAATAATGCCGGCATTGTTGTTCTCTTGCATTAGAACACTGACTCCATTGTCTGTTCACTATTTCCCTAGTACTCATATTTTTGCAATGGACATAGTAGATATTTAAAGTATTTGTTGATATTAGCAATAGGTGCCATCTGTAATATGGGGAGCCTTGGACAAGGTACTCCAAATATTTTGGGTTTCAAGTAGGACCTTTCCTATTGTGAGATTGTTCAGAATAAACTTAACATTCTTGCTCTCCAATGCTTAGCTGTTACACTCACCTTTTGGTTACATAGACATATGTTTAATTTTATAACTCCAAATACCTTATTTATTTTCTGATATCCCTTCATTTCTTCAGGCCAAATGTCTTTCCTGCTTTCTGTTTCTTTATTCATCAACATACTTTTATTTATGTTAGATTGAAGGCATAATTATTCTAGATTATATATGGAAGGATATTACTTGTCAATTAAAATTTTATTTTCCCAATAATTTTGAGGGGATGATGTTTCTGTTATGATTTCTCAGGTATTTTTTATTCTTTTTTGCCTTCTAATGACTTGAAAGTCTAGTTTGCTTAATCTCCCAGGAGGTTCTCAAAGATAAGTCTTGATCTATAACTGCTAATTTAGTATTTAAAGAATAAAATGCATATATATAAAGGTATCTATATATATAAAAAAAACTAAGCAACTGGATGACCAGATGACTGGTTGGTAGCTATGACATACACTGACTACCAGGGGGCAGACGCTCAATGCAGCAGCTGCCCCTTGGTGGTCAGTGTGCTCCCACAATGGGAGCACTGCTCATCTGACCATCGGGCATCAGACACCCAGCTCATGGCTGGCGAGCGCAGCTGTGGTGGTGTGAGCTTCTCCCATGGACACTCCCCCTAGGTGCCTGAGCAGGCGCAGCAGGGCCAGGATGAGTGGGAGCTCACCTGGCACTTCACGCACTACTCCATGCTGTACTAGATCAAAGCAGACAGCGGGCTGGAGCCCAATGAGCTGGCGGGTATGGCCGAACTGTGGCAGCGCGGAGATCCACTGATCCCCTGATCCCTGCAGGCCAGGCCGAGGGACCCCACTGGTGCACGAATCCATGCACAGGGCCTCCAGTGGAGATATAAAGATAATTCCTAAATCGTCTCTAGCTCACATAAAGTGTCTGTTACCCAAAGAATTCAGTAATTGAATATAGTGCATTCTTCTTTCTCACCTCCCAACAAGTGCTTAAGTCCGTGCCATAACATCCCTGAAATTGAAAATCACCTTGAGCATTTTCTTTGACAGAAAACACATTATCTCTTATGTAGTTCATTTCATTGTCAGACAGTTCTGAAGAACAGGAAGTTCTCAATATTGAAACAAGCTTGTCTCTTAGTCCTTATTCCTCATGCCACGCTAGTCTGGCTCTTTTCCTCACAATTCCTCCAAATTGGCTACCTATGAGTTTTATGACAGTAAACCCAATGGATCTATGCTAGAATTATCTCATTCACTTAGCAGCATTTGACTCAGTTGGCATTCTTGACTTCTGGAAGGTTCCTTCTGCTTTTTATTTTTTTCAATGACAGTTTACATTCAATATGATTCTGAATTACTTTCAGATGTATAACAAAGTGGTTGGAAAATCATATATTTTACAGAGTGCCCTCCCCCTACCCCCTGCTGCTTCAAGAACCCACCTGGCCCCATATATAGTTATCATGATATTATTGACTATATTTCCTATGCTAAAATCTACATGTCTGTGACTATTCTGTAATTACCAACTTGTACTCAATAGCTTTACTTTTTTTTTCTTTTCTTTTTTTGCTCACTATATCACTTTCCTCTGAAGTTTGCTTATATCTCTGGCATTGCTTCTCAGTTTCCTTTGCCAATATATCCACCTCGATTCAAAAATAAAAATAATAATAATTTCCAAATATGCTTTGTACCACACAGAATATTTACTTAAATTTTAAAGGTTTTTTTAGGTTTAGAAGTAATTGACTTATAAAAGCATCTAGTATTTATTGGTCCTGGGACATACAAGGTACTCAATAAATAGAAATAATGTATTTTTCTGCTTTGAAGGGCAACATTAATTGGGAAGCTTTTTAAATAAAAAAAGATGTGTAAGCCAAAAAAAATCAACTGGAAATCTTATTTTATATTTGTTATTGAACTTGATTAAATAATATTTAATATTTGCAAAATTTTGAAACATTTATCTTGGTTAACAGTTGATTTAAGAAGAATATATATCACTGATGGTTAATGATTTAAACAGATTCAAGATCCGTGTACTTAATTTTTTCTCAATTTTCAATTATATTCAGACTGTAGTGATTAAAAATAAACCAATCCTTCTGCAATGAAGAAAACTATACATGTTTTATAATCCACAAATGTGGCCAGTTTTGCTTTAATGGGCTCTATGTCTTGAGAAGATAGCTTAATGCAAAACATGTGAAAGATTTAAAGGTGAAGCAAATTCCCTTGTCCTTTTCTTTAATAAACACTATCACAGTTGACCTTTAAAGCTGATAAAGCTATAAGGGAAGACAAGAGCAGATGCAATATTCTGCCAGACCTGTTCGAATATATTTAACAGATGGCCAAGGCAATGATTCTTTATGCAAAGAAATTTTAACTTGAGTTTAATTTCTGTACTGGTACTTTGTAATATCAAGGTTTTCTAAATGTATAAAATAAATTGAAAAAGGAATTTAACTACAAAATAGAAGAAGCTTTTGTTTTGCTGGCCTTAGAGAGGGTTTGAGATAATGAAGACAATAGCTTCCAGTGGCATAAAGAGGTAAAATACACAAGCAAGCACCTGTGTTTGTTAGTTCTATGTCAAGTCTGAGGAATGATCTCCACACTATCCAGAGGGCATGGGAATTAGGTTGCCTTTTATTTGACCTCGAAGTTTCTGATTTGTTATATTGTCATTTAGCCTGTGAAAATGTTCAACTTAATCTTTTCAGACTCTTATAATCAACTAGAGTGGTATTGATCTTCATATCATTCTCATACCTTTGGAATTCTTGTATGAGTAAGAATGTGCACACTCTTATAATCTAAAGCTATTCAATATGCTCTTAATTATAATTAGCTTCTTCTAAATTTACTACAACTACATTATTTAATGATAAACCCATATATATTCTCTGCCTTATTGACCCATGCACATTTATATTCATACTTTTATAGTCACATATGCAACAAATTTCACTCCCAGATGTCTCATTGTCATATCTGTTCTGTACTTACCCTCTAAACAAACTGAAGCCATTAATAGACACTTGGCTATAAATGAATTGCACACACAGCTCCCTGGGAAACCCTGGCAAAAAGTTTCCCTGAGCTGGCCTCAGTTCATTTGTTTTCTAATCTTTCAGCTCTAGGTAGGAGACATCACTCAGGATCTAGTCAATGAAAAGTTTAAATACAACACAATGGATATTCATCTACTCTTCACTATTTTCACTAAGTATTAATATTTTACCGTTATTGCTTTCCTTTTATCTGTATGTTTTAATACCTTTTGTTGTTAATAGTGACAGTCAATCCTTTGAGGTAATTTTCAGACATCATGACATAATACTTGTAAATACTTTATCACACATTTCTTGAGAATGAGAACATTTTCCAATATAATTACAATAAAATAAAAACACATAGCTGTTAAAATTAATTTAATTTTACCTAGTTTAATCCATATGTTGATCCATGTCATGAATTATTTAGGAATGAGACCAATTTTCATGTAGATAGTCTGGCTCTCTTTGACTGTTTTTTCATGACTGGTTACTTTATATTAATTTCTTCATGTAAAATGCCACTTAAGTTTTATTTCACTATTGGTGATGCTAAATTTGATCACTTGGTTAAGGCGGTACTACAAACTATGTCCACTCCAAATATATCCACTGAATTTATTATAAATATACAGTGTATGAGTGATATTTTAAATGTGGTGAATATGTAATATCCCACCATCATTTATTCAATAATTTTGCATCAACTGATAATTGGTAATAGTATTTATCAAAAGAAAGTTCAAAATTAATTCATTGCCACAGTTTAATAATAAATACATAGACACACACACGTGTTCACCGAATAAAATGATTAATATGAAGTTCTTAATTTCTTTATAAAACTCTAAGATAACCTAAAATATTAAGGCCATAAAAGACTTTTAGCTATTTTCTGATATGTGATGAAGATGGGAATGGGGACCAGAGCTACATTTGTTGTTTATGGACCAGTTCTAATTAGATTTAAGCATCTGCAAAATACCAAGCTAGTGATGAGAAAATACTGTTACCATGTTAAAATCGCTAAAAAAATTTTTTCCATGCTTTTGTTTTTCTGTGCGTCTCACTTTCTCGTGTCCTGTCCAGATTGTTTATTTATTTGGATAGAAAATGAAAGCAGAGCTATATAACATCAAGGTCCTCTATAAAACTTTCTTTCAATTTTATTTGTTTACACCCAACAACACCAAATAATTTATTTGGAATCAGAATTGACTGAACATTTGACAATTGTAAATGTATGTCTATTTTGATTCTTCTGGCTAGTTGAACAACTAATCTAGGACAAATTACCAGATTAATTGTATATTATTTCTTTAAGACTGGGGTTTTTCCATTATTTCAAAATTGGGATCTTTTAATATGAAGTTAGTGAAGGCCATCATGCCTGTTTTACCATACATTTGCTTCAGTTTTTTAAAAAAAACTCCCTCTCTAGCTCTTGCTGATAAGCTTGGATATGCTGGGCCAATATCAACAGGTCTACCACATGCCTGTTGCTTAGATTTGTATTCTCTAGTCCACAAAGAGTTCTTACCAAATACCACTGCTGTCACCTATGTTACTCTGCAAGCAGACTGAGAGCCAAAGGAATGACAGAGAGAATTTGAACAGTCTCTGCAGAATCCTGGTGGTTCTATTCCTTGCACTTGGTCCCAAGCTGCCAGGGCCACTGCTACTGCCTCCTTTCTACTGCTGGCCTTGGCTCCACCCACCCAGTACCTGCCATAACAATGCCTTATGGACCACCATTTCAGTCTGTAGGTGCTCAATGGACAGGAAGTATCTGGATGACCAACTTCCATTTTTTAATTGAGGTATTTTGAAGAGACTCCTTAGAAATAATACTGAATGCATTCTCTTAACCAAATTTGAAAAAGAAAAACACAATAAACTTCTTACAGAGGTGCGGTAAGCACTCCTACTGAGGGTGTTTAAGTTTTCCTAGAGAAGGCAAATAAAATTATGAAGGGATTTGAGCAATAAGAAATTACAAAGAAAAATGAAAGGGAGACCTTTCATTTTGGAAAGTCAAAGGCACTGTAGTGCACACAGCAGCACAGGCACCAGGATGGAAGTGATGAAAGCAAGACCACTAATCACTCGTTCTAATCTCATTTTCTCATTTTCTTCTGGCTTTTGAAAACAGGCCTAACTCCTTTAAACTGAGTATGACACCATGGGTCTTTGACACTTCAGGTGAGTAGCTTGAGAGGGAGATCTTGGACTAACTGTCTATAACAATCAATTATTAAAAGTATGAAAACAAAAAGAAACAAAACAATGAGTTAGAACTTCAAGGTGATATAGCCAGTGATACAGTCAACATGCTTCTCCTCAGGCATGAAGCAGAGCCAAGAAAGCTAATGGCCCAAAAGAACTGTTCTTTTCTTAGTCACCCTTGCTCTGAGTACAAAGAAAGCTAGCCAGGCCTGACATCATGAAAGATGCATCCATTCTCTAGCTGACATTTGCTATTTTTTCCATCTTGATTTTTTTAAAAGAACAAATTTAACCATAAAATGCACCAAAAGTAAGGCTGTCATTTTATTTTGCTTTCTTATCATTATTAGCTTAGTAAAATTCTGTATGAGGAGGAAGGCCTAGTATTCTACTTTTTAAAAACATAAGTAATCATTACTACTATGCTCTTTGAATCTGCTTGAATGAGAATAGGCATTTGCCAGTATATAAAAATGGGGTAGTGGTTTTGGGACCAAGTGGAAGCCTAAAACCTTGGAGAGTCTGCCCTGTCTTTTACTACTCACAGCCCAGAATAATAACCAAACACGCACAGTAGTCTGTGGTTATGATCACATCTTGAAGTTCTTCCTGATTTGATGGGAAATAGGAAGATGGAAGTTTGGGCATTATATAATGTATATAAGATATACAAAATATTCACAAATATATATTTGCCCAAATTCTGTACCATACTAATTCTGAATCTTCATTTGGCTGATTCACAGATCATTGATTTTAGCATGACCAGTGATCTATTTACGTTTTATTTAAGGGTAAAATTATAACCCTGCAAATAGCTCATTGTTACCTTTATTTACTGAATGATTGCCTTGGTAAGTGTAACTCTCACTTTTCAGTCAATTAAGCAAATATTTTGAGAAATATAGAATTTCCCCTATCAATAAGGCCATGAAGTTAACTGAATTTTAACTGCTCTAAGTAAAAGAATAATATGTTCTTATGCTCCCCTACCTCCTAGGCTATGTGAATAATTATTGTTCAAGGAAAAAGAAAAGAAACTCCCTATGCACTTAATCAGGCTAGACTAGCCTATTTGGTAGCTGTCATTTGAAATGGATGTGGTGTCACCTTTTCGTGAATGGATGAAAATGTACCACCAATAAACAAGAATCAGCAGCCACAGCGCGCAAAGAAGTGGGTAAGGGGGTAGAGGGGGCATAATACAAATAAATAAATAAACCAAAAGGGTTTTTACAAAGTGCAATGATAAATCTCTCTAGGCTATTGTTGTTGCATTTACTTGAAAGACAGGGGGCATCATTTTATGTTTACCTGTACACAGTTGCATTTTTACTTCAGGGACAGAGAAAAGAAAAGAAAAATAAAATCCAAACAAAAGAGGGCAATAAAACAAGCACCAGAGCTCACAAACTTGAGTTATTGCTAATGTCCTAATGTCCCTTTCAGCTGGCCCTTTACCAAGATAGGATGCAGGAACTGGGAACCTTATGAGAGTTTTGTATCCATTGCTTCTTCAACTTTTAAAGATGGAACAGTCAAGCTGAGTTACTACTTAGATAGAAAGAAAAATGAAATGTTTAACTGCAGAAAATGGTAAAGCTGATCAATTATATTGTATCCCTGCCAGCTATTTACTTACTATAAACTCTGGGACTGAAGTAGATTTGTTTAAACAATAACAGAACAGAAAGGACTAGAAAGAGATGAAAAAAAGTATTGGGAAAGTGGTAGAATCACATATGGAAAGAGATCTTTTATCGTTTGAGAAAGAATTCAACATATCACACTCATTTCCCCCAAATGATGATGAGTTTAGAGCATTCATATCATTTCTCCTGCCTTTGTTAAATACTATACCTCTCTACCAAAAGTAGACAAATCGGACAAGAGCAGAATGGGGAATATATTAAAGGGAAACCTAGCACAAATTCTGTCAATGAGAAAGCTATTTTCTCAGTAACCATTACATAATGCCCAAACTTCCTTCTATCTATTTCCTATCAAACCAGGAAGCACTTCTAAGATGTGATTATAGCCGCAGACTCTTGTGAGCTCTTGGTTAGTATTCTGGGTTGTGTACATGTTGACGTCAATTTTAGAGTCAGCTTGTCAATTTCTACAAAAATCATGCTGAAATTTTTATTGGGATTGCATTTGATCTCTAAAGAAATGTGGGATCTCTCATAAAAATCCAGAGTCTCCAGATTTGTGTGTATAGTATTTCTCCCCGTTATTTAGGTCTGAGAATAAGCAACCTTTTATTACCCAATCTGGAAATACACTTTTAATATTTCACAATTATGAAGTTAGCTGTGAGTTTCTCATTAATGGCCTGCATTATATTAAGAAAGTTTTCCTAATTTTCTAGTTTCTGAGAAATTGTATTAATGGGTGTTGAATTTGTCAAGGGCTTTTGTCACCATCAGTTGAGATAATCATAGGATTTTTCTCTTTTATTCTGTTCCTTTGGTAAATTAAATCAATTTACTTTTCTCATGTTAAACTAACCATATATTTCTGAGGCAAAGCCCTCTGGACATGATATATTATTCTTTTTTATGTATTGGTATAATTAGTTGACTATTATTTTAAAAGAAATTTGAATCTGCATCAGAAGAGCTTATGATCTGAAACTCTGAAATTCTTTTCTTTGCCTGATTGTCATTGTCAGGCTTTGCTTCACAGTTACACAAATCTCATAAAAAATTAGTTGGGAAGTTTTCTTATCTCCTGCTAAAATTGGTGTCATTTCTCACTTCTTAAGGTAAAAACAGAGATAATAGTTTTTATATCTTTTTTCCTTTCTAGTAAATACACTTAGAGGTAACAATTTTCTTCAAAGCATTGATTTATTATTTTACAACTTTTGATATGTTGTATTCTCATATTCATTCCATTTGAAATAGTTTTGAACATCCTTTGTGATTTCTTCTTTGGCCATAAACTATTTAAAAGTAATGTTGATTAATTTTCACATACTTGAAAATCACTTGCCTCGGTACAATATACAACAATAAAAATATATTGTGAGCCACAGATATAGTTTCAAATCATCAAATATATATATAACAAGTTCAACTAAAATAAAATAAAATTTTGTAAGGTATTTAACTCAATATGTCCAACATAAATCATTTCAACATGTAATCAATATAAAATTATTAAAAATTATTTTATATTATTTTTGTAGCAAGTCTTTAAAATTTGATATGTATTTTACCATTACAACACTTCTAAATTTGGTGTAGTCATATTCAAGTGTTCAGCAGGCACATGTGGCTATGGGTTACCATATTAGACAGTATAGGCCTAGCAGGACAACCTTTTTTCTGAGAGTCCCCATCTTAGGTCTCTGTCTATGCTAACGTACTTGATTTGAAAATGTTAGAAGAGGAACATGAAAATAATAGTCTATCACTTCTGGGGGGTAGGTCTAGGATTCTCTTATCTGAATGAGGTCTCTGTTTTTCCAAATAGAGGTGAAAATAGATGCCAGAAGCCAGTCCATCCTTGCTGCTTGACACAGTCGCTGCAGAGAAGAAACATCTGCACAGCATATGTTTCAAGGGACCTGGCATATATGGCATACTGTTCTTAATATGTTTGCTCCCCTTCTTAGCGCTATGTGTTCTAACCAAGATCACCTCTCTGAGAAAGGTTGTTTCCCCAGGTGGGGATTTTTCCCTGGAGTTAGGGATTAACAGGACTAAAGAAGGGAATAAATCAGTAAAACCCCTTAATTAAGTACCAGGTGGGTAGTTAATCACCTTAACTACGAACAATCACGCTTAAGTTACATAATCTTTACTTAGGATAATCTCCTTCAGTTACTTCCTTGTAGCTTAACAGAACAGTAGAGTAGTGACCTTGGAACGGAAATAAAAAACGCCCTAACCTTTGGAATAGAATGGATAGGATTAAAATCAAATGGTATAAATACAGATGTAACAGGAGAATAAAGAGAGAACCTGGCTAGAGAAGCTGGCTATGCTGATCAACTGAACACTGCCTCCGTGTCATTCCTTCTTCGCCGACTCCGTCCACACCTTTGGGAACCCCTGGACCTGCTGGGGCTGGACCCCAACAAATAGATGCCTCTGTAGATAGTTGAGTGACAAAAGTAGCATTTCAACTTACACAAGAAGTAGAAGATGGAATCCTTTGTGCCTCAGAAAGTTGAGCTTGGGCTCATTCTTGGCACACTCAGAAGCCTCACAAAATAATAATAATAGAGATAGTTCTCTATCTTAAAATAATTTAAGAGATCAGTTTTGCTTGTTGGAATCTATCATACCATCTATCATTTTTACATACCTCCATACATGAACACATGTATATATGTATAGATGTATAGATAGATGCATATATGTATATTTACCAGCATATCTCTGTATTTGTATGTTAGTGTGTGTGCATGTATAAAAGAGTCTCAGACTTATACACTTAAATCTGGCCATATCAATTTTCAGGCTCACATTTTTTTCATATTAAAGCCCTGACTTTTAACATAGTTTCTCTCTATGGAGATTATGCTTTCAGTTACTTTGCAAGACCTCCCACATTTACAATTAGGTCATGAGTCTTCATTTCAGCAGTCAGCCCCTTGACTGTATGAGATGGGGGTTTCCATCAATACCACCATGAAAGTACTTTGGTTTTAAAGTGTAATATTTAACTAAACTTGGCATAGCGTTTTCTCTTTTCAAGGCTTTCAAAACAATAATAAAAGCTGCATAGCTTCACAATCCTTCCACTTATGAAACCCCCATATTTTCAAAGTGCCACAGCTATCATATAATTTAATGCTTTGAAAACTTTACTGTGCATCTGAATTATCTGAAGGGTTTATTAAACCAAAAGTGGCTGGGCTGCACCCCTCCACCCCCTGAGTTTCTGATTCTATAGATCTTGTGGGGCACAATGATTTCCAGTTGTAACAAAGTCTCAGGTGATGTTAATGCTGCCTCTTTGGGGAATAATCCTTTGAGAACCATTGTTAAAACAATGCTTCATCTCCCACCCATTTCTTCTGCCAATCCTGTATAGTGATACAATTTGTAATTGTTATACTATCTAGGAATTTCTGAGGAGCATTATTAAATATTCCTCAGAACTTTCTATCCCAGAGAATAGAAGGAGAAAACTTTGATACAACTCTTCTATGCCACCGGTCAAGATTGGCCCCCTGGACATTAACATCCCTGACCTTGTAGGTTGCTCATGCATGACTGAAAAAGGGTTGCTGGTGATTTCCTACCATGTCTTAGAGAAGTCCCAGGGAAGGAAACAACAGAAATACAATGCTGGCCTGAGATGCAGCACTGTCTAATTACATCTGTGTGAAGTTCCTTAGAGCTTGCATGAGACCAATTTTGGCAATAAATGCTGAAGTTAACAAATGTAGCGGAGGGGATTTTGAAGGAAGAACAAGAGCCCAGTGCAATAGTATTTGTGCTAACAAAATCCTCTCTATTTTATTGTTAGGCCTGAATTTGGCTTTACAAGAGTATTCTAAATATTTTTACAATGTGGTCTATTGAGGCTTTTGGTTGAAGAGAAATTTGTCATAAAAAGAAAAGGAAATAACAAAAATATCACTTAAGGAAACTGATATGCTTAATTTGGAAGATTTTTTATACTTATTTTATTGATGTCCCTGTTTTATTAAGTTTTCTGCTATTATGCAGTTAAACTAAATTCCTATATAAGTTTAGACCTCAGGGACCCCTAATAATTGCCTGTGTCTTTCCACTTTACTGCTCTGTGAAGTGTTCTTCATGCAGTAGGCGGCACTATATATTTATCCTAAATGTTCAAAACAGTAACCAGACACAGAACCATATCAGCAGTCAACTCATCAGAAAAGCTCCACTCATTGCATCTGCACCTTTTTTTTAACTCCTAAATATTTGTGCATAACTCATGGACACAGGCAATAGTATGGTGAAGGCCTGGGACGGGGGGCAGGGGTGGGCTAGAAGGGGTCAATGTGGGGGAAAAGGGGGACATGTAATACTTTCAACAATAAAAACAATAAATATTTTTTTAAGAGAGTCAAAGATGGCAAGGATGAGCTTCCATCTTTCAAAAATCTCACCCTCTGGCTAAGCTCACGGACCAAGGAACTGAGCTAGGAATATATCTTAAAATCAAGGTCAAAGCATACTTTTAGTTCTGATTCAGTCCCCTGGCCAGAGGAGCAGAAGTCCCAATTTGCAGCCACGTACAAGCATTTAAATAGCATAGCTTTGTCTACTGGAGTCTCCAGAAAGCTTTGCAAATCCATAGCTTGACTCTCCCAGTGTTTACATCTTCCAAGTGTTTTTGATAACTTCCAAAACAATTTGGATATGTCACAGAAATGGAAGTCACAAGTGTTTGTGTGCTGTTGTTTTTAAACAAGTCATTTTGGATTCTGGCCTGTCTGGGCCCTTGGTGACCTCTCAGTTTTACTCATGGCTGAGTGCTCTGTAGCTGTACAGATATTTAGGAGTTAGAAGGTTTTTTTTAATGAAAGAAAAGAAAGCACATGGATTTAGTTTGAGATTCATTAAAATTATACACGTATTTTTTAACTTCATTGTGCCTTTGTATAAAAATGAATACATTTGCCCTGGTGAGTGTTGCTCAGTGGTTAGAGTGTCAGTCTGCACCAAAGGGTCATGGGTTTGATTCCCAGTCAAGGGCATGTACCTGCGTTGCAACTTTGCCCCCTGCCCTCAGTTGGGGCAGGTGCAGGAAGCAACCAGTTGATGTGTCTCTCTCACATCTCTTTCTCTCACCTCTCTTTCTCTCTCCCACTCTATCTGAAAAGCAATGGGAAAATGTATCTTCAGGTGAGGATTAACAATCAAACAAACAAAAATACATTTGGTTAGAGTGTATATAGGAAAATAATGAGTGGAAAGGCTATAATCTTCAATATTCTATGCTTTAGATTACTAACAGCCTTTGGGAACCATGATATTTTCTTGTTGTCATATGTAAATTTTTGGTAATTTTACCTGTACTTATCTTTGTTTTTATTTTAAGGTTAAATAAGATAGTAATCCTAGGTGAAATATGTTTGCACCCAATCACCCATTCTTTTGTATGTCTTAAATCAATGAGGATATTGGAGAAGGACTATATTTATAATTGGAGATAGTACCCAATAATTTCCCAAAGCCTTTATTTTGTGGCTTTCCTAAACTTGAATACTAAGATTAATGAGAATTTAGTATGTATTGAAAGGTTTTTAACAATTCTTTAATATTGTAATAAAAGATTAGATACTGATAATTTCAAAGGAATATTATTTTTTTTCTAATGCTAGATGTTATATCTTGGTTTGCTATGCTAATGCTACTGATCAACTATCAGTAGGATGGGAGATATGAGAATTTTTTTCTAGTTTTAGTATTTTCATTTAACTATACTGTGAACTAACTCTTTAGATTAGAACCTAGAACCATGCTGGCTACTTAGGAGGGGCTCCATAAATGTTCTTGACTTGATTCATACATCCCAATAGAGAAGAAACAGAGTTAGAAATATAGGTTACTATCTGGATGGTATAACTGACTGGCCCCTAAGTACATTGAACCTATAACCACATTGGTATGTGGCCTCCAACCAGCTAAGTAATTGCATTAATCATCTACTATCTATTAATTTATTGATACAGTCACCAAGTATTTTAAATATATGCTAGGGCACCTGGGTATTTGCTCAAACAAGAAGAAAATAATGAATATTTTCTCTACCTTCCTTGAGGTCTATGTCTAGGGCAGGTGATGCACCAACTGACAGCTAATTTTAGAACAGTAGTGAGAAGTAGGAAGATGTGTGCATACACAGCAATTATGGGAGATTGATGGAAAGTAAGCAGTCTAGTCAGGTTAAGGGCACCAGAGTGTATAAGGTGACAAATGATTAGATGATAAGCCAATGGGTAAGAGAAGGAAAGAGAGAGCTTTCCAAAAAGAATGTACTTAAGCAAAGATCTGCGAATAGTAATTATGTGGGATAAACTACAAGTGGTTAAGTTCTGCTAGATTTTAGTGTGAAGCAGGAGTTATGGTGGATTAGGCTGAATGTCCAAAGGTAGCATTCCTTTGTCTCAGAGCTTGGATTTGATCCCCAAGGCAAGGGGCTTGCTGAATGGTGTGGATTATCACAAAGACAAATATTTGCACTAATGTCTGCATAGATCCAAACCGCCTATTACAATGTCTGTATAATACACAACTTAATCACCTTAGTCCTGGGTTTTAGTTGCGACTGTTTAATTAACAACTTAAAATGGTCATTTAACTTTGTTCTCTGTTACTTTAGCTGCTAAAGATGAGTCACTTTCCTGTTTCAAGGTATTGTTTGACATCCTATGCAATAAAGAGCTAATATGCTAATTAGACCAAACAGCCAAACAACCTTCCGGACATCCATCCGGATAACCTTCCGGATGAAGCCAGGGCTGCGAGGGCCAGCTGAAGCAGCAAGGGCTTTGAAGGCTGAGCCCCTTGCATGAATTTCGTGCATCGGGCTTTTAGTTTTAATTAGAATAGCAGATGTGACAGCAACTTCTAAATACATATTCACCCAACATGTATTTTTCATATTATTTCAAGTTCTCAGAAGACGGATATTTGATGCACAAAAATATCACTCTCCCGTGAAAATGCTCATTCATTTGGATAAAGTCTGTAACAGTGCATAGAAGTAAAGTGGGGGAGCTATATACTACACTTTTGGTAACAAAAACATTTTTGTTTTTTCCTTTATATGCAACTGAGCTAAATATTCAGTATGCATCTCTCTTTGATATATATATATATTTTTTAAAATTTACATATGACAACAAGAAAATACCATGGCTCCCAAAGGCTGTTAGTAATCTAAATTATAAAATATTGAATATTATAACTTT
>NW_005361913.1:1747882-1772222 GCF_000412655.1 Myotis brandtii | reverse complement strand
CTTAGAGTTGCAACTCAGAGGCTGGCAAGTCAGGCGGGGAACGTTGGAGTCTGCAGTCACTGGAGCAAGCAAGCCTCATGTTCGCTTCCAGCTGCCTGGCTGCCGGCCGCCATCTTGGCTGACAGTTAATTTGCATAAGGATATGCTGATTAGCCAATGGGAAGGGTAGCTCGTACGCCAATTACCATGTTTCTCTTTTATTAGTGTAGATTTTCAGTTGGGATATTATTTTTATTTAAGTGGATGTTGTCTGGAATATTTGAAGATTCTTAGAAACAGATCTTTTTGCGTTTTTTCTTACTAAAAGGATCTCCTTTCATATGTTTTTAAAACTATTTTCATTTTTATTGAATGTACTAGAGGCCTGGTGCACAAATTCGTGCACAGGTAGGGTCTGACCGGCCCGCCACAATTGGGCCTATCATCCAACCAGCCAGGGGGAGGGGCTGAGGGTGGTTGGCGGGCTGGCCCCATCCCCTGGTCGAACTCCCATATTAGTCTTTTATTATATAGGATATATTGCATATTTCAGGAAATATCTGCAACTAATAACAAAGGATTTCTGGTTTATAATTTCTTTGAGGAGGCTAAATCGTAAATGAATATTTGAAATGAGCTACTCTGACTGTATAAGAGGAAAAGAAATGGAAAATCTCATATATAATGATTGCACAAGATTAAAACTAAGTCTTCACTTCCTTAGATTTTGTGACTTTCAACCCATCACTCTTCACTGCCCCAATTTTATTTTTTATGTGCATTTATATTACAAAAAGAAAGAGTTGGCAATTCTAGTAGTTCAATATCACTTTCAACCTTCTCTCATCTCCATAGAGAGCCACAACTTTCGGAGGTCTTGTTTATTGAGTCATCCTACATAAGGCATTAGGGGCTTAAACAGGTCACATTTGCAAGTAACATACATACAGTTCTGGGCAGCATTCATTTGTTTCAACCTCCTCACCTTCCACTCTCTGTACTCATGGCACATATACAGCCCTTGGCTGCTATTGAGTTTAATGAATGCTCTTAAATGTTATGGGAAAGCGAGCAGAGTCAGGGAAAAATAGGTGCCATAAAAAATGTGCAAGGGAAGTAGTGTTGTCACTGATGCTTCTCTAGTGCGGATCACAGTGCTATGGCCTCAGTGTAAGTCCTTCCCGGGCCCAGTAAAAACGAAAACAACATTGTAATAAATTAGCTGGAACTGCACTTCCCTAGGGTTCGGTGACAGCATGATAAATAACCCTACGCAGGTACGATCTGGCTTCCTCCCTGCCAAGCTTTTCTACCACAATATTTTCAGGCCTTAAGTTGTGGTCATCAACGCTTGATTAATACAAGGAGGGAAAGTTAAGATAACACCTGGGATATGTTTCCTTGGACAATACAACATATGAACAGTATAATATTGTATCTGAGCTAAGGTTTTATTGCTCCCCATAAGGATTATTATTTGTATATATAATTCATAGTTGAAATATTCCAACCCTTCCCATAAAGTAAGTACATTGAGTAATCCTGGAGGCACATCTTAGGTTTGTTTGTCTCTGATTTTTGAGGTATATTTTCTTACCTTCTTATTTTCTGATATTTGTGAAAGAGGTGCTTACGCTTCTCGGTATTATTTGTGTGCAAAATTTATTCCTCAGTACGTTTTCCATTATACATGTGAAATATATATGTAGATATTTATAAATTATGTATATGATACAATTGTGTTTTATAAATATTTATATCACATTCACTTAACCTCAATCTATCAAATAAATTCAGTTATATTTGTATAACTTTCATAGGGAAGGAATAACTTAGCATATAACTTTTCTAGCTAAACTACTATTGTCAAAAATAAATCTGCATTTACTTCCTGTATCCCAATCATCTTTGTTTTTCTGATGAAAAAGAGGTAAGCTATAAACATCTCTTTGTCATTAGTTATTGCACCAGAGAAAATGAATGTTCAAGAGAATAACAATAAAACTGATTTTTACTGAATAGCAAAGCTGGATAAAAGAAGAATAACAAATGTGATTTCATTTTTTGTGGGATGGTTTGCATCATTAACTTGACTCCATAATACTGAACATAATCTAGCATCTACACATACATTTACACTTTGCAACATTTCTCATCTCTTAGGCCCTAAATTATATAACGAGTTCAGGTGCTTATAATTCTCTCTACTTGGGCTGAGTGTGCTTGTATGTGTGCACAGCTGTGGTATGTGTTTCTGGTATGTATTTTAAAACAGCACTAATAGCTATTATGTATTCAACATCTAAATATATATATACCTGGTACCATTTTAAAGTTGTTTTTTTCTTATTTAATTTGCAAAATGATTATATAAGCATATCATACTATAGTCCCTTTTAAAAATGAGATATCAGGACCAAATAATAAATTTGCCTGAACCTTTTATTGAGAAAATGGCAGGACCACAACTCAAAACCTGTAAGTTAGGGACTTCAGCTTCTAATCAGTGTGCTATAGTTTAAAAAGAAGGGTTTTGACACCAGAGTCAGAAAAAAAAAACCAGCATAATTATCTCCAAGGATCCTTCCTCTCAAATATATATTTCTCAAAGCTAAATACAAATGGATTTCATGGAACTCTTACAAATCCTTCTCAAGGATAAATCCTTCTGATTAAATTTACCATATTGCCATCACTCCTTTACTATGCTCGTTCACTTTATTTAAATTACAAGTTGAATTAAAATGGAAAGATCTGAATGATCATAAAAATTGGTGCAGTACATCAAGCTTTGTGAATATGGAAATTCACTGTTATTGAATGATGAAAGTTTACCAGGTTGTATAAGAAATGACCAGTGAAGGGAAATTTCTTTTGTCTGACCCAAAGCAGGGCCTATGTTTATCTTGAAAAAAAAAAAAAGATAATTCACGAGGTAGAAACCATGTCTTATTCATGTTTATAGCTTCAGTTCTGAGTATGATACTTAACAGGCACTCATTAAATATGTTACATCAGACATGCCTAATTGACTCCGGCTTATTCAACAAAATATTTTATTTTACAATTTGAATAGCAAGAGCTCTCACATGGAATAATTAACATCTTAGAAAGACTTTGTGTTTTGAATGACAAAAAAATCTTACTCTATCTAAAATAGGAATTTATTAGAAAGAACCCATGGAACTCAAGGTCAGAATTATGAAACTGGATTTTTAACAGGCGCTGGAAACAAATTGGAGTTGTCCCAGTAAGCCCAGTTGATTCTCTCTCTCTTTAGTCACCTGTTTTATCACCACTGGTTTCCTCTCAACATCTCTTCATTCTTCTCTTCCTTGGGAGTCTACATTTTTCTGCTACTTCTTACATGTGATAGAAAACAATAAGTCCAGTCTTGTCCCTATGTGAGCTCCCAGCTTAGTGGCCCAAACTAACTGACTCAATCTCTCCATGTTCTAAGTCTAAATTCCTAGAGCCAAAATGCAGTTGACCTAGCTTGGGCCAAGAATCTACCTCAGCAGAGACAATGAAAAACAGGTTCTGAAATGTGAGGGCAGGCTGCTGCTCAAAAAACAAACAAACAAAAAAAAAGATATGAGGGGATGTGGATATCATATTTGGTAAAGGAAAAACGAGATCATTTTTTAAATCTTTGTAGTCACCTCCACAGAACAGAACTTTTGTTTGGGCACTTTAATAAGTCATAATGTGATGTCAATTTGCAAGGAAATACAATTATAACCACATGTGTATTTTCCATTTTTGAACATTCTTACAGTGGCATCTAGATAGTATCAAAATCTCCAGAAAATTTAGGGGAAAAATTCAGCTAACTATTTATTTGAAAGCCAAATATCTCACATTGAGCAATGCAGAAGTATATTGCTTCAATTTTCATCAGTTATCTACATGAAAAAGAATAAATAGAAAACAACAAAATAGTTTGGTCATTCAGTATCGACTTCAGGTGACATTATTCAATATATATCAAATTAACATATTCATATGAAAAAAATTACACACATGTTAATTCAAAGTTCAACCTTATTCATCTGCATTTTAATAAAACTAGAAATATAAGGATATCGAGAGATAAATATTGTGTTTGGCATTCTATTTTCTTTGAAAGAAATGTCTTCTGTCCATCTTCCACTTTGTTTTTTGTTACAATCTATATGCTATTAGTTCTGTCTTTTAACATTACTATTTGGCAAATTAAAAAGGTTAAGTATTAAGTAGGCATTGCAAATATTTTTGTTTAAGTTTTTTGTTGGTAAAGGGAAAAAATAAAAAAAACTCCTATTTTGTAGTAAAAGCCCAGGCACACTAAGGACCTTAACACAGTAAGATCAGAAAATAGTCAAGTGTTCATGGGAGGGAAAAGGTCAAGAAGGGAAAGTATAATTTGAAATGATGACAACTGAGTATATCTTGTAGCTCTGAGTTTTGTAAAAATAGAGTCAGGAGGAGCATAATTGTTTTCTTTTTCTCATTGTCACATACTGTGGTTGGTGGGAGAATGGCCCCCAGAGCCTTCCATGCCCTGATTCTTGGAAACTTACTTGGCAAAAGAGACTTTGCAGTTGTCATCAAAATCTTGAGGTGGGCATTGTCTTGGTGGGCTCAATCTAATCATGAGTCCTTAAGAAGTGGGGACTGTCCCAGCTGCAGAAAAGTATGAAGATCTGACACCCCGTCACTGATTCTGACAGGCAAGGAGTAGAAAGAGGCCTCTAGAAGTTAGAAAAGGCAAACGGGGGCTCCCCTACATTCAGAAGAGAGTCTGATTGCAGGACTGCTGATGTCCAAAACTGGCAGATAAGATGCTTGCGCTGTTTCTGGGTACTAATTTTGTGGTAATTAAAGACAGTAACAGTAAGAAACTAATACAGGTGAAGAGGTACAAACTCGTTCATAGGAAAAAGAAAAATATATATATATATATATTAGAAGCCCGGTGCACAAAAATTTGTGCACTGGGGAGTTGAATTAAAATGGAAAGATCTGAAGGGTGTCCTGGATCAGGGTGGGGGTCCCGCTTGGGTGCCTGGCCAGCCTGGGTGAGGGGATGACGGCTGTTTGCACCTGGTCACACCCCCTTCAGGGTGGGGGTCCCGCTTGGGTGCCTGGCCAGCCTGGGTGAGGGGATGACGGCTGTTTGCACCTGGTCACACCCCCTTCAGGGTGGGGGTCCCGCTTGGGTGCCTGGCCAGCCTGGGTGAGGGGATGACGGCTGTTTGCACCTGGTCACACCCCCTTCAGGGTGGGGGTCCCGCTTGGGTGCCTGGCCAGCCTGGGTGAGGGGATGACGGCTGTTTGCACCTGGTCACACCCCCTTCAGGGTGGGGGTCCCGCTTGGGTGCCTGGCCAGCCTGGGTGAGGGGATGACGGCTGTTTGCACCTGGTCACACCCCCTTCAGGGTGGGGGTCCCGCTTGGGTGCCTGGCCAGCCTGGGTGAGGGGATGACGGCTGTTTGCACCTGGTCACACCCCCTTCAGGGTGGGGGTCCCGCTTGGGTGCCTGGCCAGCCTGGGTGAGGGGATGACGGCTGTTTGCACCTGGTCACACCCCCTTCAGGGTGGGGGTCCCGCTTGGGTGCCTGGCCAGCCTGGGTGAGGGGATGACGGCTGTTTGCACCTGGTCACACCCCCTTCAGGGTGGGGGTCCCGCTTGGGTGCCTGGCCAGCCTGGGTGAGGGGATGACGGCTGTTTGCACCTGGTCACACCCCCTTCAGGGTGGGGGTCCCGCTTGGGTGCCTGGCCAGCCTGGGTGAGGGGATGACGGCTGTTTGCACCTGGTCACACCCCCTTCAGGGTGGGGGTCCCGCTTGGGTGCCTGGCCAGCCTGGGTGAGGGGATGACGGCTGTTTGCACCTGGTCACACCCCCTTCAGGGTGGGGGTCCCGCTTGGGTGCCTGGCCAGCCTGGGTGAGGGGATGACGGCTGTTTGCACCTGGTCACACCCCCTTCAGGGTGGGGGTCCCGCTTGGGTGCCTGGCCAGCCTGGGTGAGGGGATGACGGCTGTTTGCACCTGGTCACACCCCCTTCAGGGTGGGGGTCCCGCTTGGGTGCCTGGCCAGCCTGGGTGAGGGGATGACGGCTGTTTGCACCTGGTCACACCCCCTTCAGGGTGGGGGTCCCCACTGGGGTGCCTGGCCAGTCTGGGTGAGGGGCTGAGGGCCGTTTTCAGGCTGGCGGGGGACTGAAGCTCCCAACCGCTCCTTTTTTCTTTTTTTTTTATTCTGGGCCCGCTTTAGCTCTGAGGCTTGGCTCCCGCTCTGAGGCCTCGGCTGCTGAAAGCAGGTATCTGGTTTGTTTGGGTTCTATAATCGAAACACTGTTTCAACTCCAGCTCTGAGATCCCGGCTGGCTGAAAGCAGGTTTCTGGGGTTTTGTTTAGCTTCTATATTTGTAACAATGTTTCAAACTGCAAGCTCAGAGGCCGGCAGCCGCAGGCAGGGAACGTTGGCTTCCTCCGTCATTGGAGCAAGCAAGCCTCCTGTTCCCTTCAAGCTGCCTGGCTGCCGGCCGCCATCTTGGCTGGCAGTTAATTTGCATATCACCCTGATTAGCCAATGGGGAAGGGTAGCGGAGGTATGGCTAATTACCATGTTTCTCTATTATTAGATAGGATTTGTTTCCTTAGTCCTTAGTTGCATGAGAAAACTTTACACCTAAAGCTTTATAAAAGACAATTGAACAGCCTAATGTAAAATAATCCCAATTACAATATTGCATAAAATGAATTGCAGAGGCATTCTTTATATGACTGTCTTATTTATTTTATTAATGTTAATGTTTGTGGGAGATTTTTGTTTGTTTGTTTAAACAACAGTTTAAAAAAAAACAGTTTGAAGAACGGGATGCAACTCATAAATGAAATCTGGGTAATCTTTAAGAATAAAGAGTTAATATTTCTCAAATTAAAACAAAACAACAACAAAAAAACCTACATTGTAAAATGCCATTCATTTGTTACAATAAAAAAAACATAAAAATGATACTATTCTACTATCCATTGTGGTGATGATTTTGGCACCTGGATGGTGACTTTCTTGATTTGAATTCCCTGTAACATCAGTTACATAGAGCACAAAACCCCTCATTTGTATCAGTCAATGTGCCATTAAGTATATGGTATGACATTAAGATATAGCAAATATTTCAAATACTTAATAAAACTCTTGATCTAGGCAACTGAACTGACAATACTATAACTTTCCTATTCAGTCATGTGCTACGTAATGACATTTTTATCATTGAAGGACCACATACATGGTGGGGGCCCCATAAGATCATAATGCAGCTCAAAAATTTCTCTCACCTAGTGACATCATAGCCATCATGATGTCGTAGTGCAATACATTATTCACATATTTGTGGTGGTGCTGGCCTACGCAATTAACTGTGCTGCCAGTCTTTTAAAAGTATAGCACACAATTATGTACAGCACATAATACTTGATAATGACAACAAACAACTATGTTACTGGCTTACATATATCTATCATACTATGCTTTTTTAAAAAAATATATTTTCTAGGGAGCGGCTCTAGAGTTAAGCCTCGGATTGACCTGTGGCAGAGCCACAAACAAGCTCCAGTTTAGAGGGCAGAGCCCTCTTAGCATAATTAAGCTTGACTTTGTGGCTGCCCCCTAGATCCTTCCTGGAGTGCTAATGGGCTGTTGGAGGTGCAGCAAGTGCTGCCAAGCAAGTGAAACTCACAAGTATGAAGACCACTACCTTGTTTTTCTCTGACTATAAAATAAAGTCTCAGCTTGCTGGCTGGATCCTTCTCTGTGGCCTCATCCATGCACAGGAGATCCACCGAGCCCCAGCTATATTCTCTTTGTCTTTTCTTTAATCCTTTGCTGCCCGCCCCCCACCCCCACTCCCAAGCTCACTGAACCCTTGGCTGTGCTGGCATGGCACAATATTTTTATTGATTTCAGAGAGGAAGGGAGAGGGAGAGAGAGATAGAATCATCAATGATGAAAGAGAATCATTGATCAGCTGCCTCCTGCATGTCCCCTACTGGAGTAGGAGCCCTCACAGGCATGTGCCCTTGACCAAAATCGAACCCGGGACCTTTCAGTCCGCAGGCAGACACTCTATCCACTGAGCCAAACCATCTAGGGCTCATGCTATACTTTTTATTGTTATTTCAGTGTATTCTCTCTACTTATAAAAAAAAAATTGCTGTAAAACAATATGCCGTGTTATGCTGGCAGCAGCCACAGACCTCTCATGTTTACTATGTCTCTACATTGCATCATTTTCTCTTCTGCTTGATTCAATCCTGTGCTGTTTTGTACAGTAACATGCTGTACAGCATAGGGGCAATAGGCTATACCATACAGCCAAGGTGTGTAGTAGGCTATCCCATGTAGGTTTGTGGAAGGGCTCTCTCTGTTGATTGCCTAATGACACATTTCTTATAATGCATCCCAGTCATTAAGAAGCTCATGACTGTATCTTAAACTTTTAAGTCACTTCTTGTTTTGCACAGCAGTGTTGCACCGTAAAAATGACTGTGTAAGCTAAAATGGTGCAATGTGATTATAATAAGCAATGAAAGAAAAAAACCCACACAACTGTTCTGTGACCTTTAAAAATAGTGTCAAAACATTAAAAACTCTTCTAATGCCACCCATAAATATGTGGAGAAATAAAGATTAGTAAAACAAATATGTATTTAGTACATCATAAATTCAAACATTGTAAACATTGCAAATCGGTGCTTTTGTTCTTTGTAAAGCGATAGTCAATAGTCACTTAAACAGTACTTGCTTTCTCTCATAGTACAAAAAAGAAACGCCCTCGTGAATTGTCACGCTCCTTTCTAAGTTTCCATTAGCTTTCAACATTTTATTTTTGGTTCTCAAAGTGATATGAGAGTCCTTCTATATGAAGTTTTATGTCAATGTCATTTGCTCTGGGACATCTTCATCCTTTTTATCACAACACTTTTCTTATTTATGTCAATATGTTTGCCTTCATGAGGTTTCTCTGGTTGAATATCTACAATCTAGGCAGCTAACCTAGAGTCTCTAGACTCTAGCATCTAGGGCATCGGAGTCAACATTCTTGGATCAGCTATTTCTTCTAACACTCCATTCCTGTTCAATTCAAATTTTATTCCCAATGCTATCGTGTTGTTTCTTTGCTGCACTTTCATGTCTGTTGGCCCATTCCCAAATTCAAGTACCTATTGTTGTACAATGTCACCTGGTTGTAGCACTGAGAGAAAAGAATTAGAAGCACACCTACATGCTTTGCAGTTTGTGCTTGAACTGAACAACAGC
Organism: Myotis brandtii; assembly: GCF_000412655.1. Classification (NCBI taxonomy): domain Eukaryota; kingdom Metazoa; phylum Chordata; class Mammalia; order Chiroptera; family Vespertilionidae; genus Myotis; species Myotis brandtii. The sequence goes on along the minus strand of NW_005361913.1, from coordinate 1,762,936 downwards.
TGCACAGGAACCGACTGTCATCAGACTTTGAAAGAAGTGATGTGATTGATCATTAGTTATGATGCTCATCTGTTATCAATGTGGTGATTTGTGGACTGCAGAGCTAGCAGTGAAGTTTGTACTTCATGCAATTACTCACAGTTAATATACCAGGGTAGTTGAACTCTGAATATGTCATTTGAGCCAGGGTGTTATTTAACTAAGATAGGGTAACAAATCTGTGCATATCACAACCAGGCAAAGGAAGGTTTGTCTGTATGGGGAGTGAATATACAAGAAGGTCAAATAATTGAAATTGCCAGTTTTAAAAAGACATGGAGGGAGAGGGAAGACATGATATTAAAAAAAAAAAGTAATGATAAACAAGTAGTGTTAAGGAAGTAAAAATGTTACTGAATGCATCTTATGCAGATAATTTCATGCAATATATTATTGAGGAGTACTAGAAAATAGGAGATGATATAAAAATATTCTTCTTATCTTGAATATAAGTGACAAAAGAAGACCCTTAAAGAAATTAATACAGAAGGCAACACAGAAGGGGATTGGGGAGAAAGCCAGCCAACTGATGCACATAGAATACAAAGACAGTTTTATAAAGGCTAAACATGCTAGCATTTTCCCCATAAAGTCCTTGAATTATGATAAATGTGAGTGCTGTGTATGTATATTTGGAAAACCAACTGTGCCTTCTGCTTTAGTTGCCTTTTTTTTTTTGCACCAATAATTCCTTAAACAATATTCTATTTCTACAGCATAACTCCATTACTGTAGTGTAGCCAAGCTTTTCTTGGACAAATCAAGTACTAAATAATTCATCGGTGCTCTGTGGGGAGAAATATCCACAGCATAGTGCTACAGAAAGTTCCCTTCCTCCTAAACAGAACAACTTAACACAGGTATGCGGAAGCACGTCCTCAACTTGTGTAAGCGCCTTCGAAATGAATCAGGATGGAGTGCATACATCAGGACGGAGCTAGTTATGGTCAGCAGTCTGTTCATTTCATTAAAATATTTTGCTGTCATTGTTCTTTAACTGAAGTTAAAGGCATTATATTGATTTAATTGGCTGGGCATACAATATGTTTTTTTACTCAAGAAAAATATAATGGTTTATCTAAGTAAAAAGCTATAGGAATTTGTAGGGCTTATTTTTTGCATTTCCACTTTATTACAGATTTTTTTTTCTTACATATTCTTAAAAGAGGTGGGAGACTATAGGATGGTAGGGAGAGAACACCTGTGCTTGAACAACAACAACAAAAAATACTGTGGAGACATAATGGCTGGGATGGCTCTTTCCAAGGATTATAATATATTTGATAAGGGAGTGTATAATAAGAATATGTATATCATGTGAATCAGTGATGAGGACACAAAAAAGGTAGAAACCATTTTTTAATTACTTTTTTCAAAATCCAAATAATATAGTCAATGAAATCTGATTTTATTTTTAAACAAATATCAGTGAGTCTGCTAAGTAAATTTCTCTCCTATTTCCCAGGTATAAAACAAGTTGAAGGAATAATGTATACAATCATAAGATATTTATGTTGCATATCTCTAGGGGTCTTGACATGCTTGGCAAAATTCATACCATTAATTCTTCCTCTATCCCTTTGAGATAGGATGCAAGCAGGTATTATTAGGCAATAATGTAACTCATGTGCCCACATGGAAGCAGGAAGATTGGTGGGTCTTCGGAGGAGCCCTGATCAGCTGGGTTTCTGCCTTGGGGGGAAGCAGAATGGCTGCAGGGAAACTGCTCCTTCCAAGTCTACCCATCCCTTCTCCTGCACTGGGAGATTTTTCTGCCTCCAGTTCTTCAATAACTAAATTTATCTAAGTAACTACCTAAAATAAATACAAAGATGAATCTTCAAGTAAGTGAACTTTCTAGCTCTCTTCTAATCCACTTTCTCCCACTTCATAACAGCAGGTTGTCCTGTAGTTTGAGTCCCTTTGTCCGTAACCAATGGCTAAGCAATAACTTTTAGTAAATTGTACATCTCAAGCTCTATATCCAGAGGCTCAGATGGAAATCCAGACCTAATTAATTTTATTTCCATTATTTCTGCAAATCCACAAAAGTTGTCCTTCTTGCAAATTCAAGTCTTCTCAAATTTACCTGAAAACCATTTTAAAAGTCTATACAGTTGTATTGCTGCTCTCATGAATGGATCATGGAAGTTTGACTGTAACAAAAAACATCTGCCTATACAATATGGTGTTACATTCACAATCATCTCTGCTCGAACTTTAGTCTTTAAAAAACAGTGGTATTAATTATATTTACAACTGAATCTCTGTGATACATTACGTTACATTTACCATAGGTTTTGCAATGTACTAAATACTTCACGTTCGCTTTTACATAAAATACTTATGAGGGTGGCATTTTTATTATATGCATTTTTAGCTTCAAGAGACTTTAAGCTCAGCTTATAACTTGCCCATAAGCACACAACTCAGGTGTGGAACTCAAACCCGTGATTTTTTCATTATAAGTCATATGTCCTGAACCACTAAATTTTAATGCTGCTAAGAATTGTGTGTGCCAAGCAATGTTAGGCTATACATTTTTTATTATCAATATATAATTTCAAGAGGGCAAGAAAGAGATATAAAAGTGAGGTGTTAGGATTAGTTGAGTAATATGCCAAATTTCTCATACTTTTACTTTTTTTGTCTTATAAAAAAATTACATTTTTACACTGTAGCAGAATGAACTTGACTTATGTTTAACAGTTTATGTAGCTGCTTGCATATATTCTTGATAGCCCTATCATATTTCCAACAAATACATTTGCTCCCCACCTCACCTGCAACTTGAGACATTGTAATATTAGAAACAGGTTTCACTTCATTGCAATGAGTATAAGGTGATGGAAGGGCACATAATGAATAAGTAGAAGAGGTAGGAATATGACCCCAACTTCCTGACATTTTGATGAGGACACAATATATCCCTATTTTTTATTTTTTTTTTTATCAAGAAGAGTACGCCAGATTTGTGTGGTAGCAGAATTCCAGCAATATATATGGGGGTAGGTATTGCTCTGCTATTTTCTTTCAGGACTAAAGTTGAAGCTATAGGTAAAATATGAGAATAATATTATCATTATGTCAGGAACATAATGTATTTGATATCAACGTTTCTCTCATCACTTAAGTAGTTAATAAAGCATAAGCCTGGTGAATATTGCTGTGTCCTTGAATTTATTTAAATATACTTTCGCTATTCTGGAAGACTTGAGGGGATTATTTGCAGAATTATTGTTTTACAATATATAAGTATTGTTGGACTATTAAGAACTCTTAGAGCTTTACATCAGTTTAATTCCATATAATACTACATAATAAAAGGTTAATATGCAAATAGACTGAATGGCAGAACAACTGAACAACCAGTTGCTATGATGTGCGCTGACCACCAGGGGGTGCACGCAGAACAAGGTAGGCATCGGTAGCAGGCAGAAGAGCACAGAACATGGTAGGTGTCGGCCGTGGTGGGATGGAAGAGCAGGTGAGCAGGCGCCAGACCAAGGCGGGGCACTGGTTGTTGTCATCAGGGTGAGCCTCTGGTGGTTACTGAAAATTCTTTGCTCACATGCACCGCGGTCTTGCTTGGCACTCGCACCTGCTGCCTGTGCCAGCCCTGCTCGCACTCACTGCTGGTGCTGGCCCCAATCACTTCGCGCCGTCAGCAGGTGTGAGCGGGGCTGGCGCCATCAGTGCGTAGGAGCAGCAGCGGGAGCAGAGCTTCCAACAGAGCTTCCAGGGGACCAGGGTCGTGGTGGGAGGGGCCGGATGTGGGGGCACGGAGGATGGGTCAAGACCTGCCCCTGTGCCTACTGAAGCCTAGTGGCCCACAGTTCCTTTCAAGGTGCACAAATTCATGCACTGAGCCCCTAGTAGTAATATAAATGATCAGAGACCTGCTGTGTCCCAGCTTTTGGTGTACATTACAATAAATTAAACCGAAGATGAGTAAAATGGAATATAGGGTGTTTGTCAAAACACTCACAGCCATTTTCAAACACTGTGAGTTTAGCCCAAATAGAAAGATGTTTACCAATTGATTTCCCTTTTACTTGTACTTTTATGACCTTCTGAACTTAATAAAAAAATCAATCTCTGTATTACCTTTTTTTGGTCTTATTGGTTTCTATTACATTAGTTTGTTTATAATTTTCAAGAGCTCATTTTTCTAAAGGAAGAAAAGGTTAGCTTATGCCTATAATATACTTTTATATATCCAAATCCATAATTTTCATGATTTTCCTTTCACAAGATTTTTATATTACAGGATCTTCTTCTTTTTTAAGGATGAATAATATTCCATTGTATGTATATACCATATTTTTTATTTGGTTGTTTTCATATTTTTGCTATTATGCACAGTGCTGGAATTAATATGGAAATGCTAATAATTTTATGAGATCCTGATTTCAAAAAAAAGAAGTAAATCCTGTAATATGTGATAACATGGATAAAACTGAAGAACGTTATGCTAAATAAAATAAGCCAATAACCAACAAACAAATACTGCATGATTCAGCTTATATGAATTGTCTAAAATAATCAGACTCATGGAAGCAAAGAAGAGAATTGTGGTTACCCAGGGTTGGGAGGAGGGGGAAACCAGGAGTTGCTAATCAATGAGCATAAAATTTCAGTTATGCAGCTAAGTTCTAGATTGTCCATACCACATTATACCTACACATATTAATACTCAATTGTACACCTCCAAATCTAAGAGGGTAAATTTCATGTTAACTGTTTAAAACTTAAAAATAAAAAATATTTGTATAAGACAATAAAAAAGATCAAGTCTTGGAAGTCAGACTAATCTACTAATTACTAATTAATACTGATTACCAAAGAGTAATCATACATAAAAATAAAGAATAAGGCATGATATTCTACTATATAGGCCCTTTAAAATGTATTCAAATATTTACCAATCAGTTACTATGTGTTACATTCTTTGAAAGACACTAGAAATATGAACATGAAAAATTTTAATCATTGGTTCAAGAAGTTTAAATTGATGCACAAATCACAGTAGATATTTTTGGGTTGGGGTCAGGGAAGGATAACTGTGTTGTTGACAATTGAATCTTAAAAATAAAGGCCAGCTTAAGAGGTAAAAAAAGGGACTGGCAAATGAATGGATTTCTAGACTAACTAAAAACACTTTTAAAGGCATAAAGACATGATATGGTTAGGGGGTTTATATACTGTATGCAGCATTATTAGAACAGATGTAACTGAGATAACAGGGAATGAGGGGACGAAAGCTATATCAATGCCTCCTAAGTGATGAAGCTGATGGGAATAAGTTAGATCTTAGTTTTGTAAGACAGGCCAAGAAATTTAATATTTATTCTGTGGTGATAAAAGGCACTGGAAGATTAAATCAGGGATATATGATATGAAGTTTTTTGTATCAATAAAATTATAGCGGCAATATGAAGGGTAGATGAATAATAAAAAGCAAAAACCAGATTCAGGGCTACCCGTTGTGGGCAAAAGGGGCCACATGCTATCCTGACAAGCTCAGGGAAAGCCTGCATGGCAGTCTTGCAAGCTCTAAGACCTGAAGTAACCACAAAGGATGGTGTAAAATTAAACTTTAACTAAAAGCAGTTAAGTGGGTAGTCACCTCCTAGGCTGGTATATTCCCTGACAAGGTCAATCTTTACTTTAACTGAGTTTATTGTCTTTTTGCATCTATGATAACATATCATTGAAATGTCAGGGTAACTTGTTAGCTTCCCTTTTTTCCAGACCCCTCAGGGCACAACCAAATACCCTGGGCACCAGGACAGATACCATAAATTCTTTCATTGTTATTGTTATCATGTTAAGTGTTGACTGTTAACTATCCTGTACCCACCTTAGTAAAAGAAGTATGTTTCTATCATTTTACTCTTTATCCAATCCCAGAGGTTTCCCTGCTTTGCTTTCTCCCAATTCTCTAATCTATCACCTATGGATTTCATGTAACCCAACCACATCTCCTCCTTTGATTGTAATGTATAAAAATAGGTGAAAAGCTGCCATTCTCCAGAGCATTATCCCAATAAGTTGAGATTCTGCTTCCTGGCAATTGCCCACAGTTTGGCTCAAATTAACACAAAAATTCTTTACAGGTTTGAATGCTTTCTGTTAACACCATCATGTTATCTTTGCAATAGTCTAGAGAAGAGACAATAAAGAGTTGCATGAAAGCAGCAAAAGTAGAAATGGAAAGAGAATGAAAGAAGAATTATTTAGTAGTATAATTTGAGAAGAATTAATAACCAATGATGTGTAGGTCACAAAAAAGGGAGAAAGATTAATAATAATGGCTGAATTAACTAGTTGTGATGGTAGAACTCATTTTAAAAAGACCTAGAATTTTAGAATTAAACAGATTCCAGAGGAAATAATTAATTCAATTCTGGAAATTTTATGATTTGAGATTCATAATTTAGAAGTAAAGTAAGTCATCAGAATTGGACTTAGGAGTCATTAGCATTTGCATAGTAACCAAATCACTGGAACAGATGATATTATCAAGGAGGCAAATAGAAAAAAATAAAATAAAGAAACAAAGTCAAACATTAGGAAACACCAAAGACATATAAAGGGAGAAGTGTAATGGTTAGAAGATAGGTAGAACCAGAGAGAGGAGAATCAGTCACACAAAAAAAGTGTTCTAAAATGCAAAAGAGCCCAAAACTTCACAAAAACTAAACAAGATAAGAATTGAAAGTATCCAAGGTTTCAGCAAGCAAGAGGTCATAGATTATTGATATAGTGGCATTGTTGAGGGTAGAAACCAGGTAAACTCATGGGAGAAACTTATAAGGTTGAAACATATGGACATAAGGGTAAATGCAGAAGAGTGTTTTCTGAGAAGGAAGAGAGGGAGGTTGAAACTGTTAGGGGCAAAAATAGAATATTGGGGACTAGCTATTGTTATGGAAAATATTAATCATGCTGTTAACCATGATTGCCTTGTGTTGGTTAAAGAAAGGACATTCTAACCTGGCTGGAAGTTGCATGCCTCCAGGACCTGGGAGTCAACCTTGGACCTGGTTGTCAACCTTGGACTGTGGTCCATTCTCATTCAAGAACTATTATCATGGAAAGATTAACAACCTTGTTGCCCAAACAATGGAATCCTACCCCAGCCCCCGTTGCCTACTTTCCCATTCCTGTAATCCTACTTCTCCCTGTAATCCTTAAATCTCCATGTATATAAGCAGCTGGTTTATGAGGGACTGCAGAGCAAGTTTTTGTGGGTGACCTGCTGCTCTCCCATACAACTGGCAGTATTGGAATAAATGCTCACATGACTCAACCCTATCTCTGCTGAATTGGCTCAAGTAGTGACAAGCAACACAGCCCCATTGATTGTCTGGTTACAAAATCAAGAGGAGAAATATTGTTTAGATAGTAAGAGTGACTTCATTGTGTTCAGTATTTGTAAAAAAAAAAAAAAAAAGGCCAGAAGGAAGTAAATGGATTAAAATACAGGGGAAATGGGATATTTAATGAGAAAATGTCCAGGAGAGACTAGAGGAGTGGAACAAAGATTATAGTTGGAAGGATCCGCCCTGAACAGGGCAGGAGAGAGGATGAGAATGAAGTTACAAAGCTCTCTTAATGTTTGGAGGCAAGAAGGTGAGAGTTTTTGCTTAAAGGTCTCTCTATTCTCTGTGAAGGTGATTTCCAGCTAGAGGGAAGTGAGAGATGTGACAGGTTTGATTAGAATGAGCAAGGTTTAGAAGACCACTGAGAAAAAATGCAGGATAAATTAATCAAGACAGCAAGGGAGGCTTGACTGAGATTTGATTTAATAAACAATAAACAGGTAGCAACATTTGTTCATTCGTATATATCTATATGTGTTAATGTATTCAACAATTATTTATTGGGCATCTACTATGCCCAGGGATTGTCTGGGTGTTGAGGTAAACTATCTAAATTATACTCTGTCACCATTCTCTGGCATTTTTCCTAAAGGGGATTCCAGTTCCTATTTTCACAGGTTGATGTCAGCTCTAAGTAATTTCCACAAGTGATGAACCATGACCCAGATCTCCAAAACAAATGTTGTAGTTGATGTGTGGAACTTATGGACATCAGAAAAACAATAGAGGAGAAAAACACAGGTTCACCACAGGATAAAAATGTATTAAACACAAATTATGAATGATTATTAATATAAATAGAGTGCTTTTTTTCTACCCACTAAACTTTGCATGTGCCTAAGAGACATGACTATAGCTCAGCTATTGTAGAATAGGCAGACCAGTGTTATTCAGGCATATAGGCAACTTGCACAATAATTCTAACACAATGTGTAAGTGATATGGCAGAAATACAGAGAAAGTGCTCTGGGGCCACAGTGGTGTGACTAGATCTCCCTGGTACAGCCAGTGAAAGCCTTCTAGCAGTTAATACTAAGGCTGATTCTTTAATAATGAAAAGAGTTTCACAGAGAAGTGAGCAAAGAGGCAATAAAAATAGCAATTCACCTGCTCAATTTCCCCGATTTTATTATACAAAGACAGAACATCAAAAGTCCTGGATAACAAAACTGACATTCCTTGCAACAGCCTTTGACCAAAAGAAAATGCAGTTCAGTGTGAATGTGGCTTTCATCGACATGTCTCAGGCCCCGTGTTAGACAGCTACTATCTGTAATAATAAAAGTGTAATATGCAAATTCATTGGAATGGCCGAATAGTGGAAAACCATCCAGACAACCTTCTGGACAAAGCAGGGGCTGCAAAGGCCTACTTTTGCACGAATTTTGCGCATCAAGCCTCTAGTACTACATAAAAGGGAGAAGACCAAGTTGAATAGTATGAAAAACCAGGACTGTTGTGAGACAATTTGTGATTGAATTTCCTCAGCAGACTGACTATCCAGGGCTTCGTGTTTATCAAAGTATTTTATTTAAATTACCATTAAAGTAAAATTAGGTTGATATTAACCTTGTCTTTCCAAATGACGCCACTGAAAGGTAAACACACCATTCTGGCATGCATGAAAATGAGATGATAAATTGATACTCATAGCACTGGGAATGGATGGAGTTCTTCTAATGAGTGATTATCTATGGTGTAACTATATTGACTGTGCTTGTACATGTCAAATGAGGCTGGCAAGGATGAACTTGAAGAAATCAATCTTGGAACTTGGCTATGATAGCAGCCTCCTATTTTCACAGGTACTAAATCATTAACTTGAAAAAAAAAAAAAAAAGACTACAAAAGTTTGTAAGGTACCAATCTCTTCCTGACACTATTTGACATGGTGAGGGATTTCTTGTCAACTCAAAAGGCAAACATGGGTTCAGATAATGATTTGTGGAGGACAAATAATTACAAGAGTTCATTTGGAGACACACATTCTTCCAACTCCTATTCTCTTGATATAATGAAGAAGAGTTATTTTTTTCAGTTTGTTTTTCTCATAATTAAATAATACATTCTAGACCCACACTATTCTAAGCTCTCTTCTCTCAATATAACGATGACTTTTTTTCTATTCTACATTCTACTAGTATATGTTGGATTTAAGATTTATTAGAAGGAATATGTGAAAACAAAGGCAGCAAAGTTTATATTTTTATTGGGAACCACTCTAAGAATAAGTGTACATGCACACACACACAAGCCATACACACATTCATGTGCACAGTGTGATGGTGTGTATTGTCTAGCAGTGGTTTGCTGGCAGAATAAAGAAGGGTGACTACCCGCTCTTATAAATGTTGAAATTCAAACACAGAAGTATTAAGACCTGTGGAACTCCCAATGGCGTGAAATAATGTTTGCATCTATTCTAGAAGAAAAATTGCTAAGGCAGATTTGGAGTGAGGATTGCTCACACATCAGATAACACTGCAAGGCCCACTTCCCATATTAGCTCCAACACACCTGAAGCATGCCATCCCCTTGGTTTCTGGAGAAAAGCTTATGAAACCTGGGCTAGAATGCCCACTTACTGACCCTAATCTCCCCTTATGGTATAGAACAATCTTTTCATGTGTGTTTTTTTTTTAAAGAAAAGAAAGATATGCATAATGTCTACATCATCCTGACACAGCAGCCTGGCAGAGCAATTCATTTCTAAACATGCCTGGTGATTTTTCTTCCCAGTAGTGAAACAGGTCAATTCAAGGACACCTGGATGTTATAGTAGCCCTAGAATGTCACCTACTTGCATGTCACTTTCATTGCTTTTAACTCATGCTTTTAAGCACTTTAGAAAAAAAAACACACCTTATTTCATGAATCTCCAGTAAAAAAATTTACACCCTTTATCTTTCTTTATTAGTTATTAATTTAATTATATGATTAGTTATGGAAAAATATAGAAAAATGGGATATTTTATATAGTGAACTTGCCAGTGATTCCTACTGGTCAACATCATGTCATTTTATGCAAAGTTAGGTTAAAGAGCACAGTCACAGTATAGCCAGTCTTCTGTGATTATCTGGGATGGAGCATTCCTGTGCGGAGGCTGACACACGCAGAACTGTTGGTGGCTACATGGATCATCTGCTTAAGTGGGCGAGGGATGTTATAGACTGTAATATGAATACAGGAGTTCAGCATGTGCATCTCCTTAGCTATGTATCTCAACTCTTACCAGGATTTTACGCCATTTCTTTCTCCACTGGGGCTCTGAAACTGATGCAGCTAGAGCAAGCATTTCTTCAGGAATTGTACAGTGTCTTAGATGCAGGGGCTGTATTCTGATTCTATAACTCAACTCGAGACTTTTAGCCAAGGATATTCTAAAGGAAAGCTATATTAGATTTACCTCCTCCTTACTCTCTCAAATATTATATATATAATCCAGCTGGAATGAAATTTGAGAGCCTCCCTAAAAGGAAAGATTAAACAAGGACATTGCTGCATGTGTGAGGACAAAGGGAGGATGAATCTTCCACCCTGATGAAGGATTTCTTACAACCTTTTCCCTTAACTTAGGAGGAAAAAAAAAAGAAATAGATGCATTTTACCAATTATTGCCCTATTAATTAATCCTAAATTCATTAAAAAGTAATATTGCAATTTTTAAAAATTGTTTGAACTCTTACATGTTTAAAGATTTTCTCTTTCTCCTTTCCTTTTTACCTTAATGAATATTATAAATACTTTAAAAGATGATAGCTAGCTTCCTGAGTGAAGTAATGTTCACATGGGTTGGGTAGCAGACATATTTTTTATCATTTTAAGATTCAGCTAAACAGCTGAACCAAAGTTTTCCATTTTCAATTTTTGGATCAATAAAGGTGTATAAAAATGCAATTTATGTAATTACATTATTGTGACTATGGATTTTCAATTTGGTCCCAACATGTTGGCATGCTTCAAATGGGGTTGGTTTATTTTTAAGCCTACATAATTTTATTACCCAATGTCACCCCAATAAATTTAATTTTAAAAAGTATATTAGAATTTTAGTAATAAGAGCATAGTATGTGTCTGTGCACATTTTGTAAGTAAAACTAGTACTGAAACTTGACCTTCTATAAGGCTGCTAGAATGTACTGATCAGTCTTAGAGGTATTGTTGAGACATTTCTAAGATAAAATCTTCACCTGGGCAAAAAATTAAAATAAGATAAAAATTGAGAACCCTCATTGAAACCTCAGGTTTCAAAGAGACTTAAAAAGTAGTCACTGTTGCATGAAATGCAGGTTTCACTTTTGTTTCCACGTGGATAGGAATAACAGCACCAGCAATATATTCTCATTAAATAATGATATATTACAAAAGTAATTTCCAAATTGTAGGAAATGCATAGAAGCATTAAGAAAAAATCAAAATTGCCTCCAATCCATCATCTATTAATGTTATGCATTCTATACCTGCTTCCAATGTTTTTCGATGTATAATTTCCATAAAATTCTGAAAATTGTAAAGGGCTATATTCTGTTCTTTTAGTAAAATTATTATAAAAGCATTTCCCATACCATTGAAAATTAGATAATTATTTTTTGAATTTCAAAAATAATGATAGATAAACAGAGATAGAAGTAGAGAGAAATGAAATAATTGATTAAGGGCACTGCTTCATTAAGTAATGGATTTTGATTGATTTTGATTGCGTGTGTGTGTGTGTGTGTGTGTGTGTGTGTGTGTTTGTGTGTGTGTGTGATATTTAGGAGCAGTGTCACATTCAAGACACTCATTGTGTGGATCTTTTACTTTTGTTGGAATGTCAAAATTAACTCAAAAATACATCTAAGACCATAAAGGTCAGTCAGCTGGAGTAATGGTTAACACTTTCTAAACAGATATCCCATAATAATTCATTTTACTATTATAAAATATCACATCTAAATTTAAAACACTATACCAAACATTTTCTGGTGTTGTTACATCTATGGAGTCCTTTTTGCAAGCGCCTCTCTGTTCCTCACTTGGCTATCCCTACTCCCTTGTTCCTCATTCTCCCATATCACTTTTTTTAAACTTTATTGTTGAAAGTATTACAAATGTCCCTTTTCCCCCCTTTAGAAAATAAACAATGGATTTTCCTTACAAGCTAAAAGCTTAACTGCTTGCCCTAGAACCCAAAATGAACTATTTATATTCATTTTATAGCCATGTTGTGTTCAATATTGACATTTATTTCAATGACTAACTATAAAAATAACTTTGCTCTTGAAAAATTGAATTCCACTACTCAGTGTCATTATGGTTGAATCTAATAGACCAACTGCTTTCATTTCCTTATCTAGTATTTCTTAAGTTTATTTCCTCCCTTCTTTTATGCCTTCCTTATTTCTCCCACCATTTTTCATTTCTGTCTGCCTTTCCTTTTTTTCTTCATTCTTACTCTATTCCTTTTCTTTTTCCATTTTTTACACTTTTATTCAGTAATATTATGCATTTTACACTTATTTGAAGGTGTTTAATACTTTATTGAATGCTAGCTATATACACACACACAGCTGGTGTCCTACTGCAACCTGGATCTTGTGCCTATTTCACCAGAGTTACAGACATGACTCTGATATCAGGAATGAAGATCATGGTGCACTAAAGTCTATTATAAACTCAACTTCCTTTATACAGACAGAACAAATGAACTGAAAATTCCACCAACCTGAGAGAGCCCTCAAGGTGTTAATGTTTGACAATGGAGATTCTATACAGGCTGCTTGGCAAAGCAATAAAAGCCTTAAATGGTTTGGGGACCACCAGTCCCTGCTCTGTAAAGTATTCATGAAGTGGAATTACCAGGACCTGCTACCTTGGTACAATTTTCAGTCGCCTCAAGCTCTCTGAATTCAGTTTGACCTCCTTTGCTACCTTTGACATTGATCTATTCTTCAGATTGTAGCTATCGGCTTTATGTTTGAACCTAAGATTAAAGTTGGAAATAAAAGTAGGCCTTTGTACCAATCAGAGTGACCACTGAAGAGTCCATTTGGACAATAAGATCTTCTGGGACTTGAGTTGTAGAAAATTCAGCAGAAGGTTATGAGGAAAGGAGGAAGCAAAGGGATGGTTGTGATACTAAAGATAGCTCTTGAATTACAGAAGAAAGTCAGAGGGAGTTGATAAAGATGGCCATAAGCACTTTGTATTTCATATTGGCCCATCCAATACATTCAGCTAGAAATGACCAAATGCATTGTTTTTCCTTCTCCTGTAGGACTTATTAAAATGCCTCCCTAAGTTTTATTTCCATTACTCTTTCCAATCTACTTGTTCTACAACCAGGTAGCTTTTTATTCTATGCCCCATCCCCAGTATAGCCTGGAATATCTGTGCTTAACAATAATTTTCCACCTTCTTCTGTGTCCTTGGTGGCTTTGTACAAAAAGTAGCAACTTGTAAAAAATGATTTCTCGTGTGTGTGTGTGTGTGTGTGTGTGTGTGTGTGTTTCCTCTTGCTTTCCCCTTTGTTCATCCTTTCTTCCTCTTTTTTTTTTTTTTGTGGGGAGGGAGTATCCTTCAGTTATTCAGAATAAAAAGAAAATGCACAATTAAGTAATGTAATGCCAATAGGAAAATACAATTATACCTTCCTGATACTGAAAAGAAGAGCAGTAGGAGAGCAAAGCAAGTCTGGTAATGTGGGTGCCATGCCTTTCAGGCAAAGGGGCTCTTTTCTCTAGCTAATCTCTACTTAGAAACAAAGGGCTTTTTTTCTTTTTCTTTTTTTTTCAGAGAATAGGAAGGGAAAGGGGACTGAATGATGCTTTAATTTGCATTTCTGTTCACATAATATTCTTGTTCAATTGACTAGAGAAAGGTTCTTTATTCTTGCTACAAATGGAAGCACCTGTTAAAAATAGTTGAATCAAATTTTATTCACAATTACTATTTTGCTCAAACTTGTCTCTGATAACCAAAGAAATAAATTATGAAATCTATTAGGTTTTTGTTTTGTGTTTTTTTTTCAAATCTGCACTAAATAACTTGAAGTGACATGGCATGATAAAAAAGAACAGTGTTTCAAGAGTAAGAAGATTTAGGCTATAATCTAAACTGTCATTAACTCTGTGATATTAAGTAAATCATTTAAATTTTTTGGTCTTCATCTTTATACTTACAAAATTAGGAGTTCACATTAGATAATCTATTAATATTCTTCCAGTTAAAAAATGTAGTTGGTCTTCTTTCACCTTTATCACTCAAAAACCTTGCCTCTGGCCCTGGCCGGTTTGGCTCAGTGGATAGAGCGTCAGCCTGTGGACTGAAGGGTCCCGGATTTGATTTCGGTCAAGGGCACATGCCCGGGTTGCAGGCTCAATCCCAAGTTGGGGGTGTGCAGGAGGCAGCCGATTAATGATTCTCTCTCATCATTGATTTGTCTGTTTCTCTCTCCCTCTCTGAAATCAATAAAAATACATTTAAAAAACAAACAAACAAAAGATCCTTGTCTCTGAAGCAGAAATTATCTGTACCCAGGTCTGTTGTTGGAAAGCCATCCTCATTCCCTCTGGGACAGTGGTTCTCAACCTTGGCTGCACATTAGAATCACCTGGGAATCTTTTTAAAATCCTGATTTCTGGGCCT
>NW_005361913.1:1731240-1747843 GCF_000412655.1 Myotis brandtii | reverse complement strand
AGGCCCAGAAATCAGGATTTTAAAAAGATTCCCAGGTGATTCTAATGTGCAGCCAAGGTTGAGAACCACTGTTCTAAATGGATTGCTGTAAATTACCCACAGCCATCTTAAGCACCTTGATCTTAAAACCACTTTTGCAAACTCCTGTGTTTCTCAGACTCTTTGGGCTGCCTTCTGAGGAGGGTCAGTCCCCAAACCAGGGACAAGAGACATTGTTTTTTAATGGAGTGCTTTCTGTAGTGTCTGTGGGTTGTGCACACTCGTAAATATTGTGTATAAGAGTGTTTCTATTGATGTTTTCTGTTGGTGTTTGAATCAATCTGTTCAAAGATAGGGCACATCCCACTTTGCTTGGGGCTCAGCTGCTTGTGGACAGGCTGAACATGTGGCAGGGTTTAAATTTTGAGAGACTTTTTGTCTCTAATTTACCTCGGTTACTGATATTCTTTGCTAGCTTAGCTTGCTCTTCGCCGTTTTTATAGGAAACCCTCTGTGTAGCCTTTGTGTCACTCAGAACCAAAGGTTATTTTGCTGTGCTGGGTTAAGTTTTAAGATTCTAAAGCAGCTTTGAAAACAGCTTTTAGATTTAAAAGCCACAGAATGAGAGGCGGCACTTGTGAAACTTGCACAGGCGCTCTGGAAGGGGCAGGGTGGAGCAATTTGCAGAGCCCTGCCCGGAAGCATGACCTGGTGGTCTGCGCCTGCCTGTGACAAACCCACGCAGGCTGCCAAAACAGAGCTGAGGCTGGCTATGGGGCGGGTAGTTGCAGTTTTTGCTCTCATGGGAATGCGATGCACGGGAATAGGTGGGTGGTAGGCGTGTCCTCCCAGCATTTTCTCTACAATTCAAAGTATACTGTGGCATTATTAGAATATAACAATTTATTAGCCAGATTGAAAAAGATTAATTCAGTGGTCCGGACCAAATCTTTAATGTTAAGACTGGTTTCAGTTTTAATAATCTTTAATTTGGGTATATTTGACAGCTTTTCCAAATGTAATATTTCAAGAATTTAACTGAGAGACAGCTTTGTGATACCCCTAGGACCCTGAGGTGATGCCAAGATTTATTCTCTCTCCCTAAAAAGAAGTTATTTTGAACTAAATTAGACCAATACAATATACTTAATTGCAGAAATTGACTATTAGTCCCAAGAATATTTTAAAGAATCTCCTGAAGATTGCCACCTCTGTGTTCTATAATAGAGACCAGGAGGAGGAAAAGAGGAGAAACACGAGAGACCAAGCTGAGGCTACAGAAGTAGAGAAGACCATAGTAGCCACACTTAGGGAAAGCAGAAGCCCCCCCAGTCAGAGCCCCGAGGTGAATGGTCAGGCCCAGTCCGCTGCTACAATTGTAGACAGGTTGGACTTATGTGCCAGAATTGCCCCAAGAGGCATATTAGACCCCCCAAAGCCCTGTCCTGTCTGCCAAGGAAACCACTGGAAATCAGACTGCCCCTGAGACTGCGGTCCCTTGGGGTAAGCCTGGCGACCCAGCTGGTCCAATAGGACAGATGGGCCCAGGGTCTCTCAACCTGGCTCCTCAGAGGACTGCCACCTCCACCCAGGAGCCCGGGATAAGCCTGACAGTGGGGGAGCAAGGGAATTAATTTCCTCCCGGATGCTGGAGCCACCTTCTCTGTACTCCTCCCAAAACCTGGTAAATCATCCTCAGAGGCTGTAGCCATTACAGGCATGTCTGGGAAGCCAACAAAGAGTTCTTTTTCTCAGCCTTTAGGGCATAGCTGGGGTAAGTCGTTCCTTTCCCATGTCTTCCTAATCCTGCAGAAAGCCTCATACACATCAGAGACAGTATCCTCCCAACCCTGAGGCTCTAGAACAGCGGTTCTCAACCTGTGGGTCACAACCCCTTTGGGGGTCGAACGACCCTTTCACAGGGGTCGCCTAAGACCATCGGAAAACACATATATAATTACATATTGTTTTTGTGATTAATCACTATGCTTTAATTATGTTCAATTTGTATCAATGAAAATACATCCTGCATATCAGATATTTACATGACGATTCATAACAGTAGCAAAATTACAGTTATGAAGTAGCAACGAAAATAATTTTATGGTTGGGGGTCACCACAACATGAGGAACTGTATTAAAGGGTCGTGGCATTAGGAAGGTTGAGAACCACTGCTCTAGAAGGACTCAATATTCTAATAGGCCATCTATTTTAGAAGCCCACGGTTTATTGAAACCTTGTCATAGTCCTTACAATACACCCATCTTAGGGTACAAGAGCCTAAGAGAGGGGGAGGGAGGATTAGTTCAGGACTTATAACTAGTAATAAGGCAGTGATTCCTATCCAGCCAAGTGTCCCTAACCCTTACGCTTTACTTGCCCAGGTTCCAGAGAACACAGAGTGGTTTATAGTACTAGATCTCAGGTTGCCTTTTCTGTATACCCCTGCTCCTAACTCATAGTCCCTACTTGCCTTTAAAAGATCCCAAAAATTAAAGCTAATATGGACAGTACTGCCCGAGGATTTTCAGGAATAAATAGCCCTATTTATTTAGGCAGGCCTCTAAGTAGCTCAAAAAGTCCTTTTAACAGGCACTGGTTTTAAGGCTCCCAACAGGTCAGCAGCATCGACTCCTAGATCCATCTGTCTCGAATAAGCCTTGAATGCCAATACAGGAGAAGGACGAAGCTGCATTACCATCAGCTGAATCACCAGATTCCTATTTGTGTGAGCCTCTAAGGACCTGAAACTTCTCTTTTGAAGGGATCCTAAAGGGTCAATAAGTACCAAATAAGTCACATACTCTGGTATTTCTAAATAAACAGTGTTTTCATTTTTTAATAATTCTTATTCTGTCTTTTTATAAGTGTCACCTGAACCCTAGGCTGCTACTGGAGGAGACCTTCTCTACCCTTGCTTGGACCCAGAAACACCATGAGATGCTCCTACTTATAGCTCCTTTTTGTATCCCTAATGTAGGAAATTTTTCAGCCATACTGGCTCCCCAAGTCCTTAACTACTAAGTATGTTATATGCAGCCTAATTCAGGGTCAAATAATCTCAATTAGATATATATCTCCCACATCTCTTTCAGAGTAAAATGTGTTAAATCTTAGTCTATAAGACAAGTTATACTACCACTACCACCAAACAAACCAGAACTTCTCAAGCCTCTACAGATTTTTACTCACAGAGAAGCCCTCAATTAGGCAGGGCAAAGTCTGTGCTATGAATAATATTTCTTGCTGCAAGCGGCTTAGCTAAAAAGAAGGCCTCGTAGCCTCTTGCCCCAGAAGTCTGGGCACCAATTAAAGATATAATGCCATCCCTATTAGCTAATTCCCTCTTTCAGACCTTGGTTTATACTGTTTTTGTTTGTTTGTTTGTTTGTTTGTTTGTTTGTTTGTTTTATTACTCATCTTTAACCATTGCCTGTTTAACCTTTAGTATGTTTCATAACCTCCCATTTAGAAGCCCTAAAGCTACAGCTGGTCCTCCGCATGAAACCACAAATGGAGGCCACTATATCCATCTTCCTTGGACCCTTAGACCGCCCACTTCTGATGGGATCCTGACTGCCGCCCCCAAACTACGACCCCTTTGCCAGCAGGAAGCAGCCAGAAAGAAGCGGCATCCCCTGTCCCCAATGGCAGTTGGGGCTTCCTAATCGGAGGGGGGACTGAAACAGGAATTTTAGGGGAATATAGGCAGGCTTAGGAAATTTTTAGGATTGGGATCCATGGAAAAAACACAGGGCTACAGTCTGGGAGAAGGTACATTTCCATAACACAAGGAAGCCAAGTACAGTTACATTTCCATAAGACATGGAAGCAGCAACAGGTACATTTCCATAACACCAGGGAGAGGCAACAGCTACATTTACATAAGCTAAGGGAACTGGGAGTAGCCAAGAGGTCTACTAGTATATTTACAAAATAAAGAAGGAGGAAGAAAGCCCAGAAGGAGTAGGAGGACTATGAGGGAGGAGGGCCTCAGGAGTCACTATAGTAACCAATTCAAAGGGAATATTGACTAATCAGAGGGGATAGCACACAGGAACTACTGCAGCCTTTATAAACCATGGAAACAGGAAGTCTGTGGGACTCTTTCCCTCTCCCCACGTGGGAGTCTGTACTTGTTCTTCAATAAATTTCCACTTTTGCTATACCACCTTCTGTCTGTGGATTCATTCTTCAATTCCGGGGGACAAAGAATCCGGGTTCCAGTCCAAAAGTTCCGTATTAAAACTAATTTAACTATCTGTATCTCCTGATTGGTAAATTCAGTGTGAGGCAATATATGTTAGGTTGATTCATGCTGATATTTTTAAACACAACTTCAAAGAATGGTGTACTAAAAGCGATGATAATTTTTTTTCAGTTTTAAAAATTCAATATAACATTCATTCTGTGAAAGAGAACTAACAGTCTGTTAGGGTCACTGAAAGAGGAACACACGAGGCCAAAATGGTAAAGGATTAAAAATTCACCTCATCTGGATGGGCTAAGCCCCCAAATGGTGCCAGCCCCCAAAGACAGGGAGTCAGAGATTTTTAAAGGACGCTAGGCCGGCTTTTTCTGGGCAGAGAATTCTCTGTGCAGGTCCGGATTTTGGGAAACTACAGAGAGGAGAGATAATGGTCTTAGCAAGTGGAATGTGGTCTAAGCAAGTGGAATGTCCATTGTGAAGTGGCCTAAAGGTCAGTCCCAGGGGAGGAGGTATCGATTCAATTATTTGATCAGACCTAACACAGTCTACTGTTTGCTTACCACTTTTATTTAACTTTTTTCCCTTCCTTTTGCCCTCTACCCTTTCTATTCTTTCTGCCTTTGTTCCTTCATTAAAAAAAAAGGATTCAGTACAAATCTAAGTAGAATGGACATGCTGTAATTCTCTCTCTTTGAAACATCCTACTATCTCCTCTGTCTCCTGCATGCTCATCACTTTGGCCTCTACTCCCCAATCACCTCCTACCTCCCTCACTCCTGTTACTGTTCCATTACTCAGCTCTGGTTGGCCTCTTCCTGAAAACCTTCTTAGACCGCTTCAGCCAGCTAAGATGCCATTCTGTGTGTTAACAAAGCATCCTGTGCTTACCTTTTCCAGAATCATAACTAATATAATGGCTTTATTTGTAAAAATTAGGAAACTGTATTCCTATATGAAAATGGAATCTGCTTAATATGACAGCTGACAACACTGATAATATTTCAGTGCAAAGGCTTCAACCTGGTTCACTTGCTTTCCCTAAATTTTTTCTGTATCAGGAATACCATTTCACATTTGCTATGATATATTTGTAAATGTTTAGTCTTGCTACTATCCAAAAACTCTTTTATAGTAAAACAGAACATTCACATTTTTGTTCCAATTTTCCTTTCACTCTCTGGCTCATAAGCATAGAAGATAGTAAAGATGCTGCAGAGTCTGATGCCCTTAAGTTTAAACACACGTTCCCAAGTATCATTTAAGGTCATACTACTGTCTCTCCTGCTATAGTAAACTGCCATTTCTTTTCCATATGTACAGCATTTAAGCATTCCTTTCCCACTTCAACATGGTCACATTCTTTTATTTCTCCTCATTTTTTAACACTCAAGTCCTGAGAAACTATCATCAGTCTCATTTCATTCAAGGAGGTAATTAGATAGAAACACACCTCCCAAAACTTCTATGATGACCAGGTTTCTGATACTCTGGAGAATTCCACTGAAGACTTTACACATGGAAATAAAATAACCATAAAGGAAAGAAAATTATCTCATTAGGTGGTTTAGACATATACTTGTCTAGAGGATGAGATAAAGCAGCCTTTTAAAAATTTCTTTTATATTTATTTTTTTCACACTAGCATTACTCATTTTTCCCTTTTGAATTCACTGATAATTGTGACATATATTCTCATGTCTAATCCTACCACAGGAAACACACAGCTGGTAGGAAACATTCCTACATGCTACTAGCAGGATTCTTCTAATTCAAATCATGTGGGATTGCATAATGAATTCACTTCTAAGTATTCTGAATTGTATAATAAAATACACCTGAAATATAAATTAAAACTGTTTATAATAATACATGCTTTTCAAGGACCCTTTGACATCTCCAGTAAACAAAAGATACATATTTGTTGTAGTTTTATCAAGTGGATGTTCAAACCATATATTTTTACACCTATGCTAATTACTGTATCATGCATAGCCAATAATCAATTAAAAGGTACTTTGTAGATGTTAAATCTGTGCAAATACAAGATCTTACAAAGAATTCAAAGAACCCAATAGCCAAAGGCAGAGATGGGGGGTGGAGGAGTCACATTCCAATTACTTTAATAAGAGAACAAAAATATATTTCCTGTGAAACACTAAAACAAAATGTGTTTTTTACTTCATTTAATGAGTCTGTGATATGAAATATTTGAATCTAATGTGGAAAACTGACTGTTATTGACAAATGTGGGGGGCTTTCTGGTTATTGAAATGCTATCAAGAAGGTAAGTTGGGGCACGCCAGTGTGGCTCAGTGGTTGAGCGTTGACCCATGAACCAGGAGGTCAGGGTTTGAACCCTACTAGGGGGTGTGTAGCAGGCAGCCAATCAATGATTCTTATCATTGATGTTTCTATCTCTCTCTCCTTCTCCTTTCCTCTCTCTGAAATCAATAAAAAAACAACATACATTTTTTTAAAAAAACAAGGTAAGTTGGTAAATGCAGTGATAGTTTTAAACTCTGTAAAGTAGCTAATAAAAATATGGAGTGGTGTTGGAGCCAAACACCTATATTATCTATGAAAACATATTACTGAGTACTTTTAATCTTTTTTGATATGTTGAGGTATTTTAGGTTAGTTTAGCAATAGATTTAGGTAAAATAAAGAAAAACACTTCTCTATTGAGCACTGTCTGTGCTAAATGTTATCACTTATAAACCACCACCCCCCCACCATCTATGTAATAGTCTATCAATTCATATATATTATCAATATATTGTCTCATATCATTGAGGTAGGTATGATTTCCCCAAGACTACAGCAGAGAAAATCCATCATACCTTGCCCAAGGCCACCAGAGCCAATTGAGATCTTGAACCCACATCAGCTGATTCCCATCTATGGGATCTTTTTCTGTCATGATGGCTTTATTTACAGGGATGCACACATTGTATCATAATAGGCTTCCTGGTGCTGTCATCTCCAATAGACTATAGGATCTTAATTGCAGGGATCATTGTTGTTATTATTATTATTATTATTATTATTATTATATCCATACCCACTAGCAACATGTCTGGTGCATAGCAGGCCCTAAACAAAGATGTGTTGAATTGAACTGAAACATTCTACCTGCACTGGTTTAACTGCATTATAATCTCAGGTATTTCCATAATCTCCATCTTGTACAAAACAGTAAAATGAAAATGAGGACTGGTGTGAACTGACCTAATGCTTCCAGGCCAGTTCTTTCCTTTTCCAGTGTCCTCATTGTTAAGTTAAACATCACCTGATATTAACTCAATTCACATGAGAACAAAGGAAACTTTCATCTCATGACTTTTCTTGTTTTGGCAAGCACAATTTCCATGTCCCTTTTTTCCACCCAAATATTTACTTCCCCAACACTCAGGAAAATTTTCTTTCTCCTGTTTTCAAAACAATGTCAGTCACTGGTTCAGCTCATTATAATTTCATATCTTCACTGTGTACTGGTGTGCCTGACATTCAACACGAAGTAAATAAACTCCACAAGCACGTGGTTGTTATTTTTATTATCCTATTCATACATGTAAGGAAATGTTACAATTCACAGTGAATGTTGCTGGCATAAATACAGAGCCCACAGAAGAGAGATATATATTGATAGTGACAGGTGCTTTGTCCCTTAAGCTTTATCAGGACATACTGGGGAAAGTCCCCTTTTTAGAGTTCATTGTCCTGACTTGCACTTTAGTGGTCCCTGCTGGCCACTAAAGTTAAACTTTAGTTCAAGTGAAAAGGATCCCCAATGCCTGCCCCATACCTTTGACTGCTGGTTCCCAGGGCCACCAGTCTCCTACTGGATGGTGTACCAGTCAAAGCAACAAAAAGATTCTGAAGAGTAAACAAATGCTTTTCTTCTCTTACCTTAACTAACAGAACCCATTCTTTTAACAAAGAGTGAGGGTATTAAGTTGACAGTTTCCATAATGCTAATAAAAAAAAATTCCATTATGTCTGTTGAGGCTGAAGCCTAGAAAACAATTTCATCCCCAAAGTGAGTGACTGGCCTGGAACAGGGTGTGACAAACTATGGCTTCGGGCCAAATGCAGTCCCTCCTTCACCTCCTTTTGTATGGCTTACAAACTAGGATTTCTTTTCCTTTTAATTTTAAGCGAAACAGAGACAGAATCATAGATAGAGAGCTGGCAGACAGCTCTGGGGGGTGGAGGAGTGGAAGGATTGAGCAAAAAAAGACAGGACTCATGGATGTGGACAACAGTGTGGTGATTGCTGGTGGGTAGAGGTAGTAGAGGGCATAGAGGAGATAAATGGTGATGGAAAAAATTAAATTTAATGTAAAAAAATAATAAATAAAGGTTCTCGTGAAAGAAAGAAAAAATATGCAATTTTAAGACTTTCAGATAACCGCATTTACTAATCTCAATCTAGATTCTTAGCAATTGTTTTTTCTTTAAAGGATTAGACATTGAATGTTTTAACTTTTGTGGGGCTTATACATTTGCATATATTTCTGTGTTTTTTCTTCCTACAATCCCTTAATATAAAAATTTTAAAAACACACACATTTTACTATGGAGCCATACAGAAACAGAAACACATTTGTGGACAGATTTGGCAAGCAGGTAGACTCCCACCCTAGTGGGTGGTTGACCTATTAGATAGAATGGAAAGTGAATCATCACATGGAGAAAACTACTCCATCAACCACAATTCTTCCTACCAGATTCACCTGCCTTGGACTATTAAGAAACTAACAAATGTCCACTGTATGTGAGCCAGGACATATGTTTAGGTCTATGAACACAGTAACTAGCGTATCCTAACTAATACAGAAGGACAGGTAAGACAGGGTTCCCCAAAAAGTGACAGTTAAACACACATCTGAAGGAGAGAAAGCCATAGAGATATTTGAGTGAGCAGTGTTCCATGATTAGGGGCACATCTCTAGTGCTTGAGGGACAGACAGGGGGGAGGTATGGCCACATTAGAATGAGCAAGCAGAAAAAAATATCAGTATCTGAGTTCATAGAAGAAAGAAGCAACTAGATTAAGGGTTTTTTTTTTTTTTTTTTTTTTTTTTGCGGGGCGCGGTGGGGAGAGGAGTGCAGTTTACTCAAAGGAAAATGGGAAGCCACTGGAGAGTTTTATGTCGAGTAATGACATGATAAGGCTTTAGTTAGAACAGTTTCACTCTGGCTGCCGTACTAAAAATACATAAAGGCAATCAAGTGACAGACTAGTTTGGAGACTAGTGCAATCATTCAAGTGAGAGACAATGAAGAGTTGGAATAAAATTACAGCAATGGATAATGTAGAGCCCACAGGACTTGCTGAAGAATTAATGTGATAGGTAAGAGAAAGAGAGAAGCTTATACTTTGTCCTGGGTAAAGTTGAATTTAAAAGGACTGGAAGAGGACTAGGTTGGAAAATACGAGGGACTCAGTTTTCTACATGTTAAGTGTGAGATGTCACAGCCAACATAGATGTTAAGTTAGCAGTTGGAAATAAATGTCTAGTATTCAGGGGACAGATTAATGGGATCCCTCTGTAATCTATATCAGTGATGGCAAAACTTTTGAGCTCGGTGTGTCAGCATTTTGAAAAACCCTAACTTAACTCTGGTGCCCTGTCACATATAGAAATTTTTTGATATTTGCAACCATAGTAAAACAAAGACTTGTATTTTTTATATTTATTTTATATATTTAAATGCCATTTAAAAAGAAAAATCAACCAAAAAAATGAGTTCACCTGTCACCTCTGACAAGCGTGTCATAGGTTCACCATCACTGGTATATTCTTCTCTGTAAGACTCCTTTGAGAATTTTTATAGCATAGGTGTATAATGTTTTGTTCAATTATTTTCCTCTCCTTCTAGTTTGTTTACTCATTAAAGAAAAAACTGATTTTAAAAATAATTTTATGTCATATACAGACCACAGGAGTCGATGAATGTATTTCAAATGAATAAATGAGTGTATTTAGGCGAGCCTATGAGCACCGGGGGCAGGGTGTTACTCAGCAGTTACCATGTTTGTTAAATATAGTAATTATCCACAGAGCTTCTACTCTGAAATGAAACAAAACAAAACAAACCCCACATTTTAAAAATGGAGAATATTTAATATCCTTACAAAAATATGAAGAGCTTATGTCTAAAAAATTCACCAAGTCTCTGGATAATTGTAATGCTAACTAAAGTTTAGGAGTCTTGCTATATAACTGTGATTACAAGTATACATATTTATCTGTAAAAGTATTAATAAAGATTCAATATCTAAGTTTTATTGGAAACTACCACCAATTAAATATTTTATTTTCTCTCCTACCCTTGAGAACTGTTTGTGAAGGTCGTGTCTACGCAAATATAGAAAAATAGCCCAGATTCCATTAGTTTCCAAGAAAAACAACAATAAAAATTGAAAGGGAGAAATCACCATCATGCAATATCATAAAAATCTTAGTATCTGCTGAAATAAGTTCACAAAGTGGGTTATGTATGGAATACACAAAAATATATATACCCTCTAACAGCTGATAGCTCAATTGATGTTTCTTTCTTTTCAGATTTAACCCACTGGAATTAATAATTATTCAAAGTGTATATACATTTTGGGGGAACCCTATGTTTATTATGTCAGGGACAAAATCAATGCTGTATTTCATAAATGAATTATAGGTTATAGCATTCCTTAGAGAAGTAAATTATAACAGATATTAGATTATTTATTTGGGTTTACAAATAACTTTAAGCATCTTTTTTTTCTAGCTTCCTAATGAACACTGCCAGGAGCCTTCAAGCAATGTGGTGTTTGTTGCCACTTGCACCTGTGAGTGTGCTGTAGTGGGTGGAAATGAAACTTCATGTTTTAAATAGATTAAGGAGTAAGAAGGGATCTTTAGCAGGTTAAAGCAATTACTTGGTTTTCCTGGCGGTGACAGATTTTCATTGTTCCCTACCATAACCCTCTACACAAAGGGAGGTACATGTTTATTTGTTTTTCAGCTTGTGCCGCTGACTCATCTGTTTCTTTCCTAACCTCCACAGCCACCAAGGCACATGCACACCTCCCCCACACACGAAAAATCCAAACAGGTTGCAAATCAACAGCTATAAAAATCTATATACATATATTTGCATTTCTAGAGTTTTCAAGTAAATGACACCAGTGGGTTTGGTGTATGAATTAACTGTATGTCACTTCTATTTTTATTGTTGTTCTATTTTTAAATTTTATTTTTCAATTAAAGTTGACATTCAATATTATTTTATATTAGTTTCAGGTGTACAGCATAGCAACTAGACAATTATATAGTTTACAAAGTGATCCCTCAATAACTAAAGTACCCACTTTGCACCTGATATAGTTATTAAAATAATATTGACTATGTTCTCTATGCTGAACTGTACATCTCTACATGACAATTTCGCAACTATCAATTTATACTTAATCTCTTCATCTTTTTTGCCAATCCTCTCTGGCAACCATCAGTTTGTCCCTGTATCAATGGGTCTGTTTATGTCTTGTTTGTTTATTTTGTTGTTGTTTTTTAAAATACATATTTATTGATTTCAGAGAGGAAGGGAGAGGGAGAAGGAGAGAGAAACATCAATGATGAGAGAGAATCTTTGATCCACTCCTACTGCATGCCCCCGACTGGGGATCTAGCCCACACTGGTCAATGGTCAATGGTCAATCACTGAGCCATGCTGGCTGGGCTTACTTTTTTTGTTTGTTTGTTTTTTTAGATTCCATATATACATGAAATCATACTATAATTGTCTTTCTCTGACATATTGCATTTACCATTAATATCCTTTAGGTTCATCCATGTTTTGCAGATAGTAAGATTTCATTCTTTTTTATGGCCAACTAATATTATATTGTATGTAGCTACCACAACATTTTTTTTAAATATATTTTATTGATTTTTTATTTTTATTTTTTTAAATATATATTTTATTGATATGTTACAGAGAGGAAGGGAGAGGGATAGAGAGTTATAAACATTGATGAGAGAGAAACATTGATCAGCTGCCTCCTGCACACCTCCTACTGGGGATGTGCCCGCAACCAAGGTACATGCCCTTGACCAGAATCAAACCTGGGACCTTTCAGTCCACAGGCCGACGCTCTATCCACTGAGCCAAACCAGTTAGGGCACAATATTTTTTATCCATTTATCTATTAATGAACACTTGGGTTGCTTCTATACCTTGGTTATCTATATATATAAAACTCTAATATGCAAATAGACTGAATGGTAGAACAACTGAACAACCAGTCTCTATGATATGTGCTGACCACCAGGGGATGCGTGCAGAACATGATGTGTGTCAAAACAACCAGTCTCTATGATGTGTGCTGACCACCAGGGGATGCGCGCAGAACATGGTGTGTGTCAGCAGCAGGCAGCAGAGCACAGAACATGGCAGACGTTGGCCGCGGCAGGATGGTGGAGCAGGTGAGCGAGGGTGCCAGACCAAGGCAGGGTGCCGGTAGCTGTCATGGGGGCGAGCCTCTGGTGGTTACTGAAAATTCTTTGCTCCTACATGCCATGGTCCTGCCTGGCGCTCGCACCTGCTGCCAGTGCCAGCCCTGCTCACACCTGCTGCCAGCGCCAGAGCCACTGCTCACAACTGCTGCCAACGCCTGGTGCCACCCCCAATCACTTGGTGCCATCAGTGGGTGCGAGCAATGGCTGCAGGCCCTGATTGCCCCTCAGGGCTTCTCCTCTTCCCCCTGCTCCTGAGGGGTGATCAGGGCTGGCAGCCACCTCTTGCACCCACTGCTGGCTCTGCTTGCACCTGCAGCTGGCACCTGGTTGCCAGTGCCAGCCCTGCTCACACCTGCTGCCAGCGCCAGAGCCACTGCTCACAACTGCTGCCAACGCCTGGTGCCACCCCCAATCACTTGGTGCCATCAGTGGGTGCGAGCAATGGCAGGCCCTGCTGATTGCCCCTCAGGGCTTCTCCTCTTCCCCCTGCTCCTGAGGGGTGATCAGGGCTGGCAGCCACCTCTTGCACCCACTGCTGGCTCTGCTTGCACCCGCAGCTGGCACCTGGTGCTGGTCCCAATTGCTCAGCGCCATCAGCGGGTGCAAGCAGTGCTGGCCCCGATTGCCCCTGAGGGCTTCTCCACCTCCCCCTGCTCCTGAGGGGTAATTGGGGCAGCAGCCACCGCTCGCACTCACTGACGGCGCCCCCCACTCACACCCGCTGCTGGCACCAGCCCCAATTGCTCTGCGCCCTCAGTGGATGTGAGTGGGGCCGGCACTGTCAGTGTGTGGGAGCAGAGGCAGCGGGAGCTGGGCTGCTGGCAGTCAGGGAACCGGGAACCATGGTGGGAGGGGCTGGGCAGGGGCACAGAGGATGGGCTGAGACCTGCCCCTGTGCCCACTGTAGCCTTGTGGTCCACAGTTCCTTTCAAGGTTCACAAATTCGTGCACTAGGCCCCTAGTTTTAAATAATGCTTCAATGAATAGAGAGGTGCATATACTGTTTCAAAATAGTGTATTGGGTTTTTTTGGATATATACTCAGAAGCGGAATTGCTAGCTCATAAGACAGTCCCATTTTTATTTTTTTAAGAACTTTAATACTGTTTTCCACAGTGCATACACCAACTGGCATTCCCACCAACAGTGCATGAGGGTTCTTTTCCCCCCACATCCTCACCAACACTTGTTTGTTGATTTGTTGATGGTGCCATTCAGACAGTTATGAGGTGATATCTCATTGTGGATTTAATTTGTATTTCTCTGATGATTAGTGACATTGAGCATTTTTTCATGTCTGTTGGCCATCTATACATAATCTTTGGAAAAGTGTCTTTATTCAGGTTCTCTGCTCATTTTTTTAATTGAATTGTTTGGGTTTTTTGGTGTTATGAGTTCTTTATAAATTTTGAATATTAACCTTTTATCTGATGTATCATTGGTGAATATCTTCTCCAACTCAGTAAGTTGTCTTTTTGTTTTGTTGATGGTTTTCTTTGCTATGCAAAAACTTCTCAGTCTTATGTAGTCTCATTTGTTTATTTTTTCTCTTGTTTCCCTTGCCCCAGGAGATATATCAGGAATAAATATTGCTAAGACAAATGCCAGAAAGTTTACTGCCTATTTTATCTTATAGGTGACTTATAATCTTTAATCCATTTTGAGTTTATTCTTATATATGGTGTGAAAAGGTAGCCTACTTTAATTTTTTTGCATGTATCTGTTCAATTTTCCCAACACCATTTATTAAATAGACTGTCTTTACTCCATTATATGTTCTTGCCTCATTGGTGAGATATTAATTAACCATATAGGTACAGGTTTATTTCTGGGCTTTCTATTCTATTCAGTTGATCTATATGTCTGTTTCTTATGTAATAAAAATAAGTTTTTATTACATATTTTTGTAGTATAGTTTGATATCAGATAATGTGATGCCTCCAACTTTGTTCTCTCAAGGTTACTGAGACTATTTAAAATCCTTTGTGGTTTCATATAAATCTTGAGAGTATTTGATCTAGCTCTGTAAAAAATGCCATTGGTATTTAGATAGGGATTGTGTTGAATCTGTAGATTGCTTTGCATAGTATGAACATTATAATAATGTTAATTCTTCCTACCCATGAGCACAGTTTATACTTCCATTTATTTGTATCTTCTTCAATTTCTATCTTCAATGTCATAATTTTCTGAATATAGTTCATTTACCTCCTTGGTTAAATTTATTTCTAGGTTTTTTTATGCACTTGTATATGGGATTTATTTTTTCAGTTTCTCTTCTGATAATTTATTATTTGTTTATAAAAATGCAGCTTATTTCTGGATATTGATTTTGTATCCTGCTACTTTACTGAGTTCATTTGTAAGTTCTAGTAGTTTTTTGGTGGAATTTTTAAGGTTCTCTATATATAGTATATGCCCTATACAAATAATGACAGTTTTACCTCTTCTTCCCAGTGTGGATGTCTTTTATTTCTTCTTGTCCGATTGCTGTTGTTGATTTATTGACTTCCAGTACTATGTTGAATAAGCGTGGTGAAATGGGATATCTCTGTCTTATTCCAGATCTCAAGAAAAATGCTTTTAGATTTTTCCCATTGAATATGTTAGCTGTGGGTTTGTCTCCTATGGCCTTTATTATGTTGAGGTATGTTCGCTCTATTCCAACTTTGCTGAGTTTGATCATAAATGGGTGCTGGATTTTGTCAAAAGCTTTTTCTGCATCTATTCATATAATAATATCATTTTTATTCTTCCTTTCCTTTATGTGGTGTTGTTGGGGAGCATAAGAGACTTGGTTGGAAAGTTGTAAGGAGGACATTCTGAGAAAAGGGAAGTGTGTGGAAGGCCGGCTGCCCTGTTTATCAGAATTCTGACTTAGGGGAGACTTAGGGGAGTGTTGAAGGCAGCACCCCTGATTATTCCTTGACCTTTCCAAGCCTGTGCACATACAGAACCCTGGGTGTTTACTGGAATCCTTATGCTTAATCCCTGGATGCCCTTGCCTAGAGGACAATGTAAACACATGTGTCCTCCCAAGATTACTCACCCTACTGATTGTATCTAAAGATAAAAATTCCAATAAAGGCCTAATGAGGCAGGCAATAGAGGCTGCTCTGGCTACTAAAGCTGGCGGCCCCTTAGCCCTCTCTGTCACAAACTGTGTCTGAGTAAACTGTCCATTCGTCGTTCAGGGGCTGCTGGTCAGCCCTGGCATGGTGTATCACAGTAATTGATTTGTGGATATTGAACAAACCTTGTATCCCAGAAATAAACCCCACTTGATTATGATGTATGATCTTTTTAATGTATGATCTTTTTAATGTATTGCTGAAATTTTTTTGCTAATATTTTGTTGAGGATTTTTGCATGTGTATTCATAAGGGACATGGCTTATAATTTCTTTGTTTGTAATGTCTTTGTCAGATTTTAAAATCAGCATATAATGATTGCCTCCTAAAATAAGCTGGGGAACCTTCCTTCTTCTTAAATTTAAAAAAATAATTTGAGAAAGATAGGTGTTAATTCTTCTTTGAATGTTTGGTAAAATGCACTAGTTTAAGGCTTTTGTTTGTTGTTTTTTTATTATTATTACTCAATTTTGTTGGTTATAATTGTTCTGTTCAGATTTTATGCTTCTTGATTCAATATGAGAGATTTTATGTTTCTAGAAATGTATCTATTTCTTTAAGATTATATAACTTTTGGCATATAACTGTTTGCAGTATCTATATATATAAAGAGCCAGGGGCCATCACATCCGAAACAACCGAACGGATGACCAAACAAGCTGAGTGGAGTGACAAGGCCAGCAGGAGGGTTAGTGAGGACGACCAAACGACTGAACACCAGGCTGCATGGGGTGACCAGGCCAGCAGGGGGGCAGTGAGGGGGGACCAGGCTGGCT
>NW_005361913.1:1717686-1731151 GCF_000412655.1 Myotis brandtii | reverse complement strand
GACCAGCAGAGGGGGGAGTTGGGGGTGACCAGGCCAGCAGATGGGGACAGTGAGGGGCGACCAGGCCAACAGAGGGAGCTTTTCAGGGCAACCAGGCCAGGGGAGGGGGCAGTAAGGGGCAACTATGCTGGTGTGGGGGGCAGTTAGGGGTTACCAGACTGGCAGGGGGTCAGTTGGGGGAGATCAGGTTAGAGCCAGGGGCCATCACATCCGAAACAACCGAACGGATGACCAAACAAGCTGAGTGGAGTGACAAGGCCAGCAGGAGGGTTAGTGAGGACGAGGCAGGCAGGTGAGCAGTTAGGAGCCAGCAGTCCTGGATTGTGAGAGGGATGTCCGACTGCCGGTTTAGGCCCGATCCCCGACTAAACTGGCAGTCGGACATTCCCCGAGGGGTCCTGGATTGGAGAGGGTGCAGTCTGGGCTGAGGGAACCCCCGCCCCCAACATGCATGAATTTCGTGCACCGGGCCTCTAGTTTTCTTATAATCCATTGCATTTCTGTGGTGTCATTTGTCACTTCTCTTTTATTTCTGATTTTATTTGGGTCCTCTCTCTTTTTTTTCTTAATAAGCCAATTATCTTTGTCTTTTTAAAGAATCAGCTCATGGTTGCATTAATTGTATTTATTTGACTATTTTATTTCTGCTCTGATCTTTTTTTATTTCCTTCTTTCTGCTCACTTTGGGCTTTGCTTATTGTTCTTTTGTTCATTTTTAGGTTTAAGGTTAGATTGTTAGAGAGTTTTTTTTGTTTCCTGAGGTAAGCCTGTATTGCTATCAATTTCCCTATTAGGATTACATTCACTGTATTCATACATTTTGAATTTTTGTGTTCTGATTTTTACTTGTTTCAAGGTACTTTTAATTTCCTCCTTGATCTCATTGTTAACTCATTCATTGTTCACAACATGTTATTTAGATTTCATGTGTTAATGTGTTGTCAAGTTTTTTTTTCTTCATGTAATGGATTTCTAGTTTCATACTATTGTGGTTAGAAAAATGTTTTATATCAATTCAATCTTTCTAAAGTTATTGAGACTTGTTTTGTGGCCTAACATGTAGTCTATCTTGAAAAGTGTTCCATGTGTAATTTTAAACAGTGTATATTCTGCTGCTTTGGGATAAAATGCTCTAAAAATAACAATTAAATCCATCTGGTATAATGTGTGATTTAAGGCTGCTGTTTCTTGTTGATTTTCTGTCTGGAAGATATATCAATTGATGTCAATGGGGTGTTAAAGTCCCCTACTATGACTACATTATTCTGGATCTCTCCCTTTACGTTCATTAGTATTTGTTTTATATGCAGGGTGTCCTAAAATATGTATATACACTTTAACAGCTGATACCTCAATTTATTTTTAATTTAAATTCTTTATTGTTTAAAGTATTACATGAGTCTCCTTTTTCCCCCATTGACCTCTCCCCGGTCACCCCCACCTCCAGAACATGCCCTCACCCCCCTACTCTCTGTGTCCATTGGTTATGTTCATATGCATGCATACGAGTCCTTCAGGTGATCTCTTAACCTCTCACCCCCCACATTCTCTCATAGGTTGGACAGTCTCAATTTTGAAAATTAAATGTATTTTAATAAACACTGCCTTTATAATTATTCAAAGTGTGTATATACATTTTTTGGGAACCCTATATTTAGGAGCTCCTATGTTGGGGGCATAAATGTTTACAAGGTTATATCCTCTTATTGGATTGATCATTTTATCATTATATAATGTCTTCTTTGTTTCTTATTATAGTCTTTGTTTTAAAACCTATTTTCTCTGATATAATAATTGCTACTCCAGCTTTTTTAAAAATTTGCATTTGTGTGAAATATCTTTTTCCATCTCTTTACTTTCAGTCTTTGTGTGTCTTTTTTTTAATATGTGTATTTTTTATTAATTTCAGAGGGAAAGGGAGAGGGAGATAGAAGCATCAATGATAAGAGAGAATCATTGATTGGATGCCTCCTGCATGTCCCCTACTGGAGGTCAAGCCCTCAGCCCAGGCATGTGCCCTGATCAGGAATCGAACCATAACTTCCAGGTTCATAGGTTGTTGCTCAACCACTAAGCCATGCCAGCTGGGCTGTATGTGTCTTGTGATATGAAGTAGGTCTCATGTAGACAGTGCATATATGGGTCTTATTTTCTTACTAGAAGTCTGGTGCACGAATTCATGAACTGGTGGGGTCCCTCGGCCTGGCCTGTGCCCTCTTGTAATCCGGAACCCCTTGGGGGATGTCAGATAGCCTGTTTTTGCCTGATCCCTGCAGGCCCGATCCAGACAGGAGGGAGCCCAATCCTGTACATTGAGTCTGTCCCCTGGTGGTCAGTGTGCATCATAGCACAACCAGTTGACCAGTCGTTCAGTCTTGTTCACTTAGGCTTTTATATATATAGATCTTTTCAGCTATCCAATGTCTGTTGATTGGTGCATTTAGTCTATTTATATTTAAAGTGATTGTTGATAGATATGTAGTTATTGCCATATTATCATTCATATTTATGTTTCTTTTTCCTTCTTTTTCTTAAAGATATCTTTATAACATTTCTTATAGGACTGGTTTGTTGGTAATGAACTTCTTTAGCTTTTTCTTATCTGGGAAGCTCTTTATCTCTCCAGTTTTTTAAAAAATAGCCTTTCTAGATAGAGTGGTCTTGGTTGTAGGTTCTTACTTTACATAACTTTTGAATATTTTGTGCTAATCCCTTCTGTCCTGAAAAGTTTCTGTTGATAAATCATCTGACAGTCTTCTGTGAGCTCCCTCTTAGGTAATTTACTGTCTTTCTCTTTTTACTTTTAAGATTCTCTCTTTGTCTTTAATCTTTGCTATTTTAATTATTATGTGCCTTAATGTGAACCTCTTTGTTTCTTCATGTTTGGGATTCTTTTTGCTTCCTGGATTTGTATGTCTTTTTTCTTTACCAGTTTAGGGATGTTTTAAATCATTGTTTTTTTCAAATAGGTTCTTTTTAAAAGCTAAAGTTTGGGATTCTTTTTGCTTCCTGGATTTGTATGTCTTTTTTCTTTACCAGTTTAGGGATGTTTTAAATCATTGTTTTTTTCAAATAGGTTCTTTTTAAAAGCTAAATTATTTATTTAATTATTATTTATTGATTATTTATTAGAGAGAAACATCAATGTGAAAGAGAATTATTGATCAGCTGCCTCCTTCATGCCATGTACTGGGTATGAAACCTATAATTCAGGCATGTGCTCTGACCAGGAATTAAATCAGCAACCCTCTGGTGCACAAGATGATGCCCAACCAACTGAGCCACACTGGCCAGGACTCAAATAGGTTCATAATCTCTTGCTTTCTCTTTTGCTTTTGTGGTACCCCTATGATGCAGATGTTGTTATGCTTGATGTTATTCTAGAGGTCCCTTAAACTATCCTGATTTTTAAAAATTCATTTTTCTTCTTACTGTTCTGATTGGGTGTTTTCTACTATCTTAGCTTTGAAATTGCTGATTTGACCTTCTACTTTGTCTAATTTGCTATTGATTCCTCCTAGTGTATTCTTCATGTCAGTTATTGTATTCTTAATTTCTTATTGGTTCTTTTTATAGTTTCTATGTATTTTTTTTTCTTATGCTGTTGAAATTCTCCCTTAGTTCTGTGAGCATCCTTATAACATTGTTTTGAACTCTGATAGATTGCTTGCCTCTGTTTTATTTAGTTCTTTTCTGAAGATTTCTCATGTTCTTTCATTTGTGGCATGTTTCTTTTTCTCCCCCTTTGGCTGCCTCTTTGTATTGGATAGATCTGCTATGTTTCCTATTCTTGGTAGGGTAGCCTTATGTAACAGGTGTCCTGTGGAGCTCAGTGGCACAGTTCTGATCACTTGAGCCAGGTGCTTCTGGAGGGGCCCTTGTGTAGGTTATGTGTTCCCTCCTATTGTAGTTGAGCCTTGGTTGTTGTTGTTATATCTGTGGGTGAGGCTCACTCTCAGGCTATGAGAATTGGCCACTACCACAGTATATGAGCTGCTGTGCAGGGGATAACTTCACAAAGTGAAATTTGCCCCAACAAAGTCTGGTGCCCACAAAGACCTTCCTTTTGGTATGCCATTTCTGTCCAAGGCACCCTGAGACCTGTCATTGACTGCCAGTTGCCGTTAATCTCAGCTACTGGAAGAGCCTTGGGTAGTTGTATAAGGCAGATTCTCAGTGAGTCACCAGTTAGGGGAGAATGGTGTTCACCAGGTTAATACACTATTAAATTCTATGCATTGCTGGGTCTGAGACCACTTAGCAAAAGTTTCAGGATAAAGCCAGGCTAGCTACCAACCACCAGGGGCCTTTGTGGTGGGGCGGGATCTAAGGGAGTCATCAGGATGGAACTAGCAGCATTCACCAGGCTAAATCAGATTAAGATTTAGCCACATGGAGTTAGGGCTTAACACAAGAAAGAGACAGAGCTCCATGGCCATTCAACAATGGACCAGGGCAGGTCCCCAGGAAGGCTTCAGGGCAGAGCTAATGTAGCTCACCAGGCTACTGCCATTTGGGGGAGTGTTCAACACACGAAAGATGTGCTTGTGGGCCTTTTGGTAGGACTTAACATTGGAGGTTGTTCCTCCATCCCTAGCCTCAAAGCCACACAACTCAGTCTCTTCCTTTATGATTTCTATTCTGCTAGTGTTTAGGTGGTTATCCAGGTTGACTGTTCTATAATTTAGTTGTAATTTTTATGTGGTCTTAAAAGGAGGTGATTACAGCTTTCACTTACTCTGCCAGCTTGTACTTTCTCCAGAAGACTATAGAAGTATATTTCACTTCTAACCAAAGTTTCAGTTACCTATCAGGAAATTTAAAAATAAAAAAATTAAACTAATTAAATAATGAAAAAAAAGAAAAGAGAAGAAAAGAAAAAAGAAAGACAGAGAAATGCAAATTGAATATAAAAATCCAATGAATAATAACTCTAACTGAAGAAATTTAATATCCTAATTTTCTCTAACTTGATTTTTAAAAAATTATTACTTATTGTTATTGCCAGTGATCTGGGAAGAACTTAGTGACAGAGTAACATTCTTTCACCTGCATTTATTTAACCATATTGGTTTGGGTCAAGGCAGTTAGTGGGGTACAACATGTACAAAAAACGCATTTTCTTATCAAACTAATATACAGATTTTTTAAAAGATGGAGATAAAAATGTTCAGGGATTATGAGATAAATGACATTTGATGGATTAGGAATTCTCACTGCCCTTATAGTTTCTTTTTAAAACTGGAAGATGTTCAGACCAGGTTGTTCTAAAATATGTTTTAGCATCTAAGAAATGACTTGTGATTAAAATTTGGGTCAGGTTTTTCTCTTAAGTTACCAATAAGCTCAGACTTTTCCAAACACACACATTTCATTCATGCTAATTGATTAACTTGGATCTGTCTTAGTTTACATTTTATATGTAAGAGGCATTAAAGAGTGAAGATGACCTTTGAAAAATGAATACAATCCATAGGCATTAATTCTGTTGAAACAATATTCATTAGCTCTAGATATAGGGGCTCTCTTTTCTGTGAACATCATCTTGGCAGATTAGCACTTAAAATTTACTTATAATAAAGCACAGAGTATATGTAAATGTGTGAATAAAGGATTGTAGCTCACAATTATTTTTCTTTATTCATGTTACAAATGGATCCAGGGATTTAAAAAACAATATCTTTACTCACTCTCTTCTAAAATGCAAGAACTAGGAAAAAAAAGCAGAAACACACTGGTTATATGATTGAGTTTGAACCACAAATATTTTGGTCCCTGATTCTTAGCCTCTTTTTGAATGCTATAATTCAATCAGATAGCAATTCGAAAAGCCTTATCTAGAACAAAAACTGCCAAATGCCAAAGCAAATCAGTGGTAGGAAAACTAGAAACTGTTTTCAGCTCAGTTCATCAAAGTATACAGATGTATTTTTAAACATTATTCAACAAAAAGTGACTCTGAGTCACAAAAGAAATGACACATTTAATATGTAATCTGGTGAAGGAGGGTATTGGGGGCGGGGAGATGGGTAGTGAGTGGAGGGATTGAGAAAAAAAAGGAAGAACTCATGGACAGGGACAACAGCTTGGTGATTGCAGTGGAGAGGGGGTGGTGGAGGTGGAAGAGAGTATAAAGGGGAACACATGGTAATGGGGGAAAATAAAATAAATAATATGAAATATGGTCAAGGAAGATCACAAATCACATAGGTTTCCTCCCCCTTCTTTCATAATTTAATGTACAATTATTGAAATTACAGGTCATGGCTCAGTATGACCATGTCACAATGTAGAAAACCTACTTGTCCTAATGGCACTCATTCTGCATGTCTTTCCATTTCCTTCATCAAGTCATTACTGGGTAAATCCTCATAATACAATCTCTCAAAGAAATACCACCACCATCCCTCATAGCAATAATCACAGTTGCAATTTTAATGGCATGCATGTGGTTATATGTCTCACATACCATACAGTAGATAAATCAAGACACAGAACACATTTGTTGTTGTTTTTTTCTTACCACTGGTATTAGAACAGGATCTGTTATCTAATGCTTGCTCAATACATATTTATTTGATGAGTAAATAAATAAATTGTAAATTTGCCTGCTCCTCCATTCAGATCCTTATATATTCAGGAGATCTTCCCCTACTTTCTCTCAGGACTCCTTTGACTCTTGGAGGCATCACAGGACTGCCAACCACCTGTATAATCTTTTCTATAAATTAAATTAAATAAATATGTTCTGCTACAAAACAAGTCATTAATGAATACTTTGAAAAATGGCATGCTCCACTGAACAATTGTATCAGTTATAAACTAATAAATACATTGTTTATGGTAATTTCTTAGAATTTTGGATATCACACCTTTTAGTCAAGAATGAAAATTCATGGTATAAAACTATTTAAGAAACTCATCTCTTTAAATTTATATAACTTTGCAAGGAACCTATCTTGAAATCATCCTTTTGGTTGTGAATATTTTTTATGTGTTTTTTTTTTTTTGGAAATTAATATGTATTTGTTAGAAAAGCTGGTATTTAAAAAAAATATTTTGCAAGCAAGGCTGCAGTTTGTGTTCTCTGAGACAGCATTTCGTGTTCAAGATGTTTGTAAGGGAGTAGCCAGGACATTAGTCCAGCCTCTGTGAAGATGGGAAAGGAAAGCAGATGTGGGCAGAGGGCGAAGTTGGTAGCTTCAGCCAACTCCACTGGGAGCTCTAGAGCTAAATCGCCTGTCACAATTGTCCTGGTCTGGGCCCAAACGGCTAGACTCTTATGCATATGCTTTAATCATCAATGCATGTGACTTTCCCAAAGAATGTGATCTTGAGGAAGATATCTCTCTGCAGCTGAAGCAATCCCAGGAGGCACGGCCAGCCAAGTGTAGTCTCCTGACCACATGTACAGCAATGGGGACACACACCCTTCCTTGACGGAGATCTGCATGGCACATCTTCACGTCCATTACTAGCAATGTATTTCATTATTTTTGTTATTTTTCAAGTAAAAGTTATAATTAACACTGAATGCTAACTATGTGCTAGATACTATAATAAGTATTCTAAGTACATTATCTGATTCAGTAATATAAAAACTATGATCTACCACAATTTTTAGTTCCATTTTACAGATAAGAAAACTTAGACACTTAATATCTAGATTTCCAAACGACACATGGATAGAATTTGGACCTGGAGACTGCAGACACAAAACTTTTTAACTCAACAGTACAGTTGCTTTCCAAAAAGAATGCAAAACAGCATGCAGGCAATAAATCATCTTGAATGTCTCAAATTCAGTTTTGGTTCAGTGTACTTGTTTCCATTTAGATTTTATTAAGGTGAATTACAATTGTATGAAATTTTTTTTCCTCTAATTGTGCTATTGGACATGAGAGGGTGACCCTTGTAATGATTAATGTTTGATGTCAGAGATAGGACAAATACAAATAAATACATACAACCTCATGTGGGTAAAAAAAGCCAATATCTCCATTTAAAGAGCTACATGTGTAAATGAGAGATGTAAAAAGGCAGAATGATGGAGAATCCCTGAAGTAATCTTTTATATTTATATCTCACCAGGTGACTAATAAGAGATACAATGCTCTCAGTTAAAAAATATATATAACAATAAAATTGAGTTTTAAGATCTAATTCTCAGTGAGACTTCATGTTAACAAAACAGTTTAAAGCATATTGCCATGGATTTTTGAAGGCATTTAGAAATATCTTATAAATGTGAAAATGTACTATGCATTTATTTCCCCAGAGACTATTCTGTACAAACTGCAACCAAAATATTTTATATACATTAAGAACTAATTTCTAATGTTATTAGAAAAGAAAATATGTAAACATTTAGAACTATCAGTGTGTGGGCTATTTTCCCACAGGATATAAAAGCTGATCAAACCCTAGAAAAATTGAAGCCAAGGATAGACAAAACACATATATTAAGTATAGAAAAAGCAGAAAGGAACAAGTTGTCCTTTTGGTTCATTTCTATTTTTGAATTCCTGGAATGAACAGTTAAAAATGTTATTAAATAAATAAATAATAAAATAAATAGACACAGATTATTAAATCATTACAACCCATCAACAACCACTGTTTTATTTGATTATAAGTGTTGCCATTTTATTATAAACTTGAGGTTCGGTGCACGAAATCCGTGCATGGGTAGGGTCCCTAGGCCTGGCTGGAGATCAGGATGAATCTGTGGCATGACCGGCGGAGTGATCGGGGCCCCCACTCACACCCACCTGGCTGGCCTGGTGCCACTCTTTTGCCCACCCTGCCCCCTGCCACTGCTGCTGGTCGCCTTCCTCTGTGAGGCAACCAGCAGGATGATTTGGGGGGCCCGGCTCACACCCACCTTGGCTGGCCTGGAGCTGTACCCAACCCCTGCTGCTGCCACCGATTGGGTCCTGCAGGCTGGGGGAAGCTCCTGCATTGAGTATCTGCCCCCTGGTGGTCAGTGCATGTCATAGCGACCAGTTGTTCCACTGTCATTCCTCCTTTCAGTCAATTTGCATATTAGGGTTTTATATAAATAGATGATTTTACAAACTTAACTAAGGAATTTTAAAATAGAACAAAGTAAATGTATGTGAGAAGGCTTATGTTATAACTGCCATATCTTCAAAGAAACTATTTTCAATATTTTTGCATATAATTGTACTCTACTCACACTCTACTACAACTATAGTATTAAATCTTTATTACTTAATTCATATACAACAATAAAATGACACAGATACTTCAAAGATAGTAAAAATTAGAGGTTGAAGTTAGCATTAGCTTAAAAGCAACTCTTAAGACTGTAGATTATGTGTGTCACACATATTTCCTTCCTTGCATGCCTATAAAAACTGCTCTCTGAAAAGATTCATAATATAGTAATGTGCTGGTGCCAAGGATATTCAGAGACCAAAAGTAGTCAGGAAGTAATGACTGCTAAAATCTACTTTTCCACCCAAGTGACTTTAATAAGAGCACAAAGATTTAGCTTTAACCATCAGGAATTGACCAAAAACTTTTTACCAGATATATATGACTACCTTGTATTACTACTTAGGATATTTATAAAATGCTCCATAAGAGCATTATTTCAAGAGATAAAAGACTAGTCACCTTTGTCTTTTATGTGCACATCTATTTGCTTCCTCTTCACTCATTTTCCAGTCATTGCAAGACACTTTTTGAGCCTCCTTTCTGTTTCCACTATAATCCTGCAATGCCCCATGCCCCACTGTGCATTAAGCTCCTATCTTGTGCATCTAGGTATCAGTTGAATTATTCCCAAATTAAACTTTATCTTAAGGCTATTTGACAATTTCTCAAGAAAGCTTCAGTCTAAACACATTACTATAGCTTTCTATCTCCCCTCAATCTATATATATAAAAGTCTAACATGCTTAGTGTCTGACTGTCCATTATGACATGTACTGACCACCAGGGGGCAGATGCTCAGCACAGGAGCTGCTGTGATGCACAAAGAGAAATGGCACCAAGGACCTGGCGTCCACAAAGCAACACTTGGCTCCCCCCAAGTGGGACACAGGCCCCGTCACCACCCTGGAGCAACAGCCCACCAAATTGCAGCTGATGCTGCCTAGACCCCATGGTGCAAAATGCAGCCAGCGGCCCACAGCCCAGCCTGGAAACAGTTGCTATGGACGCCAGGTAATGAAGTCATGTAGCAATGCTTGGCTTCCTCTTCCTAAGAAACAACTAGCCTCCTTGGAGTTTCTTCAGCCCAGGAACACGACTTGCTTTACAGCCAAGTGGAAACATTTCACACTTTAACCAAATGTCTGTGAAGCATTTTCCTGTGCCTCATTTCATTTGATAATCACAGAAATCCTGGAATAGGTTGATAAGAATCTTATTTTCTTTTCATTAGCCAGAAAATAGAGATTTAAAAAGTTTAGAAACTTGACCCAACTGAAAGGAAGTAAGAAATGGTGGGCCTTGAAAATGACTTTAGGTTTTCTCACTGTGCAGAATATAGTCAAACACTGCTGCAGTTAAATATTTTACCCTTTGTTTTCCCTGCATGATCTACAATAATAATCTGCTTCATGTTGATATTTACTGGTGTGTTGCTGACAATTACCTGAAAGAGAAGTTGGGGTGCTTCACTGGGCTGGAAAAAGTTTAGTTACATAAGAAAGCAGGTCTAATTAAGCAAGTTTTTCCTATCTAATAAAGAGGGAATATGCTAATTGACTGCCCCACCCTCAAAGATGGTGGCACCCACAGCCAATAAGGAGGGAATATGCTAATTGACTGCCCCGCCCTGAAAGATGGTGGTACCCGAGGCCAATAAGGAGGGAATATGCTAATTCATGCCCCGCCCTCAAAAATGGTGGCGCCTACAGCCATAAGAATGTGGCGCCCAGTCACCCCAGCTGCCCAGCACCGCCTGAGGCTCAGGTAAGCAGGGCCAGCTGAGGATTGTGCTCCTGGGAGGAGCAGCAGCAGAGGTGTGATGGTGCGTCGCCTTACCCTGATCGGACTAGGTCACCTCCTGCCCCTGAGGGCTCCTGGACTGTGACAGGGGACAGGCCGGGCTGAGGGACCCCACCTCCAGTGCATGAATTTTCATGCACCAGGCCTCTAGTATCTACATAAAACAAATGACATTCTATTCTTCGTGTTTCTATCTTTCTTTGATTACATTTGGTTTTTGTTTCTTTTTAAGTTATTTTTTATTAAAGTATGTTGACATACAATATTATATTAGTTTCAGGTTTACAATGAAGTGATTTATTACAATGTGATCACCACAACATGTCTAGTAACCATCTGTCACTGTATAAAGTTATTATAATATTATTGACTGTATTCCCTGTGCTGTATATTATATCATCATAACTTTATTCTATTACTGAAAGTCTGCAACTCTTAATCCCCTTCACCTTTTTCATTATACCTTAATACCCCTCTGGTCACCAGCAGTTTGTTTTCCATATTTGAGTCTGTTTCTGTTTTGTTTTTGGGTTTTTTTGGTGGTTTTTTTTTGTTTTGTTTTGTTTTTTTTAGATTCCACATGTAAGTGAAATCATACAGTATTTGTCCTTCTCTGTATGACTTATTTCACTTAGCATAATATCCTCTACATCACTTCAAGTTGTCATAAATGACATTTTATTTTCTCTATAGCTGAGTAATATTCCATGGTATATATGTAGCACATCTTTATATATTCATCTACTGATGGACATCTAGGTTACTTTCATATTATGTTTATTATAAATAATGCTGCAATAATCGTAAGGACAAATATATCTTTAGAAATTAGTGTTTTCATTTTCTTCAAATAAATATCCAAAAGTGGAATGATGGGATCTCATCAGAGTTTTATTTTTAATCTTTGAAGAGCCTTCATAATGTCTTCCATGATGGTTCCACCAATTTACAATCCTAACAACAGAGCATGAGGGTTTCCTTTACTTCACATAACTGTCAACACATGTTGTCTGTTGACTTTTTGATAAAAGTTATTCTGATAGGTATAAGAAGATATCTCATTATAGTTTGTATTTGCATTTTCATGATGTGATGTTGAGCATCTTTTCATATGTCTTATAGCCATAAGTATCTCTTTTTTGGAAAAAATGTCTATTGAGTACCTCAGCCCATGTTTGATTGGATTATTTGTTTTCTTATAGTTGAGTTGTATTAATTTCTTACACAGAGGTTGCCAAAAGTAGGTTTATAGTTGTATGTGAAACAGAGTTTATTCTTTATTATTATTTCTTCTTGTATTATGTATCTTTCCATATGAACAATAGTAGACCTACTTTTGCCCACCTCTGTATATTTTGGAAATTAACCTCTTATCAGATATATCACTTGCAAATATTTTCTTCATTCAGTAGGTTGTATTTTTTGAATTTTTTTTAAAATTAAATCTTTATTGTTCAGATTATTACAGTTGTTCCTCTTTTTTCCCCCCATAGCTCCCCTCCACCCAG
This sequence comes from Myotis brandtii, assembly GCF_000412655.1. NCBI lineage: Eukaryota > Metazoa > Chordata > Mammalia > Chiroptera > Vespertilionidae > Myotis > Myotis brandtii. Next base: position 1,718,660 of record NW_005361913.1, on the reverse strand, counting down.
TTCCCACCCCACCCTCTGCCCTTACCACCCCCCACTGTCCTCATCCATAGGTGTACGATTTTTGTCCAGTCTCTTCCTGCACCCCCACACCCCTTTTCTTCCCTAAGAATAGTCATTCCACTCCCTTTCTATGCTCTGATTCTATTATATTCACCAGTTTATTCTGTTCATCAAATTATTTATTCACTTGATTTTTAGATTCACTTGTTGATAGATGTGTATTTGTTGTTCATAATTTGTATCTTTACCTTTTTCTTCTTCTTCCTCTTCTTAAAGGATACCTTTCAGCATTTCATATAATACTGGTTTGGTGGTGATGAACTCCTTTAGCTTTTCCTTATCTGTGAAGCTCTTTATCTGACCTTCAATTCTGAATGATAGCTTTGCTGGATAAAGTAATCTTGGTTGTAGGTTCTTGCTATTCATCACTTTGAATATTTCTTGCCACTCCCTTCTGGCCTGCAAAGTTTCTGTTGAGAAATCAGCTGACAGTCGTATGGGTACTCCCTTATAGGTAACTGACTTTTTTTCTCTTGCTGCTTTTAAGATTCTCTCTTTGTCTTTTGCTCTTGGCATTTTAATTATGATGTGTCTTGGTGTGGTCCTCTTTGGATTCCTTTTGTTTGGGGTTCTCTGCGCTTCCTGGACTTGTAAGTCTATTTCTTTCACCAGGTAGGGGAAGTTTTCTGTCATTATTTCTTCAAATAGGTTTTCAATATCTTGCTCTCTCTCATCTTCTGGCACCCCTATAATTCGGATGTTGGTACGCTTGAAGCTGTCCCAGAGGCTCCTTACACTATCTTCGTATTTTTGGATTCTTTTTTCATTTTGCTTTTCCGGTTGGGTGTTTTTTGCTTCTTCGCATTTCAAATCTTTGACTTGATCCTTGCGACCCTCTGGTCTGCTGTTGGGAGTCTGTATAATATTCTTTATTTCAGTCCGTGTATGCTTAATTTCTAGTCGGTTCTTTATCA
>NW_005361913.1:1706049-1717113 GCF_000412655.1 Myotis brandtii | reverse complement strand
AGCTGTGAAGCAATGCAAGCTGCTGTGGGGCCTTGGGCCTTCTTTTGGATGTTCTGGGTCTCTCTGACACAGCTGCGGTTTGTTAGGTAATTTTCAGATTGCAAAGGGCCAGGCCTTTCATATGCAAAAGCCTCTGAGCACAGCTTGGGTGGGGCAGGGGTCTCAGGGGATCAACAGGGTGGAGGAAGCAGCTATGGTTACTCCTCAGTCCTAACCTAAGAGGCCCTGTGTCTCAGTGTCCTGGTAATCGCTGTAAGCACCTCTGAGAGAAAGCCGCCCTCGAGTTCCGACCGATGCCAGACAGTCCAGTTTCTCCCCGTATGAGTCTGAGTTCCCAGAGACTTGCCTGGAACTGGAGTTCAGAGCATTCGGGAGCTTGTGACTCCCTCCTGATTGAAAAAGACAACTGCGTCCTCAGTTGCCAGCCCTTTCTGCGTGTGCCTCTGTACCTCTGCACTTTACTTCCGTTCCTCCTCTGAGTCTCAGTGTGCTTTTCTCTTTCCTTCTAGTTGTAGAATTTCCACTCAGCCAGCCTTCCTGTGGTTCTGGATGATGTCCGTTTTGTCTTTTAGTTGTATTTTTGAAGTGGTTGTGCGAGGCAGCAATTTCTGGTGTTTACCTATGCCGCCATCTTGGTTTCTCCTGTAGGTTGTATTTTTTTGCCTTGTTGATGGTTTCCTTTGCAATTCAAAAGTTTTTTAGTTTGATATAATCCCATTTGCTTATTTTTGCTTATATTGCTGTTGTCTGGGGAGACATATCCAAAAATTATTGCTAAGATAATTTTGCTATTACTAAATTATCTTTTTGCTATTACTAAATTATCTTTTTGCTAAAGGTAATTGCTATTACTTTTTTATTACTTTGATAAGGATATCAAAGAGTTTAGTGCCTATGTTTTCTTATAGGAGTGGTATGCTTTTGGGTCTTACATTTAAGTCTTTAATCCCATTTGAGTTTATTTTTATATATAGTATAAGAAAGTGGTCTCATTTATATTTTTTTCCTGTGTACCTATCCAGTTTTCCCAATCCCATGTATTGAAGAGACTGTCTTTTCCCCTCTATATGTTTTTGCCTTCTTTGTCATAGATTGACCATATAAGTATGAGTTTATTTCTGATCTCTCTATTCTATTCCATTGATACATGTGCCTCTTTGTGTGCCAGCACCATTTTTTTTTTATTACTATAGCTTTGTAATATGATTTAAAATCAGGGAGCATAGTATGCCTAACTTTGTTCTTCTTACTCAAGATTGCTTTGGCTAGTTGGGGGTCTATTGTGATCTTATGTAAAGTTAATGATTTTTTGTTCTAGTTCTGTGAAAAATGTCATTGGTATTTCAATAGGCATTGCATTGAATCTGTAGATTGCTTTGGGTAGTATAAACATTTTAACAATATTAATTCATTCTATCTATGGTAAATCCTATTTGTGTCATATGTATTTTATCAATGTCTTATAGTTTTTAGAGTATGATTCTTTCATCTCCTCAGTTACATTTGTTCTTAGGTATTTTATTCTTTGGATGCAATTGTAAATTTAATTGTTTTATCAGTTTTGCCTCCTGATAGTTCATTCTTAGTATGTAGAAATGCAACAGATTTTCTTATATTCATTTTGTATCCTGAAACTTTTCTATCCTGGGAAACTCTTTAGCTCTCCTTTCATTTTGAATAATAACCTTGCTGGCAGACTATTTTAGGTTGTAGATTATTTGCCTTCAGCACTTTCATTATATCCCGCCACTCCCTTCTGGTCTGAAAAGTCTCTGTTGAGAAATCAGCTTATTGACTCATGGGGTCGCTCTTGTGTGTGATTAATTGTTTTCCTCTTGCTGCATTCAAACATTTCTGTTTCTCTTTAACTTTTACCATTTTGATTATATATGTCTTGGTGTGGATCTCTTTGTATTCATCTTTATTTGAATTCTCATAGTTACCCACCATTTGACAGTTGCCTTGAGGTTAGTAAATGGATTTTTTCACATATGGTATAGGAGCTATTTAAATTGCTGTTTTTATTGCCGTTTTCAGGGTAGTCAAGTCTGCATACAAACCCCTTTGTGATATCCTTCCCTACTCTAGGTTGGCCCGTTAGGGTAAGGTTCTTGTGGTAACCATGTCTTCATCTTTCCTCCCCTTCTCTATGAGGTCCTTCTCTCATTTGTTGTGCAGAAGCTGTTTAATCCAACACCAGTTTTTCTTTAGGAGGAATTGCTGTATATGTAGGTATATGTTTGGTGTGAAGAGTTGAGTTCTGGGTTTTCCTATGCTGCCATATTGGACCTGACTTCTTTTATGTTTCTTTTTGCATCACGGTTCTTCATCATACATTTCCCAAGAATAAAGACTGTTTTAACTTAATTCATTTTGCATTAAATTTCATCCAGTGCTGTTATTACTGTGAATAACAGGAAATATAGTTAAATTCTATTTCCTAAAGGATCTCAATTTGTGTCTGTTTTCTCAGTAATACATTTTTAATAACAATTCAATAGTGAGCCATATAATTCCTTTGATACTAGAAACATCTTATTTGTCAATTTAGACTAAAATACCTAAGTATTAAGAACTTATATTTTCTGCCACATGGTATGCCTCCAATTTGCAGCCCTGGCCTATGAAATTACAATATTAATATTTCTAAACACACAAAAGATTAAGAAATAGATTTGTGGATGACAAAACACTGCTGTCTGGATTAAGCTCTGTTGGCATGACTCCCTGGAAGCCTGCATAGCTGATAAGGATGGAAATTTAATTTTTACCTAAATGGAACCTATGGAGAGAGTGTATATCTGAAAACTTCACAGGTAAAGTGCTCGGTGAGAATAATTTTATTCAGGTTGCCTTTTTATTTAATCCCAACAAAATGTAGAGTAAATGTCTTTAAATAGGTTAGTTTCATTGTAGGTGTTCCATTCAGGCAGTATCACAGTTTTCCAACATTCATTTGTATTATTGAACAAAACCCCCAACTTTCTTAGAAATACTATTTTGCAATTAGGCAACAATATGCTACAGGAAAGGCATTTGTAAATGGAATTATAGAAGTCAGTTAAACTTTACTCTTTAGATTTATCTAAATATCATGTATCCCATCACCACTATGCTCATCGCATTTCTTTAATGCTGTGGGTTTTTTTTTAATTGCTTTTAAATTACAAGAGTAAGACATCTGAATAAGAGATAGATAAAATAAAGTGAGGGTACTTTATTTTATTTCCTTCCTTTAAAAAAATTCTTTTGCAGCTTAAATGTAAGCAGTTTCATGTAATAAAAAACAATTTTATCTCTTACATGCATTTATTCATTTCACCAAAAATATGGTTCTAACAATCACAGTAAATGAAGCAAAAAGAATAGGTAAATGGGTGGGGTTGAAAAACTTAGAAAGTCAGAGCTTAGCAATGTATTTATATATGTACAGTGTGAAATTAACAAAGATATGTTTGATGGCCAAAATTTATATTATTTTAAAATACTATAATGTAGGTAAGTGCACAGGAGTGTATTTTAAAACACTATTACTGGAATATCTTGTATTTTCAGGAAATAAGTTCAGATATGTTTGTTTCATTAATGAGAAACCTAATTTTATTTAAGATTACTCAGATCATACTCCAATGATAAGGCATACACAACAGTTTTGCTCCATAGAAGTTTAATTCCATCTCTTGAATAGAACAATACTTAAAATGCAATCATTCTAAAATTTCTTGGCACATAGTTTCCCTAAGCATTGGATCAATTTCTTCATCACTGCATTTAAGTAAGTTCCCAACTTTATTAAGACTTCAGGCTCTTTGTTGCCAAGAAGAAAACCCACTAAAAAAGCAAACAATGAGAGTTGGGTTTTCAAACAAATTTGGGTTTGCTTAGGCTGTTTAAAAATTGGTTTGGAAGAAATCAAACATTATTCAAGCTTTGAAAGAGATGATTTGTGTCAGAGTGCCCCTTTTATGAGCTTTTAACTGAATTTTTAACTGAATTGTTGCCTTTGGACTGGAAAAATTTATTTTCATAGTCATTGCACTAACCATTTCTTGTCTTATAACTAGTCTTTAATAAGTAAAAAGTGAAACTCAGCCTGATTACTTAATATTTTTCTATAAAAACTATTTGGAAAAACTAAATGTAAGATAAATTGCAATCCCCGAGGAAGTAATTTTTATTGCCAATCTGGCTTCATATGCCAGAACACTATACATCATCTACCAATCAACTTCCTAAAGGAAACAAACAATGCATTCCTTTGTGTTATTTCGGTGTGCCTGATATAAGTGAGTACAAAATGCTAATCACTTAAAATTTCAATCTGTAGAGATCATTAATGTTGTATAAAAATTAAAGATGAGCAGAAAAGGTACAGGATTTTCTATTCAAAATTGACACTAAGCCTATTAAACAACTTGGTAAATGCTGAATAATGTCAAAAGGTCACATATCTGGAAGATATTTTGAGAAGTCATCTGGTGTTCTAGCTTTTAAACATGACTGACTTTCACCCTCTCCTTTTGCATGTCAGCTATATGGATCTCTGCTCTATTTTTAAGATTAAAGAAACCAAAAAGAAAACATTTCATAATTTGACCATCCATTCTATCTTCAATCTCTAAAAACTCCTCCTTACTATATGCCTAACCCAAATCTCTCAGGTAGCATATTTTTCCCATTTCTCCTCATTCTGGAAAATAGCTAATTACCATCATCAATTAGCTAACAACACTGTATTTTTTTAAAGGTTATTATGAAACCACCTCACTTCCAAACTAAATAATCCCAATTTCTTTAACCTACCCTCAAAGGTCCCATTTTATACTCTTTAATCATCTCTGAGGCTTTTCTTTGGATTCCCCACAAATTCCCCATGCTCCTAAGAGGTTAGGGAACCCAAAATTCAGTAATAATTTGTCTCTCTTTTATCTGCTGTCTTGTGGTGGGAGTTGTGGGTTTGGCTTCTACTATAACTTAGATTGTAGACAACTTAAGGGTAAACATGTTTCTTTGCTTAAAAAGCATTTTTTTTGCTTATAATAATTTCCTCCAGAATTGCGTATATCATAGTTGCCTATTCATTTGTTTTATATTTTGTCTTGTTTTATTTACTGTTGTAGTCTCATTATCATTGAGGAGAGAAGAACCAACTCTTGGCCTGTGCACTATATAAATTTACTGGGGCACTCCAAACCATTTTCTTAGTTTGAACTTCCATAAAATAGTCAAAGGCTGTCCATTCTGTTTAGTCCTTTAACACAAGTTCTGTTTAGTGTGACAGTTGTCAATTATGATTTTAAGTTTTGTATTTTAATTTATTAAAAAGAGAACAGGTATTTTTATTAAATATTTGCCATCTTATTTTCAAAATGGAAATGCATGATCTCGTCAATCCAAGCTACAAAAAATACATCTGAATGGTGCAGAAACCCCAAACCTACTCGTTGATTTCTCTTTGAATTAAATACACTGTACTAAAACTGACTAGTTGGAACATATGGCAAAACCAGCACATACCTAGAAATAGCATTTATTAATGTTTGGCAAAGAACTAAGGATAAAATAAAAAGCCTATTAAGCATTCAATCCAGACTCTCAATGTAATAATGATAAATCATAGAAGATAGGCATTATGGAGTTTCATAATGAATTTACCCTACAAAGAAATTTGGGAAAATATTGGCTTATGTTAAACATGAAAAGAATAAATACTTCACACAGCCTAAATTATTTATTAAAAGCACTTTCAAAATTTATAGTAATACAGGTGAGAGCTTTGTTAATTTCTCAAGTATATGTATAGATTCTGAGTTAGACATAAAGGCCATACTTTATTAAATTTTTTCATTAATAACTTATGTATTGAGTACCTGTGATATGGCAGGTACTCTTCTAGATTATGTAGATGTAATAATAAACAAAAAAGACAAAAATCGCTGCCATCATGAAAGTTAAATTCTACTTATGAACTAATTTAATAAAAAAGAAACTATATAATTTATTAGTAGGTTGTATAAGGCAAAAATAAAGAAAAAGATAAAGCAGGTGGGAGGAGTTGGAAATGTCAGCATGGGCCAGTTACTTTTACACAGGGAAGTCAGGAAAGGTTTCTCTGATATGATGCCTTATTAGAAGAGATCTGAAGGAAGTGAGGACATGAATATTATACAACCGTGGGAAAAGACAATCTCTAGCACAAAAAACAGCAAGTGCAAAAACTATGATGATAGGGATATTTAATATTTTCAAGAAATATCAGGGAAGCCACAGTGACTACAGAAGTGTGTGAGAGAGAGAGAGAGAGAGAGAGAGAGAATGAGAGAGAATTTGAAAGCAGAGTGATGGTGGAGGCCAGATCTGATTATTCAGGATCTCTTAAGCTCATGGTCATGATTTTGATTTATACTCTCAATAGATGAGGAGGCATTTGAGGACTGAGTCAAAGATTGATATGATTGGTCTTAACTTTTAAAATAACTCCTTTGACAACTATATGGATAATAGACTATAGAGTGGGAAAGTGTAGAAGTATTGAGATCAGTTAGAAGTCTATTGCAACAGTTTAGACAAGAGATGATGTTCCAGACTGTGATGATAACAGCAGAAGTAAGAAGTAGTCAGATTCTGGATATGCCTCAAAGATAGAGCTGACAGATTAAACAAAGAATGTGCTAACAGATTAAACAAAGGTGTAATACGGCCAGGCTAGAGAAAGAGCAGAATCAAGGATTACTATAATTTGGGGCATGAGCAATGTTGTGTCAGCCTATGGATAGTAATGCTATCAGCTGAGAATGCATAAAGCACTGGCCTGGCTCACATACTCATTGTGAGCCCCCCAAAACATTTCCCCCACCAGGGCCAGCCCTGTGCTTCTTACTATGATGCACTTTAGCAGGGAACGTTGCAGAGCAAGATCTATTACTCACAATTCCTGAAGGGTACACTGCATGCCTGAGGACCACATGGCAATCTGGGGGTTGGGGCGAGGAGGAAGAGCCTGGGGCTCTGCCTTTATTAGGATACGGGGATAGGAAGTCTGGGATTTCTGGGGTCACTTATTGGCTAATTTGAAGCACAAGACCAAGAATTAGAGCATGGGAGATTGGCAGCAAGGTCACTCAAAGTCAGTTACTTACATCACTCAGGGTTTTTGGAAAGGGCAATTTTGTGGGTTGGGGCAGGTTATTTGGTTGTTTTACTTTTAGCTGTGTCATACAGCTGGCAATATGTTTATTCAAAAGATGTCTTTTGAAATGAATGCTTTATGTCAGGCACTTATACTACAACCAACTGAAAGGATGAAGATACAATTAATTGTCATATAAGAAAAACTTCATGAAGATCCGTTCTTCCTCTTTTGAAAATCAGTTGTATGTATCCACATTTATTTATTTTGTTCCATTGGTCCATCTGTCTATCCTTTTGCCAGGACCACATGGATTTGGTGACTGTAGCCATAAATAAGTCTTAACATTGAGTATTGTAATTCTCTAACCTTATTGTTCTTTTTACAAATTATTTTATCTATCCACTTTTTTTGTCTTTCCATATCCATTTTAGAATCATCTTCAAAAAAATCCTGTTGGGATTGTGACAACAACTGTGTTAAATCTATAGATCTCTGTGGGAAGTTTTATCATCTTCATTATGCTGAGTATTCCAATCCCCAGCTATATTATATCTCTCTATTTAATTAGGGCTTTGATTTTTTTCATCATCATTGTGTAATTTTAACTATACAGATTCCATGCATGTTTTTTGTAGATTTATGCCTAAGTATTTCACTTTTTGGAACTACTCTAATTACATTTATTTTTAATATCAGTTTATAATTGCTTATTGTTCATGTGATTAGCTTCTTTTGACTTTTAATTTAAAGTTTACTTTGGATGATTTTTAAAATATTGACTCATCCTTGTATTACTGGAATGAATTCACTTTGTATTAGTGTACTATTCTTTTTATCTATTGTTAGATTCAATTTGCTAATATTTTATTAATAATTTTTGTGTTTATGCTCATGAATAATGTTGTTATGTAGCTTCCTTATGTTTATTGTTTTTGTCTGTTTTGATGTCAAAGTAATTCTGACCTTATAATATGAAATGGGATAGGATCCCTTCTATTCTATCTTCTAGAAGAGATTACATAGACTTGGTGTTATTCTTTATTTAAATGTTTTTCATGATTATGTTTTAAAAGATCACTATGGGGGAATAAATTGAGAAGGTGTACAAACAAAGCAGAATCAGGGAAGAAGAGGACATTGAAGTTATTTTCCTGAGAGATAAAGCTGTCTTGGACAAGTAGCTAATAATAGGGATGGAAATAGATAACTGTGGGTATATAATACCTGGGATGCAAGCTGGTACATGGTAGATAGTCAATGTTAGTTTCTTTTGCATTTCCCCTTGGCATAATTTTCCTGGAATAATTATAAATAAATAAGACTATTCCTCTAGATTACAGGTGGGCTGCTTGCATATTTTTGTAAATAAAGTTTTATTGGGACATAGCCATGACAATTTTGTACACATTGCTTATGGCTGCCTTTGCACTGCAGTGGCAGAGTACTTGCAGAAGATACCATATGGCCCAGGAGCCTAAAATATTTATTATTCAGTTCTTTATGGAAAAGAATACCAATCTTGCTGTAGATAAGTGTAAGCATGTGAATGACATATGATTGGTAATTTACATGGAGGGGTGTTTAGCTAAAACATTCCTTTAGAATAAATGCCAACATCCTCTCAGTTTCTCACAATGACCTACTCCACCCGCTATCTCACTTCCATCTTACTTTCCCTAATATCTCTCTGACCTCATGACTTATTCATCTGTTATCGTTCACTCCATGTCAGCCTCCTTGCTCTTCATTTAATATTCAGACACATTTCTTTTTTGGGAGCTTTCTCCGAGGATTTCCTCTGGCTGAAATTTTCCTTCAAATATTGCCATGACTATTCCCTCACTTCCTTAAATTCTGTGTTCAAACTGCCTTCATTATTTCTTCATGAAGTCCATGAAGTCTTCATGAAGACTATTTTTATTAGATTTAGGAAATTCTATTCTCTAAAATGTTGAGAATTCCCAAGTTCTAGAACATTTGAATTTTCATAAACCCTTTAACAAATTATAGTAATAATGCTATGTACATGGATTCCTAGACTTTATTATCCCCCAGTATAAGTTTAGCCATTTTAAATAGTTTAAAAGCCCCCCTTGCTGCACAAAACCTAAATTCTTCACGTGCTATGCAACTGCTAAAATAGGAGTCAATACTAGTAACAAAACAATTAAGTCATGGTCTTGAATTTTTTTCTAGTTATTTTTTTCTGTAACTCTTCTGTTGGTAGCCCTAAAATATAAATTGAATTAGTACTAAAGAAAATACTTAGGACAAAAAGTTCAAAGGGGTCAGTTATATCTTTTTTTATAGCAAAGGACTATTCTTTCATATGATGCCTGACACGTAGTTAGCTAGCCTTAACAATTAGCTCTGCTCCACACTAAGAAAACATCATTCCTATCCCCACCTCATCACTGAAATCTATACATTTTCTCTGTTAGCTAAATGTCAGTCTTATACTGTGAAGTGTGGAAATGACTATGATGTTTCTATCTGAGGAATGACAACAAGGGAGAGTGAAAGATTTCAAAAAGTAAATCATAATTTTATTATCTTGGTTTAAACTTAAAGTTCAGAAGGCCATTGTTAATATTTTCTGATATCACCAAATCACCTATTACAATGTCAGTGTTAAAAGATGATAGAGTGGAATGTTTTGTTTTCATGAAGATATCACTTTTTCTATGACCTAGTCCATTTTGCTGAAAATGTGCCTTAAAATATTCAGAAAAACATAAAAGATCTTGAGCTATTTAAGAAAGAGAAAGACTGGGATATCTTTAGACAAGCCAAATTGTAAAATATAGAATATAGTGAATAGTTTTCTTCAGTTAGTCTATGTAAACTAACTTGAACTTCTTGGAAGACAAAATGTAAAAAACATAGAAGCTGGTTGCTAGGGTGACAATGTCATGATTGGAAAAGAGCCATTCACGACCTTTGATATCATTGAAGCAAGCCAGTCCATAGTCCTGTTTTCCCTCTCATCTGCTTGGAAAGAGGAGCAAAGTCAGAGAAGGGTTGAAAGGATATTAATTAAAGGAGACCACAGAGAAAGAGGGTAATTCTTCAAGAAGAATACTTGAAGAATTGCATGGATAGGTAGAATAATATAATCATATTTTGCATTAATAAGCACATTGCACTTGATAAACATTCTGGTGTCTCTCTCATTCCTGTAACTCCCAAGTTCAATTCATAAGCATCTCCTAATGCTTCCTCTCTAAAACCTCTTTTACCTGGACTCTCTAAAAGTGAAATCACTACTCCTTTTAAAAATATTTTTCACATTTTCCTCCTTCTTTTCTATTCCCATTTCTATTTATCATACTGCAGAGGTTATCAATTCACATTGTATTTTGGCAACAGATTGCTAGCTGGTTTCCTTGATCCCAGTCCACTTTCCACCCCAACTCTAATCTCTCTCTTCCATTTCTATGAGATTAAAATTAAATTAAATAACTTATATAGAGTGTTTAGCACAGTGCCTGAATTGAATAAAGGTAAATTATTTAGCATTTTATGTATAAAAATTATACATATATCTAGCCTATCTAATAAAAGACAAAAAGGGTAATTGACTGTACCTTCACTACGCTTCCCATTGGCTAATCAGGGTGATATGCAAATTAACCACCAACAAAGATGGTGGCTAATTTGCATATGTAGGCACCAAGCGAAGGAGCGAAGCCCGCTGGCCCTGGGCAGGTGCAGTGAACGAAGGCCGGTGTGGCAAGCGAAGAGCAAAACCAGCAAAGAGCTAAGCTCCTTGCCCACTGCACCGGCAATGCCGCTGGGGCCCACATGGGGGGCGCAGAGCTAAGCACAGAGCCCGCTGCGAAGGCTCAACCCCCAGGGACCGCACTGCGGGCGCAGAGCTAAGTGCAGAACTTGCTGCGCAGGCCCTGCCCCCCGTGCCCTCGCGGCCAGCG
>NW_005361913.1:1695852-1705433 GCF_000412655.1 Myotis brandtii | reverse complement strand
GAGAGAGAGAGAGAGAGAGAGAGAGGGAGAGACAGAGGCAGAGAGAAAGAGATAGAAACAAGACAGACAGAGACAAAGACAGAGAGAGAGAATGAGGGGGAGAAAAAGAGAGAATCTTAAATAGAAATCCATTGATTAGCTTCAAGAGGTTTGGGTCCTCTGAAATTAATGCATCCATATATATATACATTTTCACTTTCACACATGAGTGGCTCCAAATCTATCCATAGCCACAGCTTCAGTTTCAGACCCTATCTAGAACTTCTAGCTCCAACCTTAGCTCTAGCTCCGATTTTACATCTCAGCCCTGACCCTGACTCTCAAGTCCCAAGTGAATTCCTGTTTTCATTCAGCAAGGGTTCTGTCCATATGAAAGGCTCTGCATTATCAGGCTTGCTACCTATCCAGCCTGATTTAATCACACATTTTTCAATAATGCTGGTTCCTTCCTTGTTATGTGCACCTTTTCTCTCCCTATCTCCATCACTTTGCTCATGCTTCCCCTCCAACCTTGACTAGAGCCATCTTCCTGCTCCCCTCCCTTTTACCCTGTTCTGTCCTTTGAAGCTGACCTTGAGTTACTCTCTTCCCATGGAAACTCCTTTTAGATCAGCCCATACTGATCTTGCTTTCTCTTATTTCTCTGGTGAAAATTCACCACCCATGTTAGGAGGTGAGAGGGCTTGGGTAATCATCTTCTAAATAACCAGAGGTGGACTAAATAATTGGAACTGATGAGTAAGTATGTGGGTAAATATCTTACCTAATAATAGACAAACATGTAAATTGACCGTACCTTTGCTACGCTAACCAGCCAATCAGGAGAGTATGCAAATTAACCCAACAAAGATGGCAGTTAATTTGCATTCGTAGGCTCTAAGCAGCCGAGCGAAGCCAGACAGCCCCGGGGCCAGAGCAGCAAGACCAGATGGTTCCGGGGCTGGAGCGGTGAAGCTGTACGGTTCCGGGGCAAGAGCAGTGAAGCCGGATGGCTCCAGGGCCGGCTCCGGACGGAGCACGGCCAGAGCGAAGGCCTGGGTCCCAGGTACCAGAGGCAAACCGGTGCCAGCAGCCAAGGGAAGGGAAGGCCTATTGCACGAATCTCTTCGTGCAACAGGCCTCTAGTAGACAAATAAGGTGAGTAGATATAGAAATCATTTGCTAAAGTGTTTTATAGCCACTACTGGCTAAATTGTTAGCTAGCCTGGGATAAAGAAATTTATTATTCCACTAGAGGCCCAGTGCATGAATTTGTGCATGGGTGGGGTCCCTTGGGGCCAGCTGGCCAGCCAGGGATGGGGTAGGGTCACTGGGAGGTTCTGATCAGGGAAATTGGGGCCAGCGGGCAGCATGGAGGGACCACGGGAGTTTGGCCAGCCACAGGAGGTTAGCTGTGGGAGCACACTGACCACCAGGGGCAGCTCCTGCATTCAGTGTCTGCCCCCTGGTGGTCAGTGTGCGTCATAGCGGCTGGTTGACCAGTTGTTCCAGTCATTTGGTTGTAATGGTCACTTAGGCTTTTATATGTATAGATTACCTACTGTGCATATGGAACTCTATGTGGAGTCAAATAGCTAAAAAATGTTAAAAGTTTTCTATGTGTCAAGAAATTAAGTAATCCTTTCCTACATCATATCATTAAAACCTAATGGTAACCCTGTAATATGTCATTATTACACTATTTTTATACTTATTTTGGCAGATGAGAAAATACAATTTTAAGAAAAACTTATGTACTGTCATACATTTAATAAGTAGTGGGGCCAGGAGCAAATCCTAGTTTTGAAAATCTATGCTTATAATTATGGATTGTACTTATGTACTTTTCCAGGATGTACAAATGATAGCAATACTGCTTTGTATTCATACATTGGTTTTGCTATAAATTCAATCATGGATCTTTTTAATTGGCCCACAGAGATCTCGATGCAGAGGCGTAGAATCAAAACAGAGATGTTCCAAGATGCTTGCTTAGGAGCTATGCTGAATCACATCAGCTTGGTGATAAGTTCTTATCCATAGTCTTCCCACAGAAGGTCCTTTTGCCACTTTTTATTATCCTAAATTCCAATGCCTATTATATAGGTACTAGAGGCTCAGTGCATGAAATTTGTGCATGGGTAGGGTCCCTAGCAGCTGCCAGCTGCTGGCCGGGCCTCCCTTCCCCGGCTGCCGGCCGCTGGCCAGAGCCTTCTTTCATTCCGCGCCACCCACTGGTGGTCAGCACACATCAAAGCGAGTGATTGAACTCCTGGTCAGACGAACTCCTGAGGGGACACTTTGCATATTAAGCTTTATATATATATTAACCTTTTTTACATATATAGATGCTTATATATATAGATGTTTCTTTCTGAATGTATTGATTTTACAGTAATTTGTTAATATGAAGGATTTCTGTTATTTTGACAGATTTATGACCTACTGATCCTGGATGTAGGAAAAGACAAAAAGGAGTAAGTGGTCCAAATTTTGAGGAAAACCCAGACCAATCTAGAAATGTTCAGTATTCATAGAAAGTGATGATTGCCACAAAACCTTCCATGCTCACAAGAATAATATGGGAACTTTTTCATCAAAATGTATCAAAATATAGGAGACTAGAACTAAAAAAGACTATTCCAAGGAGGAGGAGAGAACGTTTGTGCATGTGTTTTGTATTTTTACATTTAAGCCCTAGTAAAAACTCCAGCCTCTTTGAGCGAGTATAAAGGCATCAAGAGCCTTCTCTTTTACAGCAGCCATCAAGGGGGAAACAGAAAGTAGGAAGCATCTGCTTGACTTGGAGGGCTATTTCATGATTGACATTGTTCAGAATTGCTGATTCATGATGTTAATAAAAAACAGACTTATTGTTAGTAAATTTTACTGTTGTAAATTCTCTACAGACAATGCACCCCCTTATTGCCTACATGGAATGGTCCTCTTCCCCTAATTCCACCACTGAATGCCACTGCCTCTTTAATGTTAGGTCAGGACTATAACCCAAGATTAATATCATATCTCAAGATTACTTGAAGAAGAGGATCTATATCTTCTGTATTATACAGGAGAACCCAAGGGAGACACACACAAAACAGCCCAGTATGAGTAACAACATAAAGGTATGGGATTCTGTAATATGCAATATATATATTGATCTGGAAAAGCATTTAGAAGTAATTTTCCATTGTAAAAATTTAAAGTAACGGTCCTAAGATGCCAGTATTTTTTTTTTATAAGTCACATAATTGTTGAGTCTGCTTCCCTCTGGACAGTGTAATATATGGAAACATTATTCGCAAAGGGTAGAAGGCAAGAAGCAGTTGCTAGGGAAAAAAAGGTTAATTGCATATTTCTCTTACTAGAATGATTCATAGATTTTAGGGAGAGAGAATGTGAACATAGCAACACCTCCCAATTCTATGCACTGTTTTTTATCAAAATTAATGAGTTGTGATCAAGTTGGATAAATGAGTAGCTAGCTAATTAAGAAAAAACTTTTTTCTCTGTCCCCTCCAAGTTGGAAAATACATCTAGTTAAAGTATACTAACCCTATCCAAGAAGCTGTCAGCTGGGATTATCAGGATGGCCTCTCAAGACTTGACCCATTGCTCAGGAGTCCAATGCATGACCTTGATCTCCGTGGTAAAACCATATCTATAAATAATGCATTAGCATTTTCACATGCAGGCTGAGTAACATTCTTCATATTTGCTCTTCAGTTCATGCTGCTCCTCATGCTGCTGCTCCACTTTTCCGTGTAGTAACCATTAACAGGTAATTACATGCTTTCCTTTAAAATGAGAGCATAGTGCCCGTGAATTCCAGTTTAAAGCCGAGGCTGTGACCTGAGAGAGGGAAAAATAACATTCCTGCAACATCAAGTTAAATGTCTGACAAGTTTGTTTGGATAAAATCAATTTACCATTTTACTATTCTACATGCAAAATGAATGAGTGCCAATCAGAGGAGAGCCAGTGTTTTACATGTTTTTCTCAGATGTCTCCCACTTGGTAGGACATTCTGGGGCACTGGATTAGCTGACCACGAATATTTTACAGAAACTGAATTTGTCTCCCTGCAAATCCTCAGCAGATTTCCAGATTTACACTCACACAATAAAGAGGGGTCTTTCTTATATCAGGAGCTTTGGGTTTGATTTTATTTTCCTTCCAATCACTCTACTCACTGTTAATGAGCAATACATAGGGCTCTAAGCTTGCCTCTGACTATCTCTGTCTGGAAAATCCAGGTTAATGTTGCATAAAAGCAGAGCCAATCTGCTGGAAGAAGCACTGGGTTTGAGAAAACATAAGCGACGGGCATGGCTGAAATTCTTTCTTTTCCCAAAAATACACTTTTTTACCTTTTCATTTAAGGTTAGATTTTTGGCCCAACAAATTTCCTTTTATAATTAAACTATATCTAAAAACCAGTAACAATGACACAAACCAGAGGACCACCCCCACCACCCCCTACTAAAAATCCCCCCACAAAAACACAACACCTGAATTTTTAACATAGTTTAAGACATTTTTTTTTTCTTACCAGCCTTAATTGTATATCAGCTTTTCTAAATGAACCTTGTACAAAATGAACGGATTTATTTGCATGTTTTATCCCATATTATTTTGGACAGGAAAAGGTTGTGTGTGGGGGTAGTGGAGATGTAAAATGGACTCTTAAACTGGGGTATTACTGCCATCTAGTGTGACGTACTGTAACCCAGAGGGGGAAGAAAACGAGTATCTCTGAGACAATCCTATTTAAAATTGCAGAGCTTAGAAGGAGGGAAGAGGACGCTGCTCAGAAGAAATATCACCACACTGGTGCATGCGCCATGTAATGAATTCCTTTGCTGCAAAGGCATAGTATGGTCAAACAATCCAAACTGGTCTATTTCTCCCAGCAAAATGGAAAAGCTCTGGTCAATTCTAAAAGCAAGTTCTTTATGAGAAGGCACGTCCGGACTGTAAAGGCTGTTAAACACCAGGAATGATTTATTCAAGAGGGGAATGTCCACATCCTTTGAAAACAAGCCAGATCCTCATATGTCCACAGCTTTCTGTAAGGATGGTCACGTCTGCACAGAGCTGGTCAGACAGCTTTGTTGGCATCTTAGTTTTCCTTTCAAGCCCTTTGATTACATGAAATGAAAATAATATATGTCATTGATGCCCGCAAGCCATGCATAATATATTTGTTGCCGATAGATATATGACATTGGTGAACACTCACTGTATGGGATTCTAAACATGAGAAATGATACATAAAAACCTGGCCAAGTATTTTTATTTATTGTTGCTTCACATGGCACAAGAGTATACATAAAATGCCAGAAAGATGAGGGGAGAAACGCTGTCCTTCTCTAACCTTCCACAATTCTCCTTACTTTTCAAAGTTTCGTCCAGTTGTGGTACAAATTCTATTAGCTATTAGCTTGTGTCTTTGCAGTAGATATCAAACACCATCTCTCCTACCATGTCATGGGACAATTCTTCAATCTCTTATTTCACTAACTAGACTCCCCCACCCCTGCTAACAGACACACATCTCCCTCTCCACTCTGCAGAGGTTTTTGACCTTATAAGCTAAGGACTTTTGTGCCCTGGTATATTAGAAACTTACAACTCTAAAGGCTCAAAAGGCAGAAACCTACAGGATTAACAAGAACTCATTTGGAGAATCATAAGTGTAAAATCTAAGCTCGGAGGAATTTGAAGGCATGACTGATGTCAAAGTAACCTAGAAACACAGGGTATTTCTGGTCATTTAAAAATATATGGCTCCAAGTATCTTGAATGATAAAGGCACTGCTGTCCCACACTGGTCTGGACACACTGAAGGAGGCGATCCATTGCCAGCCATGCTCTTGGTATTTAAAAAATATCCAGGGGGACCTGCTGAATTCATAGCCCAACTGGCAGAATCTCCAGCTCACAGGCCACCTTTGAATAGAAAAGTGTAAATGGGATTGTCTGTCTAACTGTTCTCAGGTTTTTGTGGCCATCTTGTTGGAGAGGACACTTCAGGTAAATTGTCTGCTGGTGTTCTTTTGGCCGGTGAGTCAGAAAAGCAATGCAGGGACAGGAGCTACCTGGTGAAAGGAGACACATAGATATGGGGGCATGAGTTGAATGCATACTTGATAACATGCATAAAAACTGGGAATCCGATTTAACTGGTTCTGAATATTATTTACAGAAATTATGTAAAGATTAAGCTCCTTTTCACCTGGCGAAAAGAAGAGGAGCAAATAGAACTGCAGATCTCAGTCACTAAACCTAACGATCTGCCCTTTGTTTAGATTCAACATATATAGTTGAATGTAAAGGCAAATCTGTTAATTCCCCATTTAACAGGGATCAGAAATAAATAACATTTTAACCACAGGATTCAAGTCTACCTGCCTCATCAGAGACTCTCGAATTGAAAATTGAGCTACGCTGAAAAGAAGTGCTCCTTTTCTCTAGTGCCAAAGCCCAGATTCCTTATTTCCTTTCCTCGTTTTTTTCTGCTGCTCTGTATTTGTCCATTTGCATCTGACATGAATAATGCTGCAACCTGGAGAAAACACAGCCCTCTGGTAAAACACTCGCCCGGCTTTCCTAGGATTAATCACAGACTAAAACCCTAAATAACATACTGATATATTAACTCCATTAAAATCTAATTCAGTGGCAATAACTTAGAAAGCCAACAAAGGGCTTATGAAGACCAAAGTGAGAAAAGTCTAAAAAAAAAGGTAAATCAATGCTCTGATGGAAAGTAAATCTGAATTAAAGGAAGGAGTATGAATGAGAGGAAACCAGGCTACAGTCCCAATCCTTGCTACCAGCTCAAATATTCTTGCAAAGTTTACCTTTGCTCGTAATACTGACGAGCTCTTAACTAATGAGAGGCTTTCAGATGTAAGGATGACCAATGCAAAATTTAGGAAATGTAATGTCACAAAGGCATTCAGTTTCTGCTTTCAAAGACCTCTGCTTCAGGGTTTCATTGTGTATATTCATTAATCTATTCCTTTGAACCCTCTACACCAGTGGTTCTCAACCTTCTTAATGCTGCGACCCTTTAATACAGTTCCTCATGTTGTGGAGACCCCCAAGTTCATTGTTACAAGTCGAACATAATTAAAGCATAGTGATTAATCACAAAACAGTATGTAATTATATATGTGTTTTCCGATGGTCTTAGGTGACCTCTGTGAAAGGGTCATTCGACCCCCAAAGGGGTCGCGACCCACAGGTTGAGAACCACTGCTCTACACGGAGGGCATGCTTCTAGATTGGGGCATGAAGGAATGAAGAAAATAGTCTATGTCCCAGCTCTCATAGAGGATACAGGGATAAAGAATACATGGGCTGCCCTAACCGGTTTGGCTCAGTGGATAGAGCGTCGGCCTGCGGACTAAAGGGTCCCAGGTTCGATTCTGGTCAAGGGCATGTACCTTGGTTGTGGGCACATCCCCAGCAGGGGGTGTGCAGGAGGCAGCTGATTGATGTTTCTAACTCTCTATCCCTTTCCCTTCCTCTCTGTCAAAAATAAATAAAATATATATTTTTTTTAAAAAAATAATACATGGGCTATCGTTTAAAAACCAAACAGCCCCCAAACAACCCAGTGGTTGAACCAGAAGGTTGCTGGTTCAATTCCCGGTCAGGGCACAAACCTGGGTTGCGTGCTCAATATCAAGTGGGGGTTTGTGCAGGAGGTAGCTGATTGATGATGTTCCTTTCTCATCAATGTTTCTATCTCTCTATCCCTCTCTCTCTTAAAAAAAATCAATAAAAACACATTTCAAACAAACAATAAAAACAGAGGCAGCAGCAGAGAACAAGGCATCCATTTCAGAAGGTACAGAGGGAAGGTGATGTGATGATACAGGGAGAGGACAGCCATCTATGAGGCCAGAACTGTGAGTAAATATGTGTTCCTTAAGCCACCCACTGTGTAGAACTCTGCCACAGCAGCCCTAGAAAACTCATACCGACACTGGATGAGTATTGTTGGCTGGATCTGGTACTTGATGCATAAAATGCAGGCTAGAACACCAGTGGGCAGAGGAAAGACTCCTCAGGAGGCTGGGGCAGGATGAGCAAGGTCACAGGTGGGAAGTCATGGTGGACTTCTGAGTACCAATGCAAGATGCCAGAGGTGCTACCCTGTCACTCCTATATCCCCCAAATTGCCATTCCTGTAGCTTCAATCCTGATTTTATATGAAACAGAAAACCTTCCATCCTAATTGATTTCTACTGTAAATACCTCCCCCCAGCCCCAGACACTCACAAATTTGGTATTTAAATGAACTTTGGACACAGATGAAAATAAAGATGAAAAAAGAAATTGGTGAGATAAAAAGATAGTTCTGAAAAAAAAATTGTTCCCACCAAGCTTCTAAAAAATGGGAAGTTCTGTAATATAAGCAGTATTTTATTTCATTTAGCTGTTGCCTCTGTTTTAGCATTTCATTATGAAACAAAAATTAACATAAATATTAAATGTAGCAAAATGTAGCAAAAGAAGAATATTTCACTTTTTTGGTACTACAAGTTGTGTGTGTGTGTGTGTGTGTGTGTGTGTGTGTGTGTGTAAACTTGCATTAATTTCCTTGGGTCTGATTAATTAAGTCTGTGATGTTACCAAATACTAGTTTGTAAAGCAGTGAAGGGACATTTGTGTAAAACTCACAAGTGATGATTCAGGTTCACGCTGTACCATTTACTAACATAGTGACGTTGGGCAAGTTCTTCCTTCTGAGCCTCAGTGACTTCATCTGTACAAATGTGAATTTAAAACACTGGTCCAACTTACATTAAAATATTATTATGAGATTCAGGTGGTGTTCTGTAATTGAAAGTGTTTGATAAAAGCAATAATATGATATTGATAGCAGGTCACTAGGTCACTCACTATTCTTTAAAGCATATTAAAAAATGGTGCCAATTTTAATATTTAAGGAGCATTGCAATTTCAATATCCTTTTTGTTGATGGTATCAGAACTGTTGTTTGTGCTGAGCTCCGTCTTCTTCAAGAAATGCTATGCTGTAAAATATAAAGTATTATCTTGATATATATAGTGCTCGGTGCTACTCAAAAGGAGATCAGTGGCTTTGGGTAAGTACCAGAAAGCTCCATATTTACCAAAAAACAAAAACAAAAAACTATTCATCAGTGTTTCATAAGCTCAAGAATGCCAGTTACCTAATATAATTCAGCTAAAGGCCAGGTAAATAGCAAATTGTGGGACAGGGAGTGTAGAATCTATGACTTTAATCCACAAAAGGCATTAAAATGTGCTTGTGAGATCCCTTGACACTCTGCTGGAAGTTCCAGAGAAGGGAAAAAACAGATTACATTGAACAGAGTAATGTTTATCTTGGCCTCTGTCTCATTCTCCATTTCTCTTACCAGTTCACTCACATTCCCCTTTAGATGACTGTGCTTTCATTATGTTCATCAGATTTCAAAACATCATACTTTCTCTTAGACTACTCTTTGTTTTTTAATCTGACAATTTCTATTTGAAAATGTGCTCTTACAACCACCATGGTAAGAACAATTTAAAATATAAAGTTGAAGGTCAGTGGATGAT
>NW_005361913.1:1688594-1695837 GCF_000412655.1 Myotis brandtii | reverse complement strand
CTATGAAGTTCTCATTGTACTTGTTGGTTTGTAGATCGTATTCTAATACAATGCTTGAAGTGAGACATTATCTCTGTCTAGGCATATAGATAGGAAGATATTTTATTTGGTGTTATTGAGGCTGGATCTTACATACCAGAAAGAATTGAACCTTGCAGAAGTGTTAGAGGCTTTTAGGCTGAGAGGATAGCATGCATGATTTATGGAGACCAGATAGCATAAAGTGGTATTGAGAAATGGAGACGCTATTTTTAAGATCATAAATTGGAAAAGAATTGACCGAGGCCAAATTGTGAATGGCCTAAGGGAGTTTGACTTATTTCTTTTAGCCAAAACCATAGAAAAGTATTGATACAAAATGTGCGTCTAACATTATATGGGGAGAGGCTAGGTTGATAGTCATGAGGACTCATACCTGGAGCATGACAGGAAATAGGAGCCACAAGAGAGCTGTAGCAGAAAGAATCAAGGTGACACATTGATGAATGAATGTGCACATGGAATAAATGTGACAATGAATGTGAATGGCCAAGGAAATTCCACTCTGAACTCAAGTGAAGGCAAAACTCAATGAGAAGAGTGTGGAAAGCACAGAACTAAGCATCCCAGTTCTTATTTATAAATGTTCTAATGAAATAATTCATTTCTCTTTCCTGGGACTGGAGAAGGTGTGTGAGTGAGGGGCAGAGACAAGTCAACAGTATCAGTCTAAATAAACTCCTACAACATAGAAACAAGGAAGGTGAGCCTTTCCCCCTGTCCCCAGCAGAATAAGAAAAATAGAGATATATTGATGGAATGAGACTTCATACATGAAGGAAGTGAAGAACCTAGTAATAAGAGTAGGGATTTATCCTGAGTTCTTTCTCTCAGGCAGGAGATGTGTCTGCACTGCCTTGGGAATCTGCTCTCCATTACAAGTGATTAATTTTGCTGCGCTTGAAAGCAACACTTGGACCAAAAGGAAGTTTCCTGTTGATTGTCTATATATGTTTAGATGTCCCTGACCTTGGCCCCTGAATTCTCAACATCTGATTAAGTACTAATCATAGCAGAGAAAAAGAGTTTACCTCTTCCTTAACACACCACCTTTAAACAGCACATATGTTCAGAGAACAGTTGGGGTCAAGGTAGAATTCACTCACCTAGTTCATCTGTTAAGGTTGGGGCTGAGTTGAATAAGTGAATTACAGGATTTTATGTTGGAAGGAACCTGAAAAATTCAAATGAACCAACCAACTCATATTACAAATGAGGACAAAGGCCCCAAGAGTTTGACTAAAACCTTTTGATTTCTAATTTTAAGACTATTCCCATGCTTTATACCATAAGAAGAAGCAAAAATTGTGCTCGCCCCTGCTCTTCTTTCTCTCACTAAGAAGGTCCCAAAGTGTGAGATAAGCTGGCACATGGTATGGTGGAAATCACTTCTGTGGAGTTCTGCCAAATGACTTGAGCATTTCATTTCAAATTCAGCCAAACCCAGAGAAATTCCTTGCCAAGTTTCTCAGGTCTCTGTCCTTTCTCTTGGTGCACTGAGTTATACACTTTCCAAGGCTGCTCTGAATACATCCCCCAGTGGAAGCAGAAAACATTGGCAGGATGGTGTAGCCAATCTATCCATATAGACAGTGCAGTGATAACAGTCTCTGATTCATTTTTCATGCTTAATCCAGCCTTTAGGGTTTTCAGATACAACAATTCCTTTTTGTTCTCAGCAGTTGTGATTATGCGTATGATAGATACAGCATTAAAAAACATCACTCATACATTTCCTTTGTCACCTGCACAGAACCTTTGGGCAATCAAGACTTCTTTCTGAGCCCAAGGAAATGCCTCCTCTCTCCAAGGAAATGCATCAAAGACAAAAAACCTCCTCCTCCACAAATAATCAACAAAATACAAATATAAGCAAACAATGAAATGGAAAAGTGAGATGCTGCTAACATGCATTAGGCACATGCATGTTTTCAGAGCACCCATCTCTTGCTGTCTTCTCTCCAGAGCTGCTTTTCAGGGTTGACTAACACTGAAGAGTGACATGGGGGTGTGAGGTACTGTGCTGTCCGATTGGTCAATGTTCAATTGCCTGGCGGAAAAGCAGAGTTGTTTGTCCCTTCTGCCATCCTCCCCCTTCTATCCCTTTCTACTCTATTCTGAATGCAAAATTTTCTTATTATCTTAAGATATTTGCTGTTGCTTTTTTTGTGGTGTTTTGCCTGCTAGAATCTGATTGAAAAGTGCTTCTGTTTCTCCCCTCCTCCTAACCCCCAGAAAACTGGCAGCCTTGACACTTTCTGACATTTCTAAACAACTCAGGCTCTTCTTGCCAACTTCCAGTTGCTCTCTAAACCTTTTTAATCCTGTAGAATGCAAGCTAATCTACAGAGAGAAAGGCGCCAGGCCTGGGCTGGCAGCTGCAGCTAGGAATGTCAGTGTGGGGGAAATGATAAATACACCTGCCACGGAGAAAGGGAGAGACATGGCCAGGCTCAGCACCACAATAAGGTTATTTAATGTACAGAGATAGGCAGGACACTCTCCAGTACCCTCGAGTGAAAACTGCATGGAGGTAATTTGTTCAGAAAGAGAAATGACAGCTATTAATAATGTGCAGAGTCTGGAAGGTAGCTGTGTTTGGAAAGACATGAGATAAGGAGCAGAAATCCTCCTGCATCCCCTCAGACCCCTCTCAGGTTTACTCAGTTTGATCCGGGGTATAGAAATCACTAGGGCCTTGTGATCTACACCTCCACGCCCTGGAAGGAGAGGAATGGCTGCCTCTTGCGTAGTAGTAACTGGGTGATGTCAGGAAAAGATATATTTCTGTTTGTCAACTTCTCTCTGGTCCCAAGTGGGGTACTGAGCAAATCATTGAGTTTAGAGTTGAATTGAAAAATTGTGAATATGTTTCCACATCATTTTTTTCTTAAGTCAATCAATCATGTCAGGTATAGGGCTTAAAAAAATGTTTCCACAGAATTAGGATATGGACCCATGCCTTTCTGTGTGCATGTGAGCGCAGGCACATACACACACACACACACACACACACACTGCTACCAATCTTTGGCTCTTCTAGCTAAAGGTAATGTATCTGTAGATAAAGACTGAAAATGAGCTCAGTAAAAATTCACAGGCTAAATCACTGAAAAAAATCTCAGATAGAGGTCTGTAAGGTTGCCTTAGTCAATTTTTTCTAAGATTACAAACTCCTAGAGGGCAGAGACCATATCACTTTACTTAGTTTTAAACCCCAAAACATGGACCCATGTACAGTTTAGATAGTTGGGAAATTCTTTTGATGACAATGACATGAGTGACAAGATAACTTAAACTATTAAATTCAAATGAAATTATGACATAGGCAATTTAATCATTTTTTGAGAGCAGAATGAGATTGGTTGATACGTAATGGATAATGACAGACTAAATATGGGGAACTTATCTTTATTGTTTAAAGTATTACATATGTCCCCCTTTTTTTCCATTGACCACCTCCCTTCTGCATGCCTCTTTCCTCCCATCCCCCCATAGACACTATTGTCTGTGTCCATGGGTTATGCATATATGCATATAAATTTTTTTAGTTAACAAAATACACTGATGAACAAGATAGATTCAGAGACATAAAAGCATGAAACAGATTGTCAAATGTTCTTCTTTACTTATACAGGGAATATGGGCACGGTTTTATCAAATTTACCGAGGTTAAAAATAATGTAGTCTAATGAATAATATGCACCCATTTTCTTTCAAAATTTGGCCCTCTAAGAAGCCAATTAAAAAAAGTAACCTGATTTTCTATGATTTTTTTTCATGAAAAAGTCACCAGTATGTCCTAAGGTGTAAGAAGTGTAATTGCAAGCTATTCTGAAGCTTACACTATAGCCTTAGAAACAGATTCTACAGAACATTGTAAAATAATGTAAATATTAGCTACAAAAACAATTTATTTAAAAATTATTTTTCTTTGAAATTAAAGTCAATATTTTTCAATGTTAAAGTCACAAACCTCAAAGAAAATATGTGTGCAATATTTTGTATTTCTTTTCTAAGCAGCCAATGGATCCAGCCAGTTAGTTGGCCACTGAGATCAACATAAACCAATATCTGAGGCAGTATATTTGCAATTATTACAAGTTCTAGAACCAGATATTGGTGAGTTTTGATCAATGCTAGATAGACAACAACAGCTATTGAGCTCTTTCTAATGTTTTCCATCTTTGAACTCTTTCCAGAGATGGTGTTTGCTGAGAAAAACAAATCATACAGATTTCATGCAAAAGGGACAAAAAATCTTGGAAAAGTATATTTAAAATATATAATATTGTATAAATATATTTAACATTTCTATTATATAAATCTTATAAATGTCAATCATAATATAAAACTGTGGGCAAAGATTCATGGTGCTCCCCAAGGCAAGCTCGTTTTGTGAGTTTCAGAAAAAAAGGAGACTGATCTTAAGAGAATTAAACAAGAAGTGTTGTCTTATCATATCATTTTAGTCCCCGTGACCAGCAAGGATGAAGTCCACCTCATAATATATAGTATTCTGCTTTTAAAAGATCAGAGCGGAGGATCTGGGCAAGCTCTATCTCCAAAAGTGAACCTGTGAAATTTTCAAGACATTGTATCAGACTTAAATACGATATTTGTTAAAGAAATATCATGAAGTCCATCAAACTCATGTTATAGTGCATTTATTAAACAACCAAACTAAGTATCCAGAATACCTAACCAAAGCTTTAAAAACAAATTACACCAAATGCTTTAGAATTATCATGCTACCTCATGTACCGTTTAATATTTCTATTAAAAATATAACAAATCATTCCTCATGTAAGATATAAAAGTTACATGTCTAGTGAGTCAACATTTAAATGTTGAAATATTATATATTAACATTACATAAATCTACCTCAACAATAATATTTAAAAATTAACTAGAAAAAAAAGCATTTCACTTAGGTCTTCTGAATAGCTCAGTGGCCTTATGTCTACTAACACAATTTTTTAAAAGTCATTAATAAAAATGTTTTATTCAAGTGATAAGGATGAGACTTTCACTGCAGGAATGATAGTGCTCCAGGAACTCAGAACAGATGTTAGTAAATATCAAACATTTGTTTTTGATTTAGGAGTAATAACATATTCTTAAAAAGAATGTATCAGTCATTATTCCCCCACCTGCTTCTTTAGTTTCATGTATCTTGCAGACTCCATGAATTTATATTGTACTTTTATTGAAGAAATTCTGATCAATGAAATCTTTGAAGCAGCAGACAAATAATCATAAGACAAAGTAGCATTTTAATTGACATATAATTTCAGTGTAAACTTATTTATTTCTATTAAAATATAACAAATCATTCCTCATGTAAGATATAAAAGTTAAAGTAGAAGCAATAACAATCCATATAAACTGTTTGAAATTGACAAACATTTGATCTCACAATGTCTACTACAATAAACAAGTATGACATTGTTTTGATTGAAGTTTATTCAAATCCATAAAACATGGATCTATAAAACCTGAGATTATATTTGAAATAGTCTATTGAACTTACCCTACATCATAATCATTAAGAAAACATATCATCCTCACAAAAATATTATAAAAAGCAATCATAATAATCTGTATGAAATTAATAATTTGATAAGAACAGGAACATAACTATAGTCATTTTCTATTAAAGGCACAGGTAAATAATTCAGAGAACATTTTCCATATAATCCAGACAATACTACAATAAGAGCAATTATTTGCCTTGACCTTTACTCAGCTCTGATCTGGGATTATTAATCTTTTATTTATCCTCCATTTTTATTTACACAGATGTGTTGTTTTTAATGTACAATAGACCAATCTTAAGCTTTTGATTAGAACACACTCAAATGTTACTTCTCAAATGTTGTTCTGCATTTGCAGGTATGCAGTCAGTTCTTTAGTTATTACCTTGTTATTAAACTAGAATGGCCTTGGGAAGGGCTGCTGAGAAACAAAGGAAATTTAAGAAAAGTAATAACAAGAGAAGATGCCTTGGATTTAATACGAAGTGAAAGAGTAGAGTATACCAAGCTTGAATAAATGATGACTATAATTATATCAACATCTAGGCATAAGAAATACTTGAAAATACACAAGAACTGCCTCAGTTGTGCTAAGTTAGTAAAACTATAATTTTCATTTTTTCTATCCTGCTTTTCAATGTTGCCAGTTCATCTTATTTAGTGTTTATTATTTTACATATTTACTCCTTTTCTTGAAAAATCAAAAGTGTATAATATATTAAGGGTATATCATTTATAAAAGCATATATATAAGTGGACCACAATATACATGTATGCATTTATAAGTATAAAACAATGTTAAGGTATTTCAATTGTACT
This sequence comes from Myotis brandtii, assembly GCF_000412655.1. NCBI lineage: Eukaryota > Metazoa > Chordata > Mammalia > Chiroptera > Vespertilionidae > Myotis > Myotis brandtii. Next base: position 1,689,441 of record NW_005361913.1, on the reverse strand, counting down.
AGTTTTTGGATGATTTTTATTTTCAATCTTCAAAAGAGCTCAGTAAAAGTAACGGTTTAAGCAGTTGGTTTTAAACATCTCCTTTAACTGGAAGAACAACAGGATAGTTCATAAAATTCAAAAGGATTTAATTGTTTCAAACAAATACAAATTTTTTTTGAAACCAAAGGGCAAAGTGAAGAAGGAAGAACATCAACATCTTTATAGGGTATCTGGAATCATCAGACCTTGAGACAGTCCACTTTGTCACAGAAACCATCAAAGAATAAACAAGCAATCACAGAAGCATTATGGAGAGTCAGTCAGTATGTGTTTTAAAGTCTATGGTGTGATAATACTAATTCAATATGAAAATCTTTCCAATTAGCCATTTCAGTAAAATGACAAATTAACCAATCTCTTATTATAGAAAGTGCCATTTTCACAATTTAATAAAACACAAATCCATTATGGCAAATAATGTTAATGTAGAAATGTGCCATAGAATGTTTAAAAATGAGACTTTGTAATGTGTTAATGAGTTATCCTAAAAATGTAGGTCATTTTGGTCTGCTGTGCCATTGTTCTGAAAGTAGTCTAGGAAGAAATATAGAGTAATAACATCTAAATTGGAAACAAACACTAATTTATAAATTCTTTTAGACTCATAACCCTTTTAGCATATTTTTATAAAATATGATTTCAACAAAAAGAGTTATTCACAGCCCAGGATTTAGAAGGAGGGATAATAGAAGGATTGTCAAATCTCCTCTGTATTGAGGTCATTACACAGCAAGTATCTCCCATGTACACAATTATCTTGTCATCTGTTAGCTATAGCTCCTACTAAATTTTTATTTCATGCCTA
>NW_005361913.1:1633714-1688269 GCF_000412655.1 Myotis brandtii | reverse complement strand
CTGGCTTGGTAGGGTAGTGATAAACTCCCTTAGCCTTATTTTTTTTTTGTCGGTAAAGCTCCTTATTTCCCCTTCAGTTTTGAATGATAGCTTTAAATATAGGCATTTAGCTGGGCAAACAAGATAAATTGTCTCTAGAACTGAGATGAGAGAAAGTCTATAGGAAACAAAATGTAAGTTACCTTTGAGCCCTGTTTAATTCAAAGAGACCACTAAAAGCATTAAATTATTTGGTTCCAAAGAACAAACACAGAACACCAAAAATTCCATTTGAGTCTGATGATGAAGTAGAGGATGCCATTATTAGGTAGACATGGACAAATAAACAATATAATAATTATGACTTGTCTAACTCAAACCTTCATAAGTCCCCATGTCTTAAGACTTGGTGATATTACATTTAATAAATGATCATGTTTCTGATGCTGTTGTTTGGTATGGTTTCATTTGCACTGTTCTAATGATTAATCTCTAATCATAGACATATGTGAGGATGGGTGAGCATCTTGGGTAATCATGCCAAGTCATCAAACCCTTATGTAACATAAATAAGCAAGGAAAAACTTATTTGGGGATTTTTTGCTTTGTTTTCTTCTGTTAACTGGATAACTTTTGTCATGAAGGTAGCATAACCTTTTACCGAATTAATTGAATGTACCATATTGTTTGGGAGTGAAGAGGCAAGGGAGAAAGAGTGAATTCATAGGTGACTGGTAAATTTTAATCATTGGGGCTAAGTTTTAACCTCTGTTTGGAATTCTAATTATTTGGTCAGTAGCTTTCAGGCCCCCAGTAGGAAAAGTTTGAAAAAGAGAATGCTCAGGACTGATGACAGTTCAATACTGACAATACTTAGCCATGTTAAGTTAAATCTCTATGGCCTGTCAGGGGCTCTAAAATACTTGTGTCGCTGAGACCCATGTTTATTTAGAATTCCATATGCATTAATTTTTTGGAGTCCTACTTTATTTGCCAAAAGGGAATCTTGAATATATAATCCAATCTTAATTTTTTTAAAAAAATAGATAATGATACTGATACTCAGTGGCAGAACATCCAGTTTAAGCTCCAGCATATAAAGAGTTTGTAAGTTGTCACTCCCAAACTTACAAAAAAAAAAAGCTGAACTAACTAAAAATCATTGATATTTCTTGAACAAACCCAAGAATTGTGGCTGTAGGATAAACAACCACCCTGAAATCTAAAGAGACAGGTGCATCCAGAGGGACACAGCTCCTGAGGTCTGCTTATCTGGAGTAGAAACCACCGGCATCTGTAGCTGGTAGGAACAGGTGAATGACTATTTTGATAAATTGATAGAGATTTAGACTAGTGTGAGAGTGCAAAATTCTTGGGGATAGCAGTGTTAGAGAAGCCCCATACTTATCTAAGTTTTCATGCCAGAAACCCCACCAAGACCTCATGGTAAAAGTTTGAGAATGATCCTCCAGGCCCAGGCTGGGGGAAGGAAAGAGTAGCAATTTTAAAATCTAAACTGAGTTTACCCGCTAAAAAGCCTTATCTCCAGGGAGAAGGGATTCACCAGAGGGCAAACTAGAAACCTTATCCCAGTTTGGGAAAAGGAATCCTACCCAACTCCAGCCTTCCTGTCTCACTTAGGGAACAAAAATGTCAATATGGTGCTAAACTTCAAGTAAATAGATTGGGAGAGCTGCAGTCAGGGAAGGGAATAGGAGAATGGGGATAAAAATCTGCACCCTGGAGGAGAGGCAAAGACACTTGTGAAGCCTTCACCTCTAAGACACAGGCCCATTAAAAAGACTGAGACTTAACGAGAGGGTTAAAGAATGCCCCCTCCTGCTCCCCAACCTACCACAACACCAACAAGTCTCCAATATAATAGCAGTGGATGACAGCTGAAAGACACACATTTATAGTTAGAGACTTCAACATCCCTGTCAGTAATTGAAAGATCAAGCAGGCAGAAAATCAGTAAGATAATAGATAACCCGAATAACACTATCAATCAACTTGATCTAATTGACATTTATAAAATACTTTATTCAACAACAGCAGAATACACATTCTTCTCAAGCTCTCATGAAACATTCACCAAGATAGACTACATTCTGTTCCATAAAATTCACCTTCGTAGATTTAAAACAATAGAAATCACACATAACATGTTTTCAGACCACAACAGACTTAAGCTAGAAATCAAGAACAGAAAAGCAACTAGACTATTCCCATACATTTGGAAACTAAACAACACACTTCTAAATAACATGGGGCAAAGAAAAAGGATCAAAGGAACGTAAAAAGTACTTTAAAATAAATGAAAATAAAACAATACCCTCAAAATTTTTTGGAACGTGGCTTATAATTCTTTTCAGACCACAACAGACTTAAGCTAGAAATCAAGAACAGAAAAGCAACTAGACTATTCCCATACATTTGGAAACTAAACAACACACTTCTAAATAACATGGGGCAAAGAAAAAGGATCAAAGGAACGTAAAAAGTACTTTAAAATAAATGAAAATAAAACAATACCCTCAAAATTTTTTGGAATGTGGCTTATAATTCTTAATAATAATATATATTAGAAAAGAAGACATCTGTGATCAATAATCTCAGCTTTCATTTTAGAAGACTAGAAAAAGAAGAGCAAAGCAAACCTAATGAAAGTAAAAGAAAGTAAATAAAATTTAGAGCAGAAATCAATGAAATTAAAAATAGAAAAGGACTAGGAAAAAAATGAACCCAAATATTGCTTCTTTGAAAAGATGAATAGAACATATAAACCTCCAGCCAGGCTAACCAAGAAAAAGAGAAAAAAGAACACTGCCAGGAACAACAAAGGGAGTAATCACTACTAATCTCACAGAGAGTAAAAGGATAATAAAGGAATACTACAAACAATGTTATAAACATAAATTTGATAATTTTGATGTAATGAACCCAGTACTTGATAACACAAACTAACAAAACTCACTCAAGTATATAGTTAACCTGAATAGTTTTATATTTACTGAAGAAGTTAAAATAGACATTAAAAATATTCAGAAAAAAGAAAATAGTTGGCCCAGATGGTATATTGATGAGGTTTTTAAAACATTTATGTAAAAAATGTATTAATTCTCCACCATCTTTTTCCAACTCATATTTATGAGAACAGCATTACCTAATCCCCAAATCAAATAAGGCTATTATAAGAAAATAAAACCACAGAGCAATTTCTAATGATGATAAGGACAAAAATCTTTAACAAAGTCTGAGTTAATCTAACCTAGCATAAAGGATAGGCACCACCACCAAGTTGAGTTCTTGGCAGAAATGCAAGGCTGGTTCAACATTCAATAATTAACCAACATACTTCATCATACTAACAGACCGAGAAAAATAACATGATCATATTAATATATTCAGAAAGATAATTTGACAAAATCAAACATGGATTTATAATAAACTGGGAATAGAAGGGAATATTCATGACATAATAAAGGTTACATACAAAAAATACAGCTAACATAATACTTAATTATGAGAGACTGAACACTTTCCTACTGAAAATAGAAATAAGGCTAAAATGTTGTCTCTTTTCACTACTATTCAAGTTCTTACTAGAAGTCATAGCTAGTGAAATAAGGCAAAAATAAAACTAAAACTGTATTCTCTTGCAGATAACATGATTGTCTATGTCAGTGATTTTTCAACCTTTTTCATCTCATGCACACATAAACTAATTACCAAAATTCTGTGGCACACCAATCATACCAGATGACTGTTGTTGTGTTGGCTGTTGTCATTTTTCCATTTGACAATCTAAGGGAAAAGAGTTCAGTTGCCCTGACTAAATAGTCAGGTAGTGTTTGTTTTAAATATTCTAGCAGCCTACCAGTTGAAAATCACTGGTATACATAATAACTCCAAAGAATTTATTCTTTAAAAAAAATCCTGATAATTTAAATTCAATTACATACTAAAACTCTATATTTTACTCTCCAACCACATTTTATGTTTTTGATATCACAATTTTCACCATTTTACCTTGCATTAACAAATTATCGTAGTTAAGGTTATTTTTAAAATTTATCTTTATTATTGAAAGTATTACAGACAAATATCCCCTTTGTTTGCTTGTTTGTTTGTTTTTCCCATTGATCCCCTCCACCTGGCACCTGCCCTTCCCAGACCTTCACCACACTGTTGTCTATTTCCATGGACTATGCATATCCTATCTAATAAAAGAGCAATAGGCAAATTAACCGCCACTCCCTCACTCCATCACAAAGATGGCGGCGGCCACGGAGCTGGAGTGAGCAGGAGGCTTGGGTTGCCCCTGGCGATGGAGGAAGCCAAGCTTCCCAGCTGCCCTGGCTGGCCCTGGGCTCTGCTCAAGGCTACAAAGTTTCAATTATAGAAGTTAAATAAATCCCAGATATCTGCTTCTAGCCCGCAGGTGGGCCAGGCACCCCAGTAGGGACCCCCACCCTGAAGGGGGTGTGGCCAGCCTGAAAAGAGCCCTCAGCCCCTCACCCAGGCTGGCCACACTCCCATGGGGTGAGAGTTCCCACTGGGGGGCTTGACTAGCCTGCAAAAAGCCATCAGCCCCTCACCCAGGCTGGCCAGGCACCCCAGCGGGACCCCCACCCTGATCCAGGACACCCTTCAGGGCAAACCAGCTGGTCCCCACCAGTGCACCAGGCCTCTATCCTATATAATAAAAGGGTAATATGCAAATTGACCCTAACAGGAGAACAACTGGAAATGACTGGTCACTATGACACACACTGACCACCAGAGGGCAGACACTCAATGCAGGAGCTGCCCCCTGCTGGTCAGTGCACTCCCACAGGGGGAGCTCTGCTCAGTCACAAGCCAGGCTGATGGCTGCCAGCACAGCGGTGGTGGTGGGAGCCTCTCCCGCCTCCTCAGCAGCACTAAGGATGTCTGACTGCAGCTTAGGCCTGCTCCCTGCTGGCAAGTGGACATCCCCCAAGGGCTCCCGGGCTGCCAGAGAGATGTCTGACTGCCAGCTTAGGCCCGATCACCCAGGGATTGGGCCTAAGCCAGCAGGTGGACATCCTCTGAGGGGTCCCAGACTGCAAGAGGGCACAGGCCTGGCTGAGGGACCCCCCTGAGTGTACAAATTTTTGTGCACAGGGCCTCTAGTCTATATATATATAAAAGCCTAAGTGACCTTTCGACCAGTAGCTATGACGCACACTGACCATCAGGGGGCAGACGCTCAACACACAGGCATGGAAACATGCAACAGAATGATGAATCTCAGAGGAAAGGGGGGAGGGGAGAGGGCGGGAAGAGATTAGCCAAATATCTTATATGCATAGTAGAGGCCTGGTGCACGGATTCGTGCACCAGTTGGGTCCCTTGGCCTGGCCTGTGGGGAGCGGGCAGAAACTGGCAGTCCGACATCCCCTGAGGGGTCCAGGATTGCAAGAGGGCACAGGCCAGGCTGAGGGACCCCACTGGTGCATGAATCCATGCACCAGGCCACTAGTATGTATATAAGTTCCTTGGTTAATCACTCACCACCCACCCACCCTTGCCTTCCCTCTGAGATTCATCAGTCTTAGTTTTGCTAGCAGTCTTTTATTCTTCAATAAAAGACTTCAAGGACCTATAATAGTTTTTTCCATATTTTTTGTCTTCTATTAGAGAACAAACTTGGAGGACTCATATTACCCAGTTTCATGACTTATTATAAAGCCACCAGAATCAAGATAGTGTGATGTTTGCAAAAGAAAAAGCATTAATAAATGCAACAGTATATAGATCCCAGAAATATATCCACACAAATCAAGTCAACTGATATTTGCCAAAGGTGCAAAGGCAATGCAGAAAAGAGAGTCTCTTGACAAATTGAGGGACATTCCACTAAGTGCCTGACCAATAATCCTCAAAACTGCTAAGCTCTTCAAAACCAAAATAATGGTGACAAATTTTTAGTCTAGAGGAGCCTAAGAAGCATGATGACTAAATACTGTATAGGGTGGGGCAAAATTAGGTTTACAGTTGTTCATTTGTAAAATAATGCAATAATAAAATAACTATAAGAATAAAGTCTGTGTTTTTCATACTCACAACTATAAGGTTACTTTTGCCCCACCCTGTATAATATGGTCTTGGATGGGATCCTGAAATAGAAAAAGGATATTCAGAAAAAAATAGTGATATTTGAATAAAGTATAGTCTTAAATTATGATAATATATAAACATTGATTCCTTAGTTGCAACAAATGGACAAGTAATATCAGCAACAGAGGAGACTGGCAGCTGGGAATATAGGGATTCTGTGATATTTTTGCAACTTTACAATAAAAAAGTATAAATAAAAAAAGGCATAGCACAACACACTAGCCTGCCTCAACTCATCCAGGGGGGTGTTTCTTTAATGTATCAATGTAGAAATCTATATTTATTTGATATTATATTTTATTCTTTCCTGAATGTTGGGTTCATAATAGTCAATAAATATTTCCCGAATGCTAGCAGAGTGTCCTTCCTTAAGTTTCCAGACCAAAAAATAAATATTATTTTAAAGGAACAAAGCTATAGGCACTAACAAAACAGAACCTATTCAACATTGCATTCATTTAAAAGCACCTTTTGAGATTTAGCTTATTTGAAAACAGAGAAAGAATCAAGTTAATCTCTATTAAAGAATGATGGCATAGAGGCCAAAACCATGTTCTTTCATAAAACTTTCTTTTTGATCCTATCATAATCATAATTAAAGGCATGGGACAATTTTAAATGGGAGAAAACAAAAGAGCAATACAAGTCAGTTTACAAAATTACTAAATTGAAGTGATTTTCAATTACAAAATTAATCCTGGGGTAGAAGAGAATTACAAATTTGTGTGCTCATGTCTGAGAAACTTATTTTTCCCTGGAGCTTAACTCTGTCATCAAAAGGCAGCTGTTTTAACTAAGTGGCTTCAAGTGGCTGAGGTAAGTACAGGAGTTATAGGTTTCACCTGCCTCAACCAAATCCCAATTCACAAGGGGCCTAAAAGAATTAGGATTTCAGGACATGCAATCACAGAGTAATTGAATAATCCAAGTGGTCGAGCTCAATATGCAGATACATTTCAAGAACATTTGTCCCCAAATTTCATATGAACCGCAGGATACTTAAATATGGTGAATTCATCAAGAGTTTCTATTTTGCCAGTCTGGATGAAATTAGAAAAGAAAAAAGAAAATGATCTTCCAAATCTTTCATGCACAATCAAATGTGGAATATTGCCCTTTGGAAGGGGCTGGAGCAAGAAGTCACGAATCTCTCTGTATCTGTAATGATGTTAGAACAGCTGGCTTCTATTTTAAACTTGGAGATCTTGCTAGGATCTTTCCTCTTATAGCTCACCTCCTTTTACCACCACTTCCTTTATGAGATCAGGGTTTATGTTGAATGAAAACAAGCATGAAAGGGAGTTTTCAGAATGGATTGGAAAATTTCCAGTTTATATGGTGCATTGTATTTTCATTTCCTAGTTATATTCTTAAGATGCTTACATTTAAACATTTTATAGCTTCCTCTTTTAAAGCCCTCTCTCTCTTTTAGTGGTTAAGTACCTTCAAGCCAAGATCTTACATTAAAGTAGAATCTAATTAGACCTTTCAATTCAGACAGGCTGCTGAACTCTTTTAGTTCCATTATAGAAATGTACAGTAAAATCTTTTTTCCTCTCTGTGGTGAAAAATAGCAGTTATCTTCAAGGAAAAAGATGTCCCACCTCAATTTAAGCATAAGGCACAGGCAGGTGACCTGCTGCCTTTTTGTCCTTCTACACAAGGAAGGTGGTTTTCAAATTTTGAGGCAGAAACAGGCAGTGGAGATGTGAAGAGTGTGTTGTCGCTGCTTTCAAACCCTTAAATACACCACATCTAAAATGCCTTCACATCAAAAGCATGAAGATTACAGTAACTACTTCAATAAGCAAGTAGTTTAAAGATCATTTCTGGCACCGTGTATATATTCAGAGTGAAAATGAATTAAGAAAGACAGTATGTAGTTTCAGAAAAAGGAAAGCATAAAATTCTAAATATTCTTGCCACTATGTACCCTTGAAAGTAGTCATTAAAAAAAAATTAGCTATTAACTAGGATTCATATTGCTTCCTAGCCTATACTTGGCATCGAGTGAGCTTTGAGAAGGGGATAGATAGACCATTATAACTGAAATTGCTACTGCCAATATCAGATGAAGCATGTCAAGCTTGCAACCAGGAACTAGAAAGAATTGAGGATGCAAAGACTGGGTTGGGGGGGAGAAGACAATTTCAATACGGTTACATCAGAATGGCTTACATCACTTCTGAATGAAAGAAAGTTGAAGATGATGCTCATAAAGATGACATGGTGACTCAGTGGTTGACTCCTGGACCTATGAACCAGGAGGTCACCTTTCCATTCCCGGTCGGGGCACATGCCAGGGTTACTGGCTCCATCCCCAGAATGGGGTGTGCAGGAGACAGCCGATCAGTGATTCTCTCTCATCATCGATGTTTCTATCTCTTTCTCCTTCTCCCTTCCTCTCTTAAATTAATAAAAAAATTTTTTAAAAAAAGATGTTATGGTGGATCATCAAGAGTAGATACGATGCCCTCCAACAATCAGACAGCACCAGAGGGACCATAAAGATCCTGCACCTTATGCTGTGACACTAGGCAGTATTTAGAAAAAAACAAAAACAAAAGGTCAGATTCTAGCCTGGCCCACATGGCTCAGTGATTGAGCATTGACCTATGAACCAGGAGGTCACAGTTCAATCCCAGGTCAGGGCATATGCCCAGGTTGCAGGCTTGATCCCCAGTGTGGAGTGTGCAGGAGGCAGCAGATCAATGATTCCCTCTCATCATTAATGTTTCTATCTCTCTCTCCCTCTCCCTTCCTCTCTGAAATCAATAAAAAATATATTTTAAATAAAGGTCTGATTCTGTCTTTTCTCAAGGTGAGTAATGTTGGGTGTTCATAGACTAGAGGTCTCCTACTGCAGTATACCCCATTACTGTGTTGGGCAGTGACATTCTTGCAGAGTACTGACAAATTCTGTTTTTCTTTCTCATATACTTGAATGCAAGAATACCCAGCTTTTACAAGTTGTTCATAATTGTTTCAAAGCTGCGATGTACTTTAAAAGGTCAGAGCTATCACTCTCATGATCTAAGACAGATATTTATAAATTTCTTAGAATCAAGTTGCTTCCAGTGCTTGATGAACACCCTTGAGATACTAGTTATATACCTTTGGATTAAAAGCCCTTGGTTTGGCAAGTTACATTCATATTTTCTCATTGCCCTTGAAATGAGAGGTGGAAATCAGGAGTGGTGGAGCGTGGATTGAATCAGCAAAGTAAAAGCCCAATCAGGAAGGTTCCATGAATTCTCTAGCAATCACGGGTCATTAATAAAGAAAATCTTTCTATCTTACATGAGAATTTGCTGGGTTTCTAGACTGTGAGTCCAAAAGAGAGGAGAGATGGAGGACGAGGAATCTGCAGACCTGAACTGGAAAACCTCAGGCTCCAGAGCCCCTCAAGCCTTCCTTTACAGTGGTTCTCAACCTTCCTAATGCCGCGACCCTTTAATACAGTTCCTCATTTTGTGGTGACCCCCAACCATAAAATTATTTTCGTTGCTACTTCATAACTGTAATTTTGCTAGTGTTATGAATTGTAATGTAAATATCTGATATGCAGGATGCAATTTCATTGTTCGCGATCCACAGGTTGAGAACTGCTGCATATCCTGTGGAATAAGACATAGTAACAAGATACCATATATGTCCCAAAGTATGTGGAAATCTTAAAAAAAAGATATTTCAAACAGCAATATACCAATGGAGATAATTATATATGCCCAATGCTTGTAGCCAACTTCTCTCCTGGAGCTCTGGAACCTATAATTACACTTGATTTGAACTTTGTGAATATTTGGTTGAGGAAACTCAGACAAAAAATAAGAGTTCCGAGAACACAATGGTCATTTCCAGTGTCTGAGGTGGCTAAAAAGGCCAGCAATTTTTAAAAGTTGTTATGATGCAATAGAAAGAACACAGGGGTTAGTAAAATCAAACAACAACAAAACAAACACACAAAAATCCACCTTGGTTCAAGTCCTGATGTTCACACAGAATGGCTGAATGATTGTACAAGTCATTTTTACACTCGGAATTTCGTAGTTGTTGTTCTCAAGATAAAAACAAGAATTGTATTGGCCTTCTAGCACTGTTTCAAGGATGGGAAGTGGCATAATAAGGGTGTAGTATTCTGGGCAATATACACATTTCTGAGGACTTCACATCCTTTGTTGTGGCGAGCTGGCACGGCCATGGCATACTCAGCCCCACGTTGGGCGCCATAAGTGTCGAGCCAGCTCAGCCAGGTTGAGTGAGTCTGAGAGTGGGCAGTGAAGGATTGAGAAAAGACAGACAAGAGAGAAAATCTGGGTCTGGGTGGGATGCTGTCCTCTCTGATGGAGAGCTAGCAACAGCACCACAGCCTGTAAGCCGTCTCTTTATTTTATAGCCAGATTCCAGGAGGCAAAGTAAGGGCGTGGTTACAATGTTCTCATGGGTTTCAAATTTACTCAGTTACATGCACCTTATCAAGCTTTGTTTACTTGCTGCACCTCCTGCAGCCTATATCACTCAGCCACGTGGGACCACAGGTTTGGACCATAGGTTCAAGCTTACAACTATAACCTTTGGCTATATTTATGCTGGGAGGGCTTTGCCCTCCAAGCTGGGACTTGCATGTGGCCATGAGAGGACTGTGCCCTCTCATTAGTCCAAGGCTTGAATCTGTCCAAAGTGTGTAGCCGCTCTCCACACTTTGTATCTCACAGAGTATAATACTGACAAAGATGGTCTCTTTTTAGTGTTACCTACTAATCTGCAGACCTGGTGTGGCAAGAGTATAAACATGGTTTAAAATTCACTTAATCCAAAAATCCAACTGATGCTTACTAAATTTTTTAATTTGGAAAGATTTTCATATCAAAAATTTTATATGAGTTCATTAGTATTATTTAGTTGTTAATATTACTGTAATGATATGTCAATCTCACAAAATTCAACCACTAAACCTAATTATGTTTTTCAAATCGTGTTTCCTCCTGTCACTATCATGATTGTTATCAATTCAGGAGAATGAATGCTATTCATACCTGCTCCCTTTCCCCTGCAGCACTATGTATCATGGTTTCTAACATTTTGGACAAAAAGAATTAGGGCATGGGCAAGTGATGACAAATGCTAATAATTGTGGATATAGCATTTTTTACATTCATCCACTTTATTTTCTTAAACTCAGCCTAAAGGCAGTATTTCCATTGTACATAGCACAAAGTGGGTAAAATAGTGCTATTGGAGATAAAAGCAGGATAGGGAGATAAAACAAACGGCATGCAAGCCCACATGTTCTCCTTGCTGTATCACAGAAGGGTCTTATTTCTGAGGTAAATGTTTCTGTATGTATGATTATGCTGCTGGTTTGAAAGACCACCAGAGGAAGACCCTACTTAAGCATGCAGTCTATAAAAAATTAGAAAAGGTTTGGTTGCTTTTTTGTTTGTTTTTATTTCTGTTGTCACGGTTGTTTCTCTTTCACAGTTGCAAATGAGATTGTAAGACACTTTAAGAATGGAAAGAGATATATAGATGAATATAAACTAAAAGGGACATGCGGTTTTTAGAAGCAAGAATTTAAACGTAATTTTTTGTCATCTGGCTCTAATTAAAGCACCACAACGCCTGCTCTATTTAGGAACTTATTTGGTAATAACCAAAACTTAGAAGAATGTCAATATACAAGGAGAAAATACTAGAAAGACAATACTCAGGCGTACCATAAAATTATTTTTAAATGTGTTACCCATTTTATAAGGTCAGTAATAAAAAATATTTATATTCTTTCAGACACCAGGATTTATTCCTAAAAAAATTCATGTACTTCTTGAAAAACATTATTAATGCATTTCTCCAAGTACCAACTTTGCCACTTCATCTATGAAAACACCCATGTACATTTCAGCATAATCTGGGAAAGTTTGGTTTCTTTCTCCTTTTAATTGAGGAAATTGATTATTTACCCTAGAAAGCTGAGACTTAACTATGCCACATGAGGGTCATGGTTCAGTCGAAAGAGATAGTGAAAATGAGAGGAAACAGGAAGAGTGGTAAAATTATAACCACATTGTGGTTAAGGTCAATAGGGATATTTGGCATTTCTCTTTCTGTTTTCCAATTTGCACATGCACATTCATTTTTTCTTTCCTTTTAGGTTTGAATTGGAAGGCCAGCTCTAAAGAAGATGATTATGTATTCCAAGGGTTTATCCTAAACATTACTATAATGGGATCCGTTAGAATACTATTAGTAGAGAAACATTCTCTACACTGTAAGAGGACTCTCTTCCTTATCCTTCTACTACTCTCCTACTAGTCTCATTCCTCTCTCCCTTTCCAGCCGTATCGGCCTCCTTTCTGCTACTTACACATTCCTGTTATGTGTCATTTTAAAGCTTTTGCATTTATTCCTTCCTCTTCTTGCAAATTTCTTTCTCAAAAAATGTGCAGGCATAAATCTTTAACTTTCTATCCCCATCAAGTCTTTCTAAATGTCACGTTTTAATGATGACTAAACTGTACACCCCATTTAAAATTGCAACCTCCACCACACAGACCATACTTTCAGGACATTCTAAACATCCTTCACATTGTTTACTTTTTTCATATAGCATTCCTAACTTTCTGACTATTACATAATGTACATATAATGTGCTGTGTTTATTGTTGATTGTCTGGTTTCCCTCAACTAAGATGAAAGGTCGATGAAGAAATGATTTTAGCTTCTACCTTAAGAAACGAGAAAAAATAAAACAAATTAAATCAAAAGTAAATAGAAAATGGAATAATAAACATCAGAGCAGACATCAATGTAATAGAAAAGAGAAAAATAAAAAATAAAAAATTAATGACAGTGAAAAAGTTATTTCTTTGAGAAAACCAACAGGCCTCTAGTAAAGCAGATTAAGAAAAGAGAGAATAGACAGATTACAGGAATCAGAAATGAAAGAGGGGTTGTCACTATAGATTCTATAGATTCAAAAGGGTAATAAATTAATATTATGAGAAGCCATAGGCAGCAAAATAGCAGACATTTGTCATAGCAATATCTTTACCGATACAGCTCCTAGGGCAATGGAAACTAAAGAGAAAATGAACAAATGGGACTACATCAAAATAAAAAGCTTCTGCACAACAAAAGAAACCATCAACAAAACAACAAGAAAGCCCACTGTATGGGAGAACATATTTGCCAATGTTATCACCGATAAGGGTTTAATCTCCAACATTTACAGGGAACTCATACAACTTAACAAAAAGAAGATAAACAATCCAATCAAAAAATGGGCAAAGGACCTAAATAGACACTTTTCGAAAGAGGACATACAGAAGGCCAGGAAATATATGAAAACATGCTCAAAGTCACTAATCATCTGAGAGATGCAAATTAAAACAACAATGAGGTACCACCTCACACCTGTCAGAATGGCTATCATCAACAAATGACAAGTGCTGGAGAAGATGCAGAGTAAAAGGAACCCTTGTGCACTGCTGGTGGGAAGGCAGACTGATGCAGCCACTGTGGAAAACAGTAGGGCGTTTCCTCAAAAAAACTAAAAATGGAACTGCCATTTGACCCAGTAATACCACCTCTAGGAATATATCCCAAGAAACCAGAAACACCAATCAAAAAGGATATGTGCACCCATATGTTCATAGCAGCACAATTTACAATAGCTAAGATTTGGAAACAGCCTAAATGCCCATCAGCAGATCTTACCATTTGCAACAGCATGGATGGAACTGGAGAGCACTATGCTAAGTGAAATAAGCCCATCAGTGAAAGAAAAATACCACATGATCTCACTCATTTATGGATAATAAAGAACATTATAAACTGATTAACAAAAATAGATACAGAGACAGAGAAGCATCGAACAGACTGTCAAACTATAGTGGAAATGCTGGGGAGGGGGAGGTAAGAGATCAACCAAAGGACTTGTATGCATGCATATAAGCATAACCAATGGACGCAAGACACTGGGGCGGGGAGGGCTTGTGCTGGGGCGGGGGTGTAGGGGAGGTTGGGGGAAGGTCAATGGGGAAAAAAAGGAGACATATGTACTACTATTTGTAATAGTTTAAACAATAAAATTAAATTAAAAAAAGAAATGAATAAACAAACAAAATTAATATTATGGACATCTTTATGCCTATGAGTTTGGCATCTTAAATGAAATAGACACATTTTATAAAATAATTAAACTACAATGAAAGAAGTAGATAACATAAGTAGCCCTACGTCATTTAAAGAAATTTAATTTGTATTTAAAATTCTTTCCACAAAGAAATTTTCAATCCACTTGGCTTTCCAAGTAACCAAACATTGAAGGAAGAAATACTAGCATTAAACACAAAGTCTGAAAAACTTAAGAGGTTATTTTTCCCAACTCATGCTATGATGCTTGCATTACCCTGTGATAAAAATATTATATAAATACATTATTTAAAAAGTAATATACAGACTAATATCCCTCATGAATATAGATGTAAAATTCTAGACAAATTTTAGCAAATTAAATGTATAATGTATATATGAGAGTATTAATATACCATGATTATGTCATTTTATATTAGAAATGAGTTGCCACCTAATATTAGGAAATCAATCACTGTAATTCAACCCATTATCAAACTAAAAAAGAAATAAATATAATAAATGAAATAGAAAAGCATTTTTTTCTTTTTATTATCTCCGCCCTTGACAATCCCCTGGCCTCCCCTACCCCCCAGTGTCTTATGTCCATTGGTTTTGCTTATATGCATGCATACAAGTCCTTCGGTTGATCTCTTACTCCCCTCCCTTCTGCCCCCCAACCCTCTCTGGCCTTCCCACTGCAGTTTGACAATCAGTTTGAGGCAGCTCTGCCTCTGTATCTATTATTGTTCAAAAGTTTGTAATGGTCTTTATTATCCATGAATGAGTGAGATCATGTGGTATTTTTCCTTCATTGACTGGCTTATTTCACTTAGCATAATGCTCTCCAGCTCCATCCATGCCGTTGCAAATTGTAAGAGTTCCTTCTTTTTTACAGCAGCATAGTATTCCATCGTGTAGATGTACCACAGTTTTCTAATCCATTCATCTACTGATGGGCACTTAGGCTGTTTCCAGATCTTAGCTATGGTGAATTGTGCTGCTATGAACATATGGGTGCATATATCCTTTCTGATTGGTGTTTTTGGTTTCTTGGGATATATTCCTAGAATTGGGATCGCAGGGTCAAATGGGAGTTCCATTTTTAGTTTTTTGAGGAAACTCCATACTGTCTTCCATAGTGGCTGCACCAGTCTGCATTCCCACCAGCAGTGCACAAGTGTTCCTTTTTCTCCACATCCTCTCCAGCACTTGTCGTTTGTTGATTTGTTGATGATAGCCATTCTGACAGGTGTGAGATGGTACCTCATTGTTGTTTTGATTTGCATCTCTCGGATGATTAGTGACTTTGAGCATGTTTTCATATGTCTCTTGGCTTTCTGAATGTCCTCTTTTGAAAGGTGTCTATTTAGATCCTTTGCCCATTTTTTGATTGGATTGTTTATCTTCTTTTTGTTAAGTTGTATGAGTTCCCTATAAATTTTGGAGATTAGGCCCTTATCAGATATGACGTTGGCAAATATGTTTTCCCACGCAGTGGGTTTTCTTGTTGTTTTGTTGATGGTTTCTTTTGCTGTGCAGAAGCTTTTTATTTTGATGTAGTCCCATTTGTTCATTTTCTCTTTAGTTTCAACTGCCCTAGGAGCTGTATCAGTGAAGAAATTGCTTTGGCATATGTCTGAGATTTTGTTGCCTTTGGATTCTTCTAGAATTTTTATGGTTTCCTGTCGTACATTTAAGTCCTTTATCCATTTTGAGTTTATTTTTGTGTATGGTGTAAGTTGGTGGTCTAGTTTCATTTTCTTGCATGTATCTGTCCAATTTTCCCAGCACCATTTATTGAAGAGACTGTCTTGACTCCATTGTATGTTCTTGCCTCCTTTGTCAAATATTAATTGAGCGTATTGGTTGGGGCTGATTTCTGGGCTCTCTATTCTATTCCATTGATCTATATGTCTGTTCTTGTGCCAGTACCAGGCAGTTTTGAGAACAGTGGCTTTGTAATACAGCTTGATATCTGGCATTGAGATCCCACCTACTTTGTTCTTTCTCAGGATCGCTGCAGCTATTCGGGGTCTTTTTTTATTCCAGATGAATTTTTGGAGAGTTCGTTCTAGATCTTTGAAGTAGGCCATTGGTATTTTAATGGGAAGTGCGTTGAATTTATAGATTGCTTTGGGTAGTATGGACATTTTAATGATGTTGATTCTACCAATCCATGAACACGGTATGTTCTTCCATCTGTTTATGTCTTCCTCTATCTCTTTTTTCAATGTCCTGTAGTTTTCTGAGTAGAGGTCTTTTACCTCTTTAGTTAAGTTTATTCCTAGGTATCTTAATTTTTTTGGTGCGATGGTAAATGGGATTGTTTTTATAATCTCTCTTTCTGAAAGTTCACTATTGGTGTATAGAAATGCCTCAGATTTCTTGGGGTTAATTTTGTATCCTGCTACATTGCCCATTTCATGTATTAAGTCTAGTAGTTTTTTGATGGAGTCTCTAGGGTTTTGTATGTATAATATCATGTCATCTGCAAATAAGGACAGTTTTACTTCCTCTAGAAAAGCATTTTTTAAAAATCCAACATTAATTCTGATTAAACACACACAAACTCACAGCACACTAGGAATGGAAAGTAATATCCCTAATATGATTAGAAATATATGAAGAACCTATAGCTAACATCATATTTAATAACAAAAGGACCTAATTTTCCCTCTATTATCAGGAATAGGACAAGAGTATTCACTTTCACCACTTGATTTAACATTGTACTGAAGATCCTAGCCATTCACCAAGGGAAGAAGAAACAAAAATATCAGGAACAGAGGTATGAATTTTTTTTTCTAAATGAATATTTTGGGGGACCTGTTGAATAATAACAAACATCCCCCAAAGAGAGAATAGAAACAACGGGGAAGAAAACGTTTCAAAGTAATAATTGCCCTGAATTTTCAAATTTGGGGAGAGACATAGATTTACAGACTTTAAATGTCTACCAAATTTTAAATAGAATAAATAAAATAAAAAACACACCTAGATGTATTATCCAGAAACTGATGAAACCAAGATAATAAGAAGATATTGACAGTTCTCAGAAACACATAATTATAGGTCAACAATGACGTAAATAATTAAAGAGTTCTTAATTGAAACAATGGAGACCAGACATCTTTGAAAAGTAAAAGGTTTAAAAAACAAAGCAAAACAAAAATCAACTGTCAATACAGAATTCTATACATAGCAAAAACATCCTTCAAAGATTCAGATAAAATACATTTTCAGTTTTAAAACTAAGAGAATTTGATGCCTACAGTTCTGCATTATAAGATATAATTAAGGAAGTTTTTTGGGCTGAAACAAACTAATTTCAGATAAACACTCAGATCCGCTGGAAAGAATGAAAAGCACTGAAAATAATAAATATGTGGATAAATATAAAGTATTATTGTTTTTCTTTTAATTTAAAGATATACTTTTGTTGGGGAGCACACAAGACTTGGTTGGAAAGTTGTAAGGAGGACATTCTGAGAAAAGGGAAGTATGTGGAAGGCTGCCTGTCCTGTTTATCACAATTCCAACTTAGGGGAGTGTCCAAGGTGGTGCCCCTAATTATTCCTTGACCTTTCCAAACAAGTCTGTGCGTGAGCAGAACCCTCATGTGTTTACTGGAATCCTTATGCTTAATCTTTTGGGTGTCCTTGCTTAAAGGACACTACAAACACATGTGTCCTCCCAATATTACTTACCCTGCTGATTGTATCTAAAAGATAAACTTTATCTCAAACTGCTGCTACAATAAAAAGCTAACGAGGCAGGCAATTGAGGCTGTCCGGTTACTTTAGCCAGGCAGTCCCTTAGCCCTCTCGTTCACAGAAAAATTTGTGTCAGAGTAATCCATTCATCTGTCTCTCAGGATCTGCTGGTCAGCACCGGCATACTTTGCCATAGTGTATTCAGATTATGCTCTAGTTTTCCAAGACAATCTTTCTGCTTCTGTATACCCACATGCCAGGGGTAGCAGCCTGCACTTCATTTTTTTAAAATACTTTTTAAAAAATATGGGACACTTCACAAACGTGTGTGTCATCCTTGCATAGGGGCCATGCTAATCTGTGTATCACAGCAGTTTCAGTATATGTGCTGCTGAAGCGAGTCCAGTATTGTGTACTTAAAATAACTGTTCTTATCTTTTTACCTAAAAATCCTATTTGTAAATCCAGTCATTTTGGTGTTTGCTTGGAGATAATTCCCAATAAAACAAACAAACAAACAAATGGCATATCTATTCAGAGCTATGTGTATTTGTTTGTTTAAGTCTCTTTAGCCACATAAGTTTCCTAGAAATGTTTCAAGACTTGTTTTATGGACCTTAAAACAAAAACATAGGTAAAAAGGGACAGAGGTATATGTCTCTAGTATCTGGTGATTTATAATACTGGCTGCTGTAATAAGCCTTCAAATCCCTATGCCTTAACACACACAACTTTATTATTCAGTCACTTTGAGTCCAGTGGATTAGGATAGGGAAGAACTACCCAGTCTTTCAGGAAAGTAGGCTGATAAGGCTCTTTCATCTTCAGCCAGAGCTTCTAAAGTCTTTGCCTTCACTTCTAGAGGGAAAGTAACATGATGAAATCTGAGTTGCTCTTCCTCTAAATTCTCCACAGAGTCATGCTTCTTTTTTTAAGAGACCAAGGAGAAGAAGAAAAAATAGGCATGAGGTGGGTTTATTACAAAAGATGGAAAATGCTGAGCTTTTATAAGCTGCTCTAGGTCAGAATTTCCATAATAACCCATCTCATTCATATCCTTTTTTAATACCAACAATGCTTTCTCAATCCAATTAGTCTACATAATTGAAAGTGCTCATATATATGAGGCAAGCAGATAGTTGATGGACAGTGGGAAGCCAGAATGATTAGAATGAAGGGCATAACACAAGCTAAACAATAAATGAAAGAAAAATTGAGCTAAGACTAAATATGAAGACAAATCATAAAAGTGATAAAGAAGAAAATAAAGCATGAATATATTAAATAACAGTGAGACTTGAGAAAAGGGACTATTTTATGAGGGTAAAAATCAGCTAGATCTTTGAAACTTATGGTTCAGTAGTTTTTTGGGTTTTTTTTGTTTTGTTTCTTTTTTAATATAAAATAATTGGCTTAGCCCTAGCTGGTTTGGCTCAGTGGATAGAGTGTCAGCCTATGGACTAAAGGGTCCCGGGTTCGATTCTATGCCCTGACTGTGGCTCATAACCCAGTAGGGCGTGTTCTGGAGGCAGCCAACCAATGATCTCTCTCATCATTGCTGTATCTCTCTCTTCCTCTTTCTTCCTCTCTGAAATCAAGTAAAAAACATTATATATATAATTGGCTTATGTCAACTTGATGTTTCCATCTCTCTCTTCCTCTTTCTTCCTTTCTGAAAGCAATTAAAAAACATTATATATATAATTGGCTTATGTCAAACATGTCCAGTCTTGAAACTATCTTTTTTCTTTTTCCCTTTAGGCAATGTCCTTTTGATAACTTCTGACGTCTTCAGGAAAAGTTTAGACCTTTAAGGGCTGTGTTTATAAATCACTGACTAATACATAACCTGTGACCATCTATATATAATGTATATAATGCTCTTATCAGAATGCCTACTGCCACCACCATTTTATTTTTGGTAAAATCCTACTTATTTTACAGGAACCAGTTCTAAAATCACTCCCTCTTGGACCCTACCCCCAAACCCAGGTAGAATTCATCACTCGTCCTCTGTGAGACCACTGCATCACATCAGTCCCACTAGTACGACAATATTGCTTTGTGTTTAAACTGGTTGTCTAAGAGACTTTTAGCTTCTTTAGCAACTTTATTTTCTCAGCGATAAGCACAATGTCTGGTCTATGGCATTTGCTCTGTAAGAAGGAACTGAAATGTCTGAAACTTAACTCAATTAATTTGAATTAACTTAATTTGTATTTAATAGAGTTGAGTTGACTGAATGGAGAGTTTAAAAAATAAATAGGGGAAAAAAATTCTAAAAAGGGGTGTAAGCTCAGACCAGAATGGTGCAGAATTGCAGTGAGATTTAAGTTAATGGATTTTTTGCAGAGTTCAGTAACCAAGCATTAAAATGACCAGAAAATGGGAATAACTTATTTTTATGTGTTAATTAATTAATTTATTAATTTATTTAATTTTTGTTTTGTTAATCTGCAGCATCCATTGATTTTTAGAGAGATCATCGAGAGAGAAAGAGAGAGAGAGAAACATCAATATGCGAGAGACATATTGATTGTTGCCTCCTGCACACACCCTAACCAGGGCTAGGGTTCAAACCTGCAACCCAGCTATATGTCCTTGACTGGGATTCGAACCAGCAATTCTTTGGTGTGTGGACCAATTTTCTAACCACCAAACAACACGGGCCAGGTTGGAAATCACTTTTAAGTACCACAAATCTCAACTGAGCCTAACTAGATTCAGTATCAATAGATTGAGCTGGTGATTGGATATCGGAATGTAACTTTTATATAGTAAAAACCTTACAATGAGAACTAAAGTTGATTCTGTACATTGAGAATTATGGATCTCAGAATGTGCTAAGATTGGTGCCTTAATATTGGCCAGAATTGGAGAGTGATGAGAAATTTGTGTTATAATGGGAAAAACACATAGGAATGTGAGAAAGAAGGAATATTCCAGATCATGCATTATAGCAACAAAAATTGTGAAGAAGAAAAAATAAAATTGTAAGTTAAAGAATATTGTTGAATACCTACAATATCAGGCACTCTTGTTAGATAATTGTAGCACAATATCCCATTATTTCTCTCCACAACCTGGAGATTGTATAGAGGAAGAATCTGAGACTTAACAAAAGTTACTAAATTTGCTCAGGATCATGCATCTAGCAATTCAGAGATATGTTCAATTTCAAAATGCATGCCCTCATGAGGATATCAACCATAAACCTGCATGTCTTGTTATCAGTCCTTTATAGGGACCACTGTACCTCCTCTGCCTATTTTCAGACACCAAGATCTCAGCCACAATTTTCAGGTAGCTTTAGATATTGCAGATGAACAGTGCTTGACACTTTTGGAAGTTGTTTATTAGTTTGTTTGTATATCACTTGGGAACATATACTGTCATTATAAAGGACTGTAGATAGCTACAGGAAACAAAGGTGTAATAAACAGCTTCCCCATTCTCCTCAACAATATGAAATAATTTCTCACCTTGGAAAATTCAAAGCCAAACTTCAAAATGACTTGAAGACATGGAAATCGAAAACAAGAAAATAATTGTATGTAAAGAAAATAAAGACAAATGCCCCAGTCTCAAATGTCCCCACCCCATCTCTGCCCTCTGTATATCCAGCCGCACAGATTGGCACCCCCCAAAAAAACAACAACAAAAACCAAGGAGATCAGAGCAGAGACACGAGCTAAAGGCCTGTGTGTGAGTTAGTGTTATCACCAGAAAAAATAAACCCTCTCACAACCTGAAGGAAAAAGTAACTGGGCAAATCAGAGCAAGAACTGCAGAGAAGGGATTTCAAAATATAAAATATCTTGAGTAGAAGATAACAAAAAATTAAAAAACACAGCTACTACCATTGATATTCAATAATGCATATTTCAGCCACACATTAGAAAACATGTTTAAATTAGTTTAACCCCAGTTTCAGGAACACCTGAAAAATAACTGATCAATAACCTTTAAAGTATCAAGGTCATGAAAGACAAGGGGATATTAGGGAGTTCTAACAGACTGCAGGAGACTAAAAAGAAATAACCAATCACAAGGTAAAGCCTCGATAGGATGTTGGAACAGAAGAAAAAACATTGGAGGAAATGTTGGTGATATTTAAATACAGCAGTTAGGTTAGTAATAATATTGTGCAAATGTTCATTGCCTGGTTCTGATCATTGTTCTTTGGTTATGTTAGATGTTAGCATTAGTGAAAGCTGGTTGAGGGAAGTTATACCATTTTTGCAATGTCTCAATTTAGTTCAAAATAAAATGTTGTTTTTTTTATAATTGAACACAAAAAAACAGGTGTAAATAATGTAGTTTCCCAAACAGTTAACTTAAAAACACATGTACAAAAGCAATCAATAATGCCAGAGGGTGAAGTTTCATGTTCCACTGCCTTCCTCTCTCTCCACTTTCTCTCTCTCTCTCTCTCTCTCTCTCTCCCTCTCCCTCTCTCTCTTTCCTGATAGGCTTCTTGAGGAAACACACCCTGTTTGTTCCACCTTGTTGTGATCTCAAAACGCTTTCAAAGGCCTCATTAGAAGGATACAGGAAACAATTCTCTGATTAGCATCAGGCCTGGAAGTCATTTATTTCCATTTGACAAGCAATTTCTTTTCTCTGAGCCTGGTCTAACTCTGCTGCTCAGACTGTTAGGGGCAACTGTAATCAATAGCTTTGTACTTTCACTAAGCAGAGGAAAATGGGAAAGAAACATAAAATGGAAAGAATATTGGAATAGGGAGAGATTTTTAAGAAAGAGAAAGGCCAATAAAAATTTATTTCAGAAGTTTTTCCTAATATTTACTTACCATAAGGCAGACAATTTGCAATAATTATCATAGATTCTTTTGCAGGGTGGGGGTCTTAAATATGTACAATCTCTGGAATACATATCACTAACAATTTTTTCATTACTTAACTTATAAAATTTTAGTTCAAGATCCATTATTCATTATTCTTTTTTGTCGTCAGTGTATTTGTGGTAAATTCTGAGGTCAATTGTCTGTCTATTCCTAACCCTTGTAAAATTTTCTAACCACCTTACTATCACCACAGCTATCCTAAAAAAAAAAAAATCTATATATGTCATTACCTCACTATCCACAATTGCTTTTACCACAATCAGATAAAACAGGACAATTCCATAGTCAAAAAGAAAAAATAAAATAAAAAACACCAGGGGACTGTTTTTTCTCCTGAAGAAAAGAAGAATCTATTGCCAAATGGAATAGTAAGCAAGGACTCATCTATCATATCTTATAATTACAGGGTAATGTCAGGCATTTTTCATGAAGGGGAGCAAACTAGATAAAAGAACTAATGGAAAATGACTTAAAGGCCATGTGCCGTGCAGTAGTAGGAAAGCATTGTGCAAATAACCAGAACACTTGGGGTAGTGGGTCCTTAGCTTTTTAAAATTTCATTTCCCCCTTTAAAATTAGGAAGTATAATTATATTGCTAAATTTTGTCCAGATCTATAAATTTGTGAATTTCAATGTCTATTGAATTTGACTTCATGTTTAGTGATAATTTACTCATGCACTCAATTCTTTCAAAAAAGCTTTTTTATGTCTATAATTCAGTTCTCATATTTTTTTCTTTCCCTAATCATCACACTGTAGTTGAGAAATTCTGTTTCTAAATATATAGAGTGAAGGCAAATATTATATAAAGTGCGCTTACCTAATATCCTGACTATTACAAATTATATGTTGAGTTATGTTCTTAAAGATCAGAAATCACAGGTTTTGATGAGTTTTATATGAAGAAAGAAAAGATTAGCAGGGGAAACTACATCTCTATATATAAAACCCTAATATGCAAGTAGACAGAACGGTGGAACAACTGAACAACCGGTTGCTATGACGTGCAATGACCACCACGGGGTGCATGTGCAATATGGCGGGCATTGGCAGCGGCAGGATGGTGGAGCAGGTGAGCAGGGGCACCAGACCAAGGCGGGATGCCGGCCGCTGTCATCAGGGCAAGCCTCTAGTGGTTACTAAAAATTCTTTGCTCCCACGCACCATGGTTACATCCAGTGCTCATACCAGCTGCCAGCACTAGAGCTGCCGCTCACACCTCCTGCCGGCGCCCAGCGCTGGCCCCAATTGCTCTCGGCGCTGTCAGCGACCGGCTGCTGTCATCGGGGCAAGCCTCTGGTGGTTACTAAAAATTCTTTGCTCCCACGCACCACGGTTCCACCCAGTGCTCACACCAGCTGCCGGCACTGGAGCTGTCGCTCACACCCGCTGTCAGCACCCAGCACTGGCCCCGATTGCTCGGGGCTGTCAGCAGGTGCACGTGGTGGCTGCCAGTCCTGATTGCCCCTCAGGGCTTCTCCACCTCCCCCTGATCCTGAGGGGCGATGAGGGCAGCAACTGCCACTCGCACCCACTGATGGCACCGGCCCTGCTTGCACCCACTGCTGGCACCGGCCCCAATTGCTCCGTGCCGTCAGCGGGTAAGAGTGGGGCCAGTACTGTCAGTGCATGGGAGCAGCAGCGAGAGAGTAGGGCTGCTGGCAGACACGGGAACTGAGAGCCACGGTGGGAGGGGTTGGGTGGGGGCATGGAGGATGGGCCGAGTCCCACCCCTGTGCCCACCACAGCCTCGTGGCCCACAGCTTCTTTCAAGGTACATGAATTTGTGCAGTGGGCCCCTAGTACATAAATAATCTCTAATCTGTCTTTGAATCCTACCAAACCCATGAAATGCTTCCTAAAGTCATTGGTAATAACTTTACTTTGCAAAGCAGTGAACATTTTTTCAATCCTTCCTAATTTTAACTGATATGGTAAACAAGTATCTTTATTTTAAAATAATAATGCTAATAAGGCCTAGATCTTCTAGTCTTTCTCTTATCATTAATTCTATTCTCTGATACCCTGATGCCCTGATGCCCTCTACTCTCCAAGCTTGCATTTTGGAGTCACGCTCTTTTCTCACCTTCTCCAGTGACTGCTTGCTTCAAGATTTATACCCAGGATTTATTTTAATCAGAACTTAATCAGGATTTGTTCTAATCAGTAAGATGACACACATGGAAACAACTGCATTTGAAAGAATAATTTGTTCCTTACATTTCCCAAGGGGAAGGGGCATGCCATGCCACTCAGGGCCACAGGGAAAAGAACCAGATTTTGTTAAGAGTGATGTGAAAGCCCAAATCAGAGCTTTTGTTGGGGTAATCATGGAATAAACAGTTTAGGATTGACTAGTTTGAATAGTTCTGGTTGGCCTTCAGGTATAAGGGCTGTCCCTAGTTGTGTGGTACCTGGCCCTGGATTGATTGAGGGCAGGGAGGATAGTAGCATGGTGTGTGAGTTAGGAAGGGTTTCAGAGTATGAACTCTAGATCACAAGAGATAAAAAAAAAATGTTAGCCTTTGGTTAGGTTGTGTAATTAATTAGTGGATGCCACATAGAGTTTCAATTATAGAAGGTAAACAAACCCCAGATACCTGCTTTCAGCCAGCCGTGGCCACGGAGCTGGAGCAAGCAGGAGTGGGTTGCCCCTGGCGATGGAGGAAGCCAAGCTTTCCGCAGGCCTCCACTAAAGGCAACAAAGTTTCAATTATAGAAGGTAAATAAAACCCAGAATAAAAAAAAGAAAAAAGGAGAAAAGGAGAGTCTGGGAGCTTACGTCACCAGGGTGCTTGGCCAGCCTGAAAACGGCCCTCAGTCCCTCACCCAGACTGGCCAGGCACCCCAGTGGGGACCCCCCACCCTAAAGGGGGTGTGGCCAGCCTGAAAACAGCCATCAGCACCTCACACAGGCTGGCCAAACCTCCATGGGGTGAGGGTCCCCACTGGGGTGGACATCCTCTGAGGGGTCCCACACTGCAAGAGGGAATAGGCAGGGCTGAGGGACCCCCCCAAGTGCACAGATTTTTGTGCATTGGGCCTCTAGTCTAAGTCATAAAGTTGAAAGATGGTGGTGTTTTTTAATCTTTTTTTATATATAAAAGAAATTATCTCTTCAGTCTTTACTTCATATATATATATATATTATCAGCTTAACTGTTATTGCAAAACCTGTTGAAGGTTTGTCTTTCCTTTTGGTCCCACAGGATAGGGACTTTGTATCCTTATTTACCATTTTTAGTGCCTTTTTTTAGTCTCCAGGGCAAGTCCAAGACGCTTAGCATAATATCCATAGCCTTGAATAGTATAACACAGGAAATTAGTTTCCCAGTAATTTTCAACTAACTTCCCTTTTGTATTTTATGCCACACGGTAAAATACTTGGTTTTTAAATGGCTGTTATTTTATACCTCTCTTCTATTATCTATGTTGTTCTCCTTTATTTGAAAGGTCCCTTACTTCCACCTATCAGTTTGTAATTCTTTAACTTAAATGCCCTTCAGAACATGCGTGGGCATGTCTTTCTTTTGAGAAACTTTCCTCACCCACCCTTTTCCTCTGTATTACACACCTGTTCTCTTGTAAATAATTGCAATTTTCCTAATGCATAGTAAAGGTTCCTTCCTGCTTGCCCCCCGTCCCCTCCGCACCCCAACACCTTAACTTAAGCTTCTTAAGGGCAGGACTGCTTTACACATCTGTATCTTACTGACTCCTACCCATAGTCAATTTGCTGAACTAAAAACTGAATTGAATTTGAAAAATCCCAGAACACTCCTCTGACTAGGGCTCCTAAGAATAAAAGTTACAGAGAAATTTTGTTCCCAATAGAGCAGCAATTCCCTTCTCCCTCCCATAAACCTATGGTTAGCAGTCAAGTTCAAATATTTTTCTATCTTGTGTGTCATCTTTTTCTTTTTGGCTCCCCTGTTAGGCATCTGTGGAACAACATATAGCTCCTCCACAGCCAACAAAGCTCTGTTTATTAATATGTGATGCGTTTTGCTTTAAACCAACAGTAGACAAAGATCTCCTTCTTAAAGAATGAGAGAGAGTGAGGAAAATGCTGAGGAACAATTGATGTAAATAGTAAAAATAAGAATTGAATAACATGGTGTTAAAATGGATTCTAAAATTCTCTAAAAATATAAGTTCTGTGATTTAAGAATCACCGGCCGGACCCCACCCATGCACAAATTTGTGCACCGGGCCTCTATATTACACAGTAAATATGGTAATAAAACATATAATTTACTAGTGTTAACAGTAAGAGAATCAGAGTTCATTATTTATACTATAAAAACAAGTGAAGAAAAAGTATTTCTAATATATTTTTATGTAAAGACTAGAGGCCTGGTGCATGGGTGGGGTCTGGCTGGCCCACCCTGATCAGGGCCAATCAGGGGCAGGACCAGTTAGGGGAGGGGCTGCAGGTGGTTGGATGGCCATCCCTGCCCCCTGGTCAAACTCCCGGTTGAACTCCTGGTCGAGGGGACAATTTGCATATTAGCTTTTTATTATATAGGATAATTTCCCTATATAGTATACCATTTTAATGCTGGAGTAAGGTGATCTTATTAAAATGCTATTTTAAAATGTATAACTTTTACTAAAAATTAAGCAATACAAGTTTTTATTTTTAATTCTTAACAGACTTTTTGAGAGTAAGAAAATTAAATGCCCAATGTTATAGATATACAAAGACTTTTATTCTGCAAAATTAGAAAAAAGAAATCCTTAGGTAAGAACATAGCAAAATCAACAAATAATGCCATGTTTATCTATTAATTCTATAATTTATTCAATGTCAATATAGTTGAAATATTTGAAAATATATAATCTATCCCTCCTTCTCCTCTTCTTGTCTTTTATTTTACAGATGAGCAAATTGAGGCATCTTTGACCCAGTAGTCACATAGTGAATAGATTTATGAAGCCTCTAGATGAGAGGTAAGAGATATACAAAATATAATTTATGTAATATTCTTGCAAAATGATTAGCCTGAATTTTACAAATAATCTGACAAATCCAGGATGTGGAGTTTCTATGATAGGTCAATATGATCTATATGAATGGTTTAGAAATATTTGTACCTATTGACCAACTAATTTGACTTCTAGGATATAATTATTTGTAGGGACACAGATGTAAGTATTTGGATAATTATCATGCTGCTATTATTAATAATAAAATATTAAAAACTAATTGTGAAACCATAGGGAGATAGTTATATATTCTGCATTGATTAAAGAGCACTCAGGTATTCTGAGAAATATATTTTCAATGTATATTTTGTCAGTTGGATAAGACAGGAAAACATTTTTATATAATATTATGTGACTAAGCAACATATAAAAGTGCATATAAATCTGAGTGTGTATGCAAGAACAAACATGTTATTAAAAATGAACAAATATTAAAATAGTTATAGCTTAATGGTGAAATTACTTTCCTTACATTGCTTTTTGGAATTTTCTAAATGTCCTTTTATAAACGTATGTAATCATTGAAAAGAAAATTATAGTAGTAACATTTGCTTTAATCAATATACTATTTGTAAATAAAGGATATGTACATGTTGATAAAATTAATAACATTTTCTAGAATTAATAGCCTCTCTGTTGTGGATTATATAGGATATTTAATGTTCTTAAATGTAATAAAAGCATACATATTCTTAAATGTTCTGTAAACTAGGACTTCCTTTGATTTTGATTAAACTTACTACCAATTGGTAATATTACATATCACCACATCTCTAAATCTTGAACCCTGTAAAATGCCATAACTAGATTCAATAGTACAAAAGCATGATCAACAAATAAGATGCATATTGCAAATATTTCAGTGACAAATAGGCTCTTAACTACCTCCCCCCATTAGGATAACTACAATAAAGCACACACACACACACACACACACACACACACACACACACACACATGCAATAACAAGTATTAGCAAAGATGTGAGGAAATTGGAACACTGGTGCACTGATGGTCAGAATATAGAATGGTGCAGTCATTATGGGAAAAGTATGGTAGTTCTACAAAATACGTATTTAAAATAGAACTACCATATGATCTGACATTTTGCTTTTGGATTTATTCCCAAAAGAATTCAAAGCAAGAAATTGAAGAGATGTTTGTACACTTATGTTTGTAGCAGCATTATTTGAACTTGCCAAAAGGTGGAAGCAACCCAAGTGTCCATGGATAGATGAATGATAAAGAAAAGTGTAAATGTAATATTATTAAGCCTTAAAAAGAAAGGAAATTATGACACATGCTATAACTTGGATGAACTTTAAGGACATTATGCTGAGGGAAATAACCTGTCTTAAAAGGACAAACACTGTGATTCCAAGTATATGAGATACCAAGAGTAGTCATACAAATAGAAAATAAACTGATGCTTATCAGGACCTGTAGGGAGAAGGAAATGGGGAGTTCTTATTTCATAGGTACAGAATTTCAGTTTTGCAATATGAAAAGAGTTCTGTGGACAGATGGTAACGTAAAATTGTGAACATACTTAATGCCACTGCACTGTCACTCTAAAAATAGTTAACATGGTAAATGTCATGTAATGTGAATTTTAATACAATTTTAAAAAAGGAAATGGGCTATTAAAACTAACTAACCTATGTGTCTACAGTAACAAAAAAACAAGTGTAGTTTTACATTCCTTAAGATACAACTATTTTTCCTCACATGATAAAGTGCTAGCTAACAAAAGAGATAAAATTCATTACATATAAGACAAAATGCAGTCTGACTCATTTAAAAGTATAGTAAGTATTGACTGAGGGAAATAAATGTGTACCTAAGGATAGCAGGCTTTAAAATAATATTTAGAAATTTCATGACTTAGAGATCAAATTCAGCTGTTTGGCTTTATATCTTTTTAATGATGCTTTTCTTCAAGAGTTCAGAAGCTACTGGAAAGTTTTTTTTAAAAAATATTTAAAGGAATAAAAATAGCACCCTGAAATAAAAGAATAATGTTGACAATCTAATTTCTTTATTAAAGTGTTTTATGTGAGTGTAATTTTTTCTAGTATAATGTTTAACAATATAGTGGGAAAGTTATATAAAAACTCTTGAGAATAATAGATTTGTCTTTACATTTCACTCAACTCCTTACTGATGAAAATATCTTAGATATGTGGCTTATCTTCTCTGAGTCTCAAATTTTCTGCTTAAAATACATATAATAAAACTGGCCTATTACTATTATTAGAAACTTTTAAGGCACATTTTAATTGCCAGGTGGTTTTTAAGTATTTTTATAAATTTTCCTCAATTTAACTAAAAATTAAAAACTGAAGATCTCTGAATCATTCAGAAAATGGCAATAACCATATGTTTGAATACTGGGAGAACCTAGGTATAGAAGATCTCCAAAAGAGATTTCAACCTACATGAATAGTAAATTAATTTTCTTAGGAGCAATGTAAAAGACAGCCAATTAGTACAGTGAGAAGATAATACACACTTCTGAAAAAAGTAATTAAAAATAACTTCCAGGATAAAAAAAGATGTTTGTATATTTGATGCTTTTTCTATTCTTTCGAATGGAAAGGAAGGAACAACTGTGAGACATTACAAGTCAACCAAGATGGTGACACAGGAGGCTTCTGAGCTCCCCTCCTTACAGATGTGCCAAATGTACAGCTCACATGGGCAATTCCTCTAAAGGAGATACAGGATCGAGCTGAGCAACTCCTACACATTGATGAATAGGAAAATACCCACATTGAAACAGGTAGGAAAGGATGAGACACATTCTTGCCGTGAACCCAACATAGCACCATCCAATAGGGAGGGAATGCTCAACTTTTAGCTTCTCCCTGAGGAACAAAGGGTTTGAACCCCACATGTAGTGCCCCTACTTATCAGACTCCCATCAAAATCATGAGATCCTGACACACTTGCTCTGAAAGCCAACAGGGTGTGTGTTAGAAGACCCACAAGACTGTAGAAAACAAAGAAGCAGTTCTTTTTTTTTCAATGTCACTTTCATTAAATTTGATTTTTCATTTAGAAATAGTTGGTATACAACCTTATATTGGTTATATTAGTTTCAGGTGTACAATATAGCGATTTGACATTTTTATAGTATACTTTACAATGTGATCACCCCACTACTTCTAGCAATCATCTGTCACCATGTAATCTTATTACAATATTATTGATAAACACTCGCTGCACTAATACCCAGAGCTCAGCACAGAGGGAGAAGGCACAATGGCCCATCTCACAGTCTTTCACTGAAAGAGGTTCAACTGCACACTTTAAAAGCCACTGCCTGGGGGCCAGGCTTGTAATTTAGCAAGCATCCAGGGGCTTGCTGTGGTTTTCCCCAGATGCTGGGGAAACTGGTGCCATCTCTCATGCCTTTCCCTCCCTCCAGCCACTCTAATAAAAAGCCATGCTCCAGTGTCTCCCTAGAAGGAGCTAGTACACTCATCTGGTTCCCCAGCTTTTGTGACAGCCACCAGAAGGACGTTAAGACAAAGAATGCAATTAAATAATCATAAAGGAGTCAACCCATCAAGAGATATAAAATTGTACATATTTATGCACCCAGCATAGGTACAGTGCACCTAAATATATAAAACAAATATTAAACGATCTGGAAGGAAAAATAGACAGCAATACAATAATAGTAGGGGACTTCAATACTCTACTTTCAACAATGACTAGATCATCCAGACAGAAAATCAATGAGAAAACAGTGGACTTGAATAATACTGTAGACCAAATGGACCTAACATGCATATAGAACATTTCATCCAAGAGCAGCAGAATACACATTCTTCTCAAGTCCACTTGAAACATTTCCCAAAGTAGATCATGTGTTAGGCTACAAAAAATGTCTTCATAAATTTAAGTCATATCAGGCATCTTTTCAGATCCAATGATATGAAACTAGAAATAAATTATAAGAATAAAACCACATATTCAGTAACGGGTTGATATACAAAATGTATTAGAAACATATACAGTTAAATAGCAATAAAACAAATAACCCAATTAAAAAAATAGTCAGTGGACCTAAATAGACATTTTCTAGAGAAGACATGCAGCTGGCTAAGAGAGAAATGAAAGGGTATTCATTACTAATCATTAGGAAAATATAAATCAAAACCACAATATCACCTCACATTTGTTAGAATGGATATTATAAAAAATACAAGTAATGATAAGTATTGATAAGGATGCAGTGAAAAGGAACCCTTGTGCTCTGTTGGTGGGAATGTGAACTGGTACAGCCACTGTGGAAAACACTCCAAGTGTATAAGGCAATAAGTAATTTTTTTCAAATTAAAAAAAAATCAGGGAATGAATATAGCATATGTAAGTCTTTGCAGACAATTAGGAAAGAGAAGGTGATAAAATTCATCCAACCAGTAGCTAAATCAAAAATAAATAACACAAAAATTGAGAAGCTGTCAGGAAACATTAATTCTTTTAACCATGGAATTAGCAATAAACAAGTATAGGAATTATGGTTATAGAATAAAATGCAAATTTTGTAAGTATAAATAGAAAATTAATTTTAAAAAAGGGTGTTTTATTGATTTTTAGAGAGGAAGGGAGAGGTAGAGAGAGAGAAACATCAATTAGAGAATAAAACATCCATCAACTGCCTCTTGCACATAAGATCAAGCCCACAACCTGGGCATGTGCCCGGACTGCAACCCTTTAGTGTACAGGACAACACTCAACCACCTGAGCCCCATCGGTCAGAGCTAAAATGAGCTCTTGCAGCAAAAAGAAAAGAAAGAAAAATGTGTGTTTGAAATTTTGAGAGTACAAGCCTTTTATTAAAACATTTTTCTACTGTTAAATGCAAGTAAAAATTATGTATACCACCTCTTATTTTTTAAAAGCGTGTGTAGTAGCAATTGTTTTTATAAAGTCATTTTTATTTGTCTATCCACCCATGTCTTTAGATAGAAAAACTCTCTGAAATCATGTACTAATATGGATTATGACTAGAAAATTGAGAAAATGTATTGCTTTCTTTGTGTTATATATATATATTGTTTAATACAAGGGATCATGGGTCATTGTCATTAAGAGTTATGCTAAGCAAAATAAGCCAGTCAGAGAAAGATAAGTATCACATGATATCACTCATATGTGGAATCTAATGAATAAAATAGGTCTGGAGACACAGAAGCATGGAACAGGCTGAGAATCTCAGAGGGAAGATAGGGTTGGGGGGATTAACCCAGGAATTTACATGCATATATGCATAGCCCATGAACATAGACAATAGTGTGGTGAAGGTCTGGGAGGAGTGGGTGCAGGATAGGGGGCCAAGGGTGGGGGAGGGACATCTGTAATACTTTCAACAATGAAGATACATTTAAAAGAAAAGTTAAAGCAGAAAAATCATACACTTCCTTCTTTGAGACAGTGATAAAAGTTGTGTGATGCATGACAAGGAGCGAACAATACAAAGTTTCAATAACATTTATTATTTTGGAAAGGAAGTCCCTGTAATGAGCTAGGACTTGAGAGCAAGTGTACAGCATTGTTTAGAATATTCATTTTTCTCCAGGCATGCTTCTTTAGAGTGTATGTACAGTATCCACTTTGAGTTATTTTTTGAAATATTCAGAGTTGGATAGAAACTAATTTAATAGATTCCCACTGGCATCAGGACCTATCAACACAAAGCTGATTTACTAGGGAGGGAGAATATTTTTTACCTTCTTTAGAATAAAATGATTCTGGAGTGGCCAAAGGGCACCTATTCTTAGAGAAGCCCTGTCAGTTAGAGAACTCTGACAATAGTGAGGATTTGAAATTCAACAAGTTCCTCAAGACTTTATTCTGAGAATGTCCTTAAGGTGAGGTCATATCCGCCATGCAGCTAAGAGACAAGGCTCCTCATTTCCATATGCTTATTTGCCTTGCCCGGAGTCTAACTCCCTTCTCTCCCGCTCCCCCCCGCACCCCCCCTAATAGCATATTGCTCAGATAGCATCATTCCCTTCTCCCAACATTGAATAAACTCCTCTTTTCTGCTGCTTAATACTTCCTTTCCACCTTCAAGACTCTGCTTAAGTCCTGTGCACTTATGCGATTTCTACAGTTGCAGCTTGGCCTGATAGCTTCCCTGTAGGACCCCACATTCCATTAGCTATCGGGAGATGATAGGTTAAATGTTTGGGCTCTGTAATCAGATGGCCCAGATTTATACGGCCCAGCACTATATTTTCTAGCTTTTGACCTTCATCAATTATTTAATGTGTTTGTGTGTGTTTCCTCAACTGTTTTCAAAACTAAATAGAATTATATCTGTAAAGCATTGCTGTTGTTACCATGATGTTGTAATTGAAACGTTATTGACATATTACATTGTGTAAGTTTAAGGTGTGCAATCTATTGATTGATGTATTATGTATTGCAATATAATTACCACCATAGCATCAGCTGATACCTCTATCACATAACTTAATCACCACTGCTTTTTTTTGTGTGTGGTAAGAACAATTAAGATCTAGTCTCCTAGAAACTTTGAAGTTTGTAATACAGTGTTGTTGACTATAATCACTATGCTGTGCATTAGATCCCAGAAGTTATTTACCTACTAGTTGCAAGTTTGTACCTTTAAACACATCTCCAATTCACTCCCCTCCCTCTAGTCCCTGATAACCAGCATTCTACTCTCTATTGTTAGAAGTTTGGCTTTTTTAGATTTTTCTTTTTATGCCTGACTTACCCTGCTTAGCATAATACCCTCAGGGTCCATCCACATTGTCCCAAATGGCAGGATTCCCTTCTTTCTAATGACTAAATAATATTCCGTATATATTTCATGAATTAATGTACACTTAGGTTGTTTCCATATCTTGGCTATTGTGAATGATCCCTAGCTAATAAAAGGATAATATGAAAATTAACTGTCACTCCATCACAAAGATGGTGGCGCCCATAGCCACAAGATGGCACACCCGGTCCTCTCAGCCCCGCTGGAGTCCCCCAGTCCCAGGTGGGGGGCGGCTGCTGAGAGTGGGCAGCATGAGCAGCCTGGTAGAATGCTTGCTTCTTTGCTGCGGCGATGAGGCAAGCGTTCCACCCTGGCCTCAGAGAGCCTCTGGGCAGCGGGCACAGAGCAGTGGGGGGGGGGGGGGGGGGGGGGGGGGGGGGGTAAGGAGGGGAAATGCTTGTGTGATTGCCCCAGCGATGAGGCAAGAGTTCCGCGCCTGGCCACGGATGGGCCTCTGGGCCTCAGACAGCCTCTGGGCAATGGGCACGGAGTGGCCAGGCCCTGCATAGAGCTACTGGCATACGGATTCATGCGCAGGGCTACTAGTATTGCAATAAACATGGGAGTACAGATTTCTCCTTAGGATCTTGTTTTCATTTCCTTTGGATATATACTCAGAAGTGGAATGGCTAGGTCAGATGGTAGCTCTATTTTTAATTCTTTGAGGAACCTCCTCCCTGTTTGGCATAGTGGCTGAACCAATATACATTTCCATTGACAGTGCATAAGGTCCCCTTTTTCCACATACTTGCCCACCTACGTTACCTTTTGTCTTGATGGTAGTCATTCTAACGGGTATGAGTTAGATACCTTATTGTGGTTTTCATTTGCATTTTTCTGATGATTAGAGATGTTGAGCATAATTTCATATGTGCTGGTTTCGTTTTCCAAAAAGAATTAAACATTTCTTGGTGTAGAAGCTATTTCTGATGTCCAGTACAATGATAGGCACTGTAGATATTAAATATTTAAATATTGACTCATTTATTTTGGCCTAGAAAAGAAAAAAACGAGGCTCATTTTCCCTCTAAATTGCCACTAAGAATCAGTGTTCCTGAAAGAGTCATTTCCTTTCTGGGCTTCAATGTCCTTATTGATAAAAATAAAGCAAGTCTAAATGTTTAAAACCATATACATGGCAAATAATCTATGTGAACTATATGGATGAGAGTTTATATATACAGAGGGAAATATTACAGGGACGTTCTTTTGCTATCTATTTTGTCTAAATTTAAAGCTGTATTTTTTTTTCCTTTTTACAGTTAAAACAGTAAACAGTTTTTACCTACTTAATAACAAAGAAAAACCTACTTCCCAAAGTCAACTCTTTCTCATCAAGTAGAGTTGAATGTGAAAATTTTAACATATGTCAAAACACATCTTGGAGACCGTCCAGAGCAATCTGTAAAATTCCATGAGCTTTCAGACTCCAGGCAGCAGCTTCTAACACAGTATGTTCTGGCTACGTGCATCTCATGCATTTTTTAAAGCTCCGCTTTAAATGCAGGTTTATCAATAAAAATGCCACCAGAAAACAGCTTTGAAATTTTCATTTCTTCTTGAAATTAAAGGTTTCCTTTAAGGCAGGCCTAGCATTGGTTGTATCTGAATGCCATCCACATTTATTATATAAAAATAAATTTCTTACAGCTGCTAAATCCTAATTTTGCCAAAGTTAAAAAAAATGCAGCTTTGCATCTCTCATCATCAAAAGCAGCATAATTTAAGCCTTTTTGTGTCAGTCATGAATTGTCTCTCCTGTAAGCTTGCAATGTCATAATATTCTTTTAGATTAATGAGGATCCCTACAATTACAGAGTAGAAACCATCAGAGTGCACAGCAGAGCCTGTCTAATGGCAGAAAAGACCATGAATGCTAATGCATTAGCCAAGAATTACAAGAGGAATTACTGCTGTCACCCAAATGCAAAAGGCCTAGCACTGAAAGATGCACAGCTTTGCTTTCTCCCAACGTGATTCTGGGTAGAAGGTGAACAACCACAGAGGGTCTTTTTATTCCTTTTTTTACATATTATATGTAATACTTTAGAGTGCCTAAGAGATTAGCAAATATTTTTAAATGCTTTAATGCTTTACAGAATGTAGTGGTTTTACTAACCAGCTTGCACACACAGAATGGAAACATGTACATGATTTATGTAAACTCAGCAGTTTCCTTTTCTCTCCAAGTTAGATGATGATAGTGTGTAGCCCATACCTTATAGGTTCCTAGTGGAGAATCTGAACAGGAAACTTTGTTTTGAGCTCTCTGCTCCAATTCATCTTTCATTCTGTTTCCAGGTAAGGCTACCTTTTAAACATCAATGTGTTCTTATAGGTAGAATCTAAAAGAGTCATACTCATAAAAGCAGAAAGTAGAATGGTAGTTGCCAGGGGCTGGGAGTAAAAGAAATGGGGTGATGATGATCGAAGGGTACAACGTTTCAGCTATACAGGATGAATAAGCTCTGAAGATCTAACATACCACATGGTGATTATAGTCAACAGTGTGGTGTGTGTGTGTGTGCGTGCGTGCATGTGTGTGTGTGTGTGTGTGTGTGTGTCTGCACGCTCGCTATGTGCTGTTGAGTCATCTCTGACTCTTGTGAATGGGTGATGTCCACACAGCTTCTATAGACTCACACATATGGCTCTTTTATGGAGTCAATCCATCTCATATTTGGTTTTCCCTTTCCCTGCTACCTTCTATTTTTCTCAGCATTGTTGTCTTTTCCAAAGAACCCTGTCTTCTCATGATGTGATCTCAAGTAGGACAGCTTCAGCTTTGTCATTTTTGCCTCTAGTGATGTTTCAGGCTTAATGCGTTCTAAATCTTACTAGTTCATCTTTCTGGCAGGGAATTTCTTCATAGAGCTCTTATCTAATATCATTATTTCAAATAAGTTTTTTCCTATCAATTTTACCCAAAGTCCAACTTTTGCATCTTATATAGTAATTAGAAATATGAGGGTGTGGATGATCTTAGCATTGGTCTCCAATGACACGTTTTTGTTCTTGGTGACCTTTCCTGATTCATTCATTTCTCAGACTTCTCTTTAGTTCTTGGCAGCAGTCTTCATTTAAATTGATGACTGAACTAAAATAAGCAAAATCTTGAACAATTTCAATGTCTTTATTATCTATGTTAAAGTTGTGATTCTACTTTAGTTATGATTTTTGTCTTCTTGATGTTCAACTGCTGTCCTGCTTTGGCAATTTCTTCTTTAACTTTCCTCAGCACTCATTTCAAATAATTGCTACTTTCTGCCAGTAACTCGGTGTCATCTGCATATCATGTTATTGATATTCCACCAATTTTCAATCCTCCTTCCTCTGAGTCAAGCCCAGCTTTTTGTATGATGTGTTCTGAATACACATTAAACAAATAGGGCAGTAAAATGAACCCTTACCTGATGCCTGTGTCTATAGGAAGCCATTCTGTCTCTCCATATTCTGTCCTGACAGTGGCTTTCTGTGCCTTGAAGAGGTTATGCATCAGACAATCAAGTGATGAGCCATGTCCATTTCTTTCAAAGCAACCCAAAGCTTTTCATGATCCATGCAATCAGAGGTCTTACTGTAGTCTAAAACATAGAGTATTCTTCTCCTGAAATTCTTTGTAGCACTGCAGTGCCCAATAAGTGTTCACAATTAGATCTCAAGTGCCTCTTCCTTTTCTGAATCCAGCTTTAACATCCAGCATTTCTTGCTCCATATAAGGTAGAAGACTTTGTTGTAAAACCTTGGTCATAACTTTACTTGCATGTGAAATGGGCCTGTAATTACTGCACTCTTGGCATCTCCTATCTTGAAGATTGGGATGCTTATTGAATGTTTCTAGTATGTAGGCCTTTGTCTTATTTTCCATTATTTGTTGACATGTTCTTCTTAGGATTTTAACAAATTCAATTTCTGTGGTTTGAAATAATCTTCTCAGCATTGCATCTTTCCCTGATGATTTACTTATTTCCAATACTTTCAGGGAAGTTTTCAGGAATTATAGGTTCTTCCTTATAAGAATCTTCTTCAAAGGTATCTGTCATAATTTTGTCTCTCTATATAAATTTAAAAAATATATGTTATTGACTTTAGAGAGAGAGAAAAATGGGGAGAGGGAGAGAAAGAGAAACATTGATGTGATAGAAGAACATCAATCAGTCGGCTGCCTCCAGCAAACTTTTGGTGCAAAGGACAACACCCAACAAACTGAGCAAACACCAAACCAACTGAGCCACACTGACCAATACTCCGTATAGTTTTTCTCCAGGTTAAATAATGTGCTTCCTTGTTGTTCATTCAGCATTCCTAAGCTAGATTTGACTTTCCCTTTTATTTTTTTCAATCTTCTGGTGGAAAATCTCTTTTTTCCCTCCTTTATTTTTATTGTTTTCCTTTATCTTCTTTCATTGACTATTTTAATAGTTCTCTTTATCTCTACATGATAGTCATTAAAAAATTGCTTTAAGGATGCTAATCCTGCTTTTGTCACTTTTCCTTTTGCTTCTCACCTGTCCTTAACAATTTTTGGTGTTTCTTCTGTCATTCACCTTATTATTTTTTTTTTTACTTCTGGCATTGTATTTTCACATCCTTTCCTAATAATATTTTTACTTTCAGTACATTAAGTTCTTAGCCAATTAAGTTTAAAAATGCAGATATGTTTTGATGTAGACTTTAAATCCATCAGGGCTGTTATTTATGTAATATTTTGTCACTACAAATTTTTGGTGCCCTTCGTTAGCTTTAATCCAATGTTCAATATTAAGTTTGTGGTGA
The DNA here is from genome assembly GCF_000412655.1 of Myotis brandtii. NCBI lineage: Eukaryota > Metazoa > Chordata > Mammalia > Chiroptera > Vespertilionidae > Myotis > Myotis brandtii. Next base: position 1,648,858 of record NW_005361913.1, on the reverse strand, counting down.
GTACCATTGCCTGCTCCTTGTTTTGTTTTGGCAGAAAGAGTAAAACTTCTCCATATCCTGTCTCCAATTTCTATATTGGTCATTGGATGATGTTCGTGTATACAGTTATCTATATGGTTGTTTGAAGCATGTGTTTGCAATGGACATGTTGTTGGCTTCACAGAAATCCACAAGCTGATCTCCTGCTTCATTTCTGACCCCCAGTACAAATTGTATGATGACATTTGATTTTGTTTGATTTCCTATTTTGCCTTCCAGTCACCTGTCATTATCAGCATGTCTTAGTTGGGTGCATGATCAGTTTCTTCTTGGATACTTGAGTAAAAGCTTTCACTTCCATCTTCTTTAGCTTCTGTGGTTGAAAAATAGACTTGCATGATGGTCATGTTAATAGGATGTCTTATAAGTATGGTTGATATTATTTGGTTAGGCCTTGCAGTGTAGCCCCTAGCTGTCTACATCTTGCTTTGGTAGCAACCACTCCATTTATTCTGAGATTGTTATTTCCAGGGTAGAATGCTTTGTTATTGCCTGACTGGAAATGTCTCATTTTGGTCTATCTTAGTTTGTTAACACCAAGTACTGCAATGCTTAGACATTCCATGTCTTGCTTTAGAATTTCCAGTTAACCTGGTTCATGCTTATTACATTCCATATTTGGATTGTTTGTGTGGTAGGGTATCATACTTTCCTTTTGCCTTTCACATCAGCCACTAGACGTCCTTTCATTTTTGGACTAGACCTGCAGGGTGCTTTTTGTAGGTGTTTGGTGATGTGACAACATGGGCCTGAGCACATGTGGTTTGGACCCTACACACTGTGCAGGAGAAGGCAGTGGTAAACCATGGCTACATTTTCCTTTCTTATTCTTTTCTCCTTCTTTTTGCCTTGAAAACCCTAGGATGAGACAGTCCAAAATTAAATAGTCAATTGTACTGTATTGTATATTTGAAATGTGCTAAAGAGTATATCTTAAGTGTTCTCTCTCTCTCTCTCTCTCTCTCTCTCTCTCTCTTTCTCTCTCTCTCTCCCTACCTATTGCACAGAGCACAGACTCACACACACAATGGTAGCTATGTGAAATGATGAATATGTTAATTAGGTTGATTGTAGTAATTATCTCACAATGTATACATATATTAAATCATCATGTTGTACACTGTAAGCACACAACTTTTGTTTGCCAATTATACCCCAATAAAGCTAGGAAAATAATTTAAAATCTTACTTCCCTATTTTACACCCGTGGACAAAGGTCACATTCTCTAGCATGGTAATTGAGTTATCTACAATTTTCCTTTGCAGCCTCACTTCTTCCAGGGACCTGTGCTTTAGATGCTGTATAGAATTTCCTTCTCTCCTCTGTGTCTTCATGCATATTGTTTTGATAACTGAAAGCCCCTTATACTATAGCCTGGAGAAGTCTCATTCCTATGGCATTGCTTTTATGACTCTGTCACTGACAACCCTTTCTCTCAAGTGTCCATTATCATAATGCTCACTACATCGAATTAATGTGATTGGTGTCTGTCTATTTTCCCTATAGAACTGCTCTGACCAATGCAGTGGCTTCCAGACACATGTCACTGTTTAAAATTTAATTAATTAATTAAAATAAAATAAATTTAAAAATGTATTTCCTCAGTTGTACCAGCCACATTTCAACTATGCAATAGCCACATATGGCTGATGGCTATCTAAGAGGACAGTGTAGCCATAAAAGATTTCCATCATCATAAAAAGTTCTCTTGGACAATGCCACTTCAGAGCATAAGATCAGGGCTATTATGTATCTCTTATAGTCCAAGCAGAAAAACAGAGGAAACCCCTTAGTGAGTTTAATAATGACCTCAAAAAGATATGGTCAAGTCCTAACTCCCAGTACCTGCATATGTGATCTTACTTGGAATTGCAGATGTGATTAATAATCTCAAGATGAAATCATCCTGGATTTAAGGTAGACCCTTAATCCAATGACTAAATGTCATCATAAGAGAAAGATGAGGAGGAGTTGAGAGAGAGGAACATGGAAGAGAAGGCTATGTGAAGATAGAGACAGATCAGAATGATGTACCCACGAGCCAAAGAATGCCAAGGATTGTGAGCAACCACCAAGAGCTACGACAGAAGCATGGAATAGGTTTTTCCTCAGAATCTGCAGAAGGAGCCCACTCTACTGACTTCTTGGTCAGACTTGTGATATCCTGACTGTCAGAGAATAAATGTCTGTTGTTTTAAACCACCTAGATTTTTTTAAGTTATTGATTTTATTTATTTTTTTAAATTTAAAGTCTTTATTGTTTAAAGTATTACATATGTCTTCTTTTTTCCCCCTTGACCTCTCCCCGCTGGCCCCCACTCTTCAGCACATGCTTTCACCCTCCTTTATTACCCCCCCCCCACATTTTCATCTGTGTCCATTGGTTATGCTAGTTTTTGGCAATTTGTTATAGCAGCCCTTAAAAACGAATGCATCTAACGAAGAAACAGTTTAAGGACACTAAAGTTGCAACAGAGGAAATTATATGTAGGGAATCAATTACAGAGATGATAAGAGTTGCTGAGAGTGGAACAGGGAGCCAGTGAGGTAACTATAGATTAAACAATAGCAGAATGCTAGAGAGATAAAGGATACAGAAAATTACTATGTAGTTTCTGGAGCACAGGGGCTCAGGGCACCTGCCTAGAGTAGGGCACCCCGCAAGTTTAAAACCATGGGAGACACACTAACCTTATTTAAATATGACAAATTCTGGAGAAAATTGTATAGTTACATATTATGTCTATTGACTTGATATAAAATAGATTATTGTAATAAAAGTTTATAAATACATTTGTTTTTTTCCTTGTCCCCTCTTAATTATCCAGTAACTGTGGATAAAATATCTTTCCTTCTTCTGTGATTCCTCCAGGTACTTTCCTAAGTTCTGATCATAAGACATTTCCCATCACCTAAGAACACTCAGAATGTGGCATTCAGAGCTTGGTATACTTTTAGTTTTTTGTTAGAAAACATAACTTTAAAAACAAACTTTCTTTCCCTGCACACTCAGCCCCTGGTGAATTTTTCTGTGGCTGCCTAATTTCATGGTTTGGGAACTTGAGATTCACTGACCATCATTGTCCTTCTGCTCCCCTTACAGAAAGGACATTGCGTCACATTACCTAATTTGTTCACCAAAACGGTGGTACCCTGTTAGTTTCCTTTATACAGAGTGAGGCAAAAGTAGGTTTACAGTTTGTATGGAAAATAATAACACAAAAATAAACTCTGTGATTCATATACTCAAAACTGTAAACCTACTTTTGTCCCATCCTGTATTATCATTTTTACACATAAAAATTCATTTTATGCTTATTTTTTGGTCAGGGATATTTGATTTTGCTCTGAGATGCTCTTCTTTAAATTTTCCAAAGCTTTTATTTCCATTTTAAATGACTTTTATGACTGTAGACCAGAGTGTATTTAGGTAAACTTGCTAAAGGGAGACAGATTTTTCTTCCATCCTTTTATTGCCCAATTTATTTCAGTTGTCTAATATTGAGGATCACCTGTCTTATGTGTAAGACAGCGATTGTCAACCTTTCTCATCTCATTGTACACCATAAACTAATTACTAAAAATCTGCGGCACACCAAAAAATAGGTATGATTTTGATTGATTTACAAAGAAACAATAATAGTAATTACCTATCCTTTTTGCTCCAAAATGACTTTTTAAAAAATCAATCTATATTTGTATATAAGGATTTCTGGTACCAAGAATTAACCAATCAGACATAACCTTATTATGTGTTTTGACCAATAAGATGAAATTCTATTATATGACCTATATACGTATGGTTTAAGACAGAGCATTCTCATCAGATAGCTATTGTGTTGACTGTTGTCATTTTTTTACGTGACAATCTAAGGGAAAAGAGGTCAGTGTCCCTGACTAAATAGGTATTGCATTTTATAAAATGTCTTGCTGCACACCAGTTGAAAATCTCTGGTGTAAGTAAATTTTAAACACATGGGATGTTCCTTGAAATATCTCAGTCTAATAGCAACAGAAGAGATGAACACGGTTATGAAGAATATGGGGTCTATAGCTAGACTAGCCTGGATGCCAATTCAGTCTTGACATTTACCTGTGATAGAACTATGGGCAAATCCTTATTTTCCTCATCTGTACTATGAATACAGTGCCTGCCATATAGGTGCTTTGATTAAAATAGATATTTATTAAATATATAAAACAGCAAGTGCTTAATTGAAGACACCTATGGTAATATTCTTTTTTTGCCTTCTTCTTCTTCTTCTTCTTCTTCTTCTTCTTCTTCTTCTTCTTCTTCTTCTTCTCTTCTTCTCTTCCTCTTCTTCTTCTTCTTCTTCTTCTTCTCTTCCTCTTCTTCTTCTTCTTCTTCTTCTTCTCTTCCTCTTCTTCTTCTTCTTCTTCTTCTTCTCTTCCTCTTCTTCTTCTTCTTCTTCTTCTTCTCTTCCTCTTCTTCTTCTTCTTCTTCTTCTTCTCTTCCTCTTCTTCTTCTTCTTCTTCTTCTTCTTCTTCTTCTTCTTCTTCTTCTTCTTCTTCTTCTTCTTCTTCTTCTTCTTCTTCTTCTTCTTCTTCTTCTTCTTCTTCTTCTTCTTCTTCTTCTTCTTCTTCTTCTTCTTCTTCTTCTTCTTCTTCTTCTTCTTCTTCTTCTTCTTCTTCTTCTTCTTCTTCTTCTTCTTCTTCTTCTTCTTCTTCTTCTTCTTCTTCTTCTTCTTCTTCTTCTTCTTCTTCTTCTTCTTCTTCTTCTTCTTCTTCTTCTTCTTCTTCTTCTTCTTCTTCTTCTTCTTCTTCTTCTTCTTCTTCTTCTTCTTCTTCTTCTTCTTCTTCTTCTTCTTCTTCTTCTTCTTCTTCTTCTTCTTCTTCTTCTTCTTCTTCTTCTTCTTCTTCTTCTTCTTCTTCTTCTTCTTCTTCTTCTTCTTCTTCTTCTTCTTCTTCTTCTTCTTCTTCTTCTTCTTCTTCTTCTTCTTCTTCTTCTTCTTCTTCTTCTTCTTCTTCTTCTTCTTCTTCTTCTTCTTCTTCTTCTTCTTCTTCTTCTTCTTCTTCTTCTTCTTCTTCTTCTTCTTCTTCTTCTTCTTCTTCTTCTTCTTCTTCTTCTTCTTCTTCTTCTTCTTCTTCTTCTTCTTCTTCTTCTGGCTCCGCTGATCCTGGTGCTGGGAGGCATATTACCCTTTTACTATATAGGATAGAGGCCTGGGGGCCGGCTGGTTTGCCCTGAAGGGTGTCCTGGATCAGGGTGGGGGTCCCCACTGGGGTGCCTGGCCAGCCTGGATGAGGGGATGATGGCTGTTTGCAGCTGGTCACACCCCCTTCAGGGTGGGGGTCCCCACTGGGGTGCCTGGCCAGCCTGGATGAGGGGATGATTGCTGTTTGCCGCTGGTCACACCCCCTTCAGGGTGGGGGTCCCCACTGGGGTGCCTGGCCAGTCTGGGTGAGGGGCTGAGGGCTGCTTTCAGGCTGGCGGTTGTTGACTGAAGCTCCCAACCGCTCCTTTTTTTTCTCTTTTTTTTATTTTATTCTGGGCCAGCTTTAGCTCTGGCTCTAGCTCTGAGGCTTCGTATCTGGTTTGTTTGCCGTTCTATAATCGAAACAATGTATAACTTCAGCTCTGAGATCCCGGCAGGCTGAAAGCTGGTTTCTGGGGTTTTGTTTAGCTTCTTATTTGCAACATAGTACATAGTTGCTTAGAGTTGCAACTCAGAGGCCGGCAAGTCAGGCGGGGAACGTTGGAGTCTGCAGTCACTGGAGCAAGCAAGCCTCATGTTCGCTTCCCAGTGCATGGCTGCCGGCCGCCATCTTGGCTGACAGTTAATTTGCATAAGGATATGCTGATTAGCCAATGGGAAGGGTAGCGGTCGTACGCTAATTACCATGTTTCTCTTTTATTAGATAGGATTATTATTACAAGACCCATGGTGGTGAAGGGAAGAAGTAAGTTGTAGAAATTTGATCAGGGCTATAATTTGGAAGAAGGAAAAGTCATGAAAAGTATTAAGAAAAATACCCCATAATAGGTTGTTTCTTGGATATAGACATCAAAGAGGTTTGGGAGGTCTAACCTGATGTGTGTAAGACACTGCACCAGGCTTATTTAATACATACATTATAGCATGCAATCCACACTGCAAACTCATGAGATAGAACTTCACACCCTCATTTTACCCATGAAGAGGCTGAGGTTCAGAAAAACTAAATGGAAAGCATGAGGGCTATGGATCCATACAAATACACGTTTTAGTCCCAGCTCTGCTACTTACAGTCCTATGGTGTTGTGGAAGTCATATTATCTTTCAGAGCCACAGACTTTCTTGTGTAAGGCGGTGATAAGACTAACTATACCTCTGAGTCTTGTAGCAATTCAAGATTCTTATATAAGCCCTTGAAATGTACTTCATGTATTATAGCCTCTCAAAAAAACGGTAGTTATTTATTTTGCTGTGTTACAATCATTAATATATAAACTGGTTTATCTGGGGTCCTGGCTAAGTGGAGATCACCTAATTACAAGGAGCCATGGAATTCTAAACTTCTCCTTTACTGTATCATATTTAAAGTCACGATTCTTCTGTGTCAGAAATAAAGCTCCATGTGGGCAAGGGCCATATTTATCTCACTCATCATCATATCTTCAAAGCCCATCTTCCACATTTAGGTGCTGAAAAATTAGTGTGTATTCAACCAGCTGACTTCAGAGCATTGTTTTGGGCAAAGAACATTGGCTGCAGAGTGGCTTGGAGCAATGCTCATGGTGAGAGTCCGTGCTTTGGAAATAGCTGTGCGTGTCCCACATGAGCAAAATGCAGAGATTTCAGAGGAAGGAACTGGGCACATAAATGTCAAGAAAATTGGAGCTAAGAGATCTGTCTTGAAATGTCAGTGTATATTTTTAAGACAACTTTTAGAATTGTTTATGGTCTTCGATTTTTTTCCTATCTTCTCTATATGTAGGTCTAGGCTCAGTAGCTTATCACTCTCACCACATTGTGTTTCTACTCTCAGGGAGGTCTTTTGTTCCCTTAGGTATAATTAGCAATCCCACACAGGAAATATGTGCAACAAAACTAATGCAGCATCATATGTTTCTGCCTGTAAGGAGCTGACTGAAAGAGAACTAACATTTAGAGCAGACCATATCCAAGCAAGCTCCACTTACACTACCTAAACAAAGGCCTTGCAATTTCAACTTATGATTTACCAGTTTCCACATGTATAAGGAAAAGAATTGCAATTCTTATTAGTGGGTGAATATGTGCCCCAGTTTGACTAGAGTATTCCAGTTAAAATGATAAAATGTATGGCTACCCTGTTTATGAAGAAATTCATAGTCAGGTGCTTCCAAATCCATTTCAATTTATCTGCTCTGCATCCTGATATAAGACCCTGTGGTTATCATTTTCCTGACCTCTGTCCCAGCTTGTGCTCACTCTTAGGACTGCACCTAATCTGATACAGTGGAACACCCATTTTCCTCCTCCATGGCTACACACCTATCTGTCCTTCATTGTCCATCTTTATCCTCCATCCTTTACCATAGTATTCCTATTTCTACTACATTGACTCTCTTTGAACAACGTGCTATTATAGTAGTTTTTTGTTAGTACCATACAATTTGCTTTTAATTACACATGGTTTTTCATTGTTTTCTCATTGTGTCTCTCCAATCAGTTTGCAAATTTATCAATGAATTAGAATGATCCATACATTTTTATTCCATTTGTTCATTTTTATTTTCTTTACAGAGCATGGGTTTCTGAACTAGCCTATGTAAAGAATCAGAAGAGTTAGAAGAGTGTTTGAGACTATTCAGTCTAGCTCTTCAACTGAAGAATGAGGCAATACATTAAAAAATGCTGAGAGATTAGCTCACAGCCTTAAAGTTTACCACAGAAAGTTTGGTTTAGAACCCTGTTCTCCCAATTTTCAGTTCATATTTAAGATTCTTCCCTAGTTAGCATTGTTAACCGATTTAATGATCTCATAAGTGTTTTTTAAGATGATAATATGTCTGTCTTTTAGTTTCTCAAAAAAGAAACTGAATGACTTAATCCTAAGGCAAATGGCACAATCAGTCTGACCTCACAAGTAAATACAAAAAGTATATAGTGTGACAGGGGAGTTTTAACATACATTCAAAGAAGAACTATAACCTCTAATCCTCAAACTATTCCAAAAACTCCAAGAGGAAGGAACACTTCCAAGCTCTTTTTATGAGGCCAGAATTACCCTAATTCCAAAACCAGATAAAGAAATATACTACAAAGAAAGATGATTACAGTCCAATATCCCTGATAAACATAGATGCTAAAACCATCAACAAAATTTTAGCAAATCAGATCCAGCATTACATTACAAAGATCACACACCATGATGTCCAAGAGACATGTGAAAAAATGCTCAAAGTCACTGATCATCAGAGAGATGCAAATTAAAACAACAACGAGGTATCACCTCACACTTTTCAGAATGTCTACCATCACCAAATCAACAAATGACAAGTGCTGGTTAGGATGTGGAGAAAAGAGAACCCTAGTACACTGCTGGTGGGAATGCAGACTGGTGCAGGCATTATGGAAAACAGCAGATGAAGTTTCCTCAAAAAATTAAATATGAAACCTCCATTTAACCCAGTGACCCCACAAACAGGACTACATCAAAATATATTCTGGGAATATATTCTAAGACACAAAACACCAATCAAAAAGAATGTATGCACCCCTATGTTCATAGCAACACAAGTTACAATAGCTAAGATCTGGAAACAGCCCAAGTGCCCATCAGCAGAAAAGTGAATAAAAAATGCTGTGGTACATTTATACTGTGGGATACTATGTAGCAGTAAAAAAGAATTGTAGTTTACCCTTTGAGAAAACATGGAGGGTCCTGGAGAGTATCATGCTAAGTGAAATAAGTCAGTCAGAGTAAGACAAATATCACATGATCTTACTCATATGTGGAATCTAAGTAACAAAATAAACTGATGAACAGAGTGGATTCAGAGACATGGAAGCATGGAACAGAGTGTGGAATCTCAGAGGGAAGGAGGGGGAGGGTGGTTGGGTGCGAAGTAATCCATCAAGAACCTTGTATGCATATATGCATGGCCCAGGGGCACTGATAATGGGGCAGTCAGGGTCTGGGGTGGAGGGTGGGGGTTGGCAGGAGAGAGTCAATGGGGGGAAAAGGGGAGATATGTAATAGTTTCAACAATAAAGAATTATCAAAAATAATAAATAAATAAGTAAATAAATAAATACATAAATAGTATATGGTGTGAAGTCAATTGCTTCAGCTCCTCCGTAGTCCACACTTATCTTCCAGGGCTTCCTGGCACTTAGAATTCTATAATTTAGAGAAACATTCTTTGGATGTAAGAGTTACTCTTCAATTAAAATGTCCAGGGGAAAATAGTTCATTAAACCTTACTCTACATTTATATGTAGTAAGTTTGCATTATTGAATTCTTTACTAAAATTTTTCGAGTGGAGAGAGAAAAAATAAAAATATCATTAGGGCTCTGTGACAGTAGAAAAAATAAAAAATAGAAGCCTCTCTAAGAAATGAAAGAGAGCCAAATGGAGGAATATGGTCACAGGGATATTTCATGAAATTTATAAGTGGGTCAGAGTCTGAAGATAATCATCCATGTTATTCAAAAATAAATACTATCCTTTTTCTGTATTGGTTTCTGGGTTGAGCATGTTTCTATCTTGTTATAATGGGTTTTATTATTTTTATAATTCACTTCCTAAACAGGAAGAATGCATTAAATTTGAAATATCTTTTAGACCAATTTAGAATTAGCAGAGGGATGACCCAATAACAAAATGCCTAAAGTTAAGTAAATAAACAAACATATACACTTTAATATTTAGAAATCCCTGCAAACCAACTGAGTTGGGAAAGAACTTGGGAAAGACTAATAACTTAGGGAATAGCAGATTTCTGAAAAGCTTAATAACCATAAAAGACTACACAAAGCCACAGAATCAGGATGTGGGAAAAATGAAGAAAGAAAAGACAAGTAATAGGCAGCATTTGCTTGTAGCCTTCTCCTTTTATGGAATGTACTGAGACTTCATATCATTTTTCTCATTTCTTCATCTGTTCAGTAGATACTGATCTGGTTTTAGTTATGTGTTAGCCACTGCTGGTTGCCTACTCAAAAGTGCCTGGGGAGGCATTGCGTTCAAGAAAGGTAGGCTTAGCTTCAAGAGATGAACATATTTAACCTGTCAGTCATGTGAGTCCTGCTCCCTTTTGCTATTTATGGGTTTGAAGTGGTGTATGGCTGGATTTTTACTAATGTGACCTTATGGTATGTGTGTGAAAAAGCACTGGGAAAGATTTTCTTCCCCAATTCAAAGAAAAAAAATACTGAAAGAAGTCTCCCTTCCTTCCTGCCTTTGGACTTTGATATGTATTATGTGATACTTGGTGGTAGGTTGGCCATCTTTTACTTGTGAGGCAAAAGTAAAAAAAAAATAATAATCAGAATTCTTCCTCAAGAATTTTGACTTGTGATAAAATAATTCTAGTTCTATCTGACTAGTCTTTGGTTAAAATTTGTTTTAATGTGAACCCTGGAACTGTTAGTAACATTAGGAAAATACTATTTTTTAGCACAAAATCTTAAGTGGTTTCCTATCTCATTGAAGCAAAATACAAAGTTTTAACTTTGCCTAAAAGACCTTACATGATCTGTCTCTGATTATAGGTCTAATATCAGCTATCATTTGCTTTTCCCTTGCATATACTCATTCAATCATACAGAATTCCTTGCAGACCCACAGGGTAAGCCTCAATTATTTTGTATTTGATGTTACAGATACCTGGATGGCTTGCTTTTTCATTTACTACAATAGAGGCTTTTCCCTTAATTATAATAAACTAGTGGCCTGGTGCATGAAATTCATGCATGGAGCGGGGGGCGTTCCCTCAGCCCAGCCTGCACCCTCTCCAATCCGGGACCCCTTGGGGGATGTCCGACTGCCGGTTTAAACCGGCAGTCAGACATCCTTCTCACATTCTGGGACCACTGTCTCCTAACCGCTCACCTGCCTGCCTGCCTGATAGCCCCTAACTGTTTCTGCCTGCCTGCCTGCCTGATTGCTCCTAGCCCTCTGCCTGCCTGTCTCATCACCCCTAACTGCCCTCCCCTGCAGGCCTGATCTCGCCCCCAACTGCCCTCCTCTGCCAGCCAATTTGGTTCTGATTGGTTGGTTTCTATGCCAGTCAGCTTCAAAAGCTCTGCCTCCTAGGCAGCCATTGGCTCCTCACACTTCACCCAGATTTGGTTCTGATTGGTCGGTTTCTATGTCAGTCAGCATCTCTGGGCCTATCAACAGGGCCTGATCAGAAAGGCGGGGCTGATCAGCAGCCTGGTGGAGGCCTGGAGAGAAATGGAGGCCAGGCTGCTGGCCCACCTGGAGAGAAAGAGAGAGGCAAGTGCTTATCCATAGCTGCCACACAGGCTACGGATCAGACCCTGCTTCTCTCTTTAGGCCTCTCTTTGGGCCTGATTCGTAGCTTCCTCAGCAGTCAGGGCTGGGTCACCGCAACTGCAGCCGCAGCAGTCAGTGCTGGGTTGACATGGCAAACCAGTGCTGACTGCAGGACTGAATTCTGGTTGGTCTAACCTCTGGTCATGACAGACCCAGGGTTTTTATATATTAGGATAAATAAATACATACATAAACACATAAATAAATATTACTTTGTATTCAATTCTCTTATCATGATATATATTTTTCAAAATCCATCAATTGACTATCTATCCATATATATGTATATATATATATGTATATATATTTGTGTGTATGTATATATACATATACATATAATCTTTACTGTTTGTTTCCTCACACTATCATAGAAAATCTGTAAATTAAGGCCTTTTTGCTATAACATTTTTCCCACTGCCTAGAAAAATGCCTAGCTAAGAGAAGTACCAATATATTTGTTGAATGAATGAACACATGAATGACTCAATGAGAATTTTTCTGCCACTCACATGTTGACTTGAGTTCCCTACCACAAGGACTTCTCCAGCCAACTATAAGCTGATCAATAAAAAATGCATTCCCTTATCTCCTTCCTTTTTGTTCTCCAGATATCAGGAGTAGGAGGGAGAGAAAAAAAATAATAAAGCAACTTAGAATAATGAGATTCAAGTCTGCATAATTTTTTAAAAATTCTACTTGTGATTAGCCTGTGGGTCAAAGAATCAACTGCAAAAAATATATAAAGATAATTAATTGGTGTTTTGAAATTTTGTACTGAAGTTATACACTTACCAATTCTGTAGGGCATGTGTAAGTCCCTTTGAAACACCATTTGGGCTACTGTGTCTCTCCATGGTCCATTATGTGGATCTAAAATCCCCAGTGAGGACAATGCTCATCAATCATTCCTGTTACAAAGCCACAAATTTAAGTCTTCAGTGTTATAAAAAAATTCAATAAAACAGTTACTTTAGATTTTATTCATATTGTAGTGTTTTCCTTTAGCCCTTGCTATGGTCTGAATGTTTGTGTCCCTTCAAAATTCATGTGGTGAAAACTTAATGTCAAGATGATGGTATTGGGAGGTGAGGACTTAGGAGGTACATTAGGTCATGGATGAGAAGCCCTCATGGATTGGATTAGTGCTTTATAAAAGAGGCTCCAGATAGATCTCAGTCCCTTCCACCAGTGAGGATACACCAATAAGTCTGTCACCAGGACCCTCACTCAATCATGCTGGCACCCTGATTTTGAACTTGATCCTCCAGAACTGTAAGAAATAGATTTATAAACAACCCATCTACAGTAATTGTTATAGCAGTCCAAAAGGACTAAAACAACAATTCTTAAACCTCAGAAGATAGTTCTGGTGGGCTGGGATAGAAGAAAAGAGTGAAAGATTCTGGACTCAGTCACCTCAAAATCATTGCTACCCTCTGATTCTGACCCTCTGATTAACTTGACTTTATCTTCTCTAAGGCTTCTTTGTCCCAAGTATCAGATCTCTGTGTCTAGCTGGTCAATCTTATTTTCAAGAACTATCCACATAATTCTAGATGTTAAGATGAGAGCAACAGTGTCTCTCAAGTAATGACCCTTCCTATAAAAATACATCAAAGTCTTCTGAACCCCCCTATGCTAAGAAAATATTAAAAACATTCAGAAGTCATTGTGGCTAAAGTCAACAAGTTTCCACCATAGGGAAAATCTACCCAAGAAAACTTAATCAGCATATTCAAGAAATGTGTGGTTTTGGTGAGAAGAAGCCTCTGATTAGCCAAGGAATTTAAGCTCTGGGAATTTCTAAAGATAAAATAAATCTCTATCTTGTTTTAACCCCTGTGTCTTAAATAGACTTGACCACAAAACACTTTTTTTTCTGTAACACATGGAAAATACTGAGTTAGTCCACTTTCTTTCTTCTGTAAAGACACTAAAAGTAATTTAATCTTTCTTTGACAACTGAGAAAAATATGACTAAGGTATCATCACTTGCTGATATTGATAATTAAACTATTAAAGAATTATACATTTTAAAATTAGCAAAATAAATAGACTTTATACTCATCTCAGGGGATATTATAAAACATCCCAGATTGATTTGCATGTTGAGATCTTGCTCACTTTATTAAAGTTAAATTATTAAAATAATAATTAACCAAGATTTCACTTTAAATATCTTAGCACCTTGCCACACCATATGTAAAATAAAGAGGTATGTTAATACATGTACACAGCTACACTTTTAGGATGTAGGATGCATAAAGGAAATAAAGTATGTTTATAGTCTCCAAGAAAAGACTTCCATCATGGAAGGAAAAGTTTGAGACAAGTATTCTTTAGCGGAAATAACAGCATATCCTATAGACATTATATCAGCACTTGTTTAAAAAAGTCAATGAGACCAGTTAGGATTGGACATTGCTGATTTTTCTCTAGTATATCCTGGCAGAAAGTTAAGTTGACTCTTTCTAAAACTGCTTATCTTCACACAGGTTTAGCCCCTTGATTCTTTTCCATAAGGGTTGAGAAATGCTATTTCAAAAACTTGATTTAAATCTCTGGAGCCACTTTCATTGAAACTTTGCACACTTGAATGCTACTGGCTGATCTAATCTTATATAGGAGAGCAGATAGATAAACTCCAGAGGGACTTGATAGATGTTGTTCATTACACATAGGTAGGCCTGGGCGAAAATCATTGATTTTGAAGTGCCAAGATGTTTTTCCCTGGTAACCCAAGGAAGTTTTCCACGACCAATAGAATACTGTAGGCAAAAATATAAGTAAAAGAGTTTACCTATTCGTATGAGTATGCTCAGATTTTGTCTTTACAAAATCTCTTTACTTATGCTATTCTATCATATTATATGAGCATTGTTATCAAGATTCTCACATCTTCTTTAATATAATTAGAAAAATAAGTACATTTATTCACAGGAAACTTTGCTCCATTTTGTTATTTCTATATTCAAGCAAAATACTTTGTCTAATGCACCAGTATTTTAATGTAATTGTTTACTTAATTCTTATGATGTATTCAAAATTTATAATTAGTAATAAAAATGAAAAAGAATCATCTCTGTTTGAAATTACTTGTATTCTCTTTGGGGAGGATAAGACTTTTGTAGTATTCAACTCAACATGTCGTATAGATTACTATAGTAGGAAATAGGGGGAAAAAAACATTTACTAAGCTTGTAATGTATATCAGATACTTGACATGTTTATTTTATTTAGTACTAGTAGCCCGGTGCATGAAATTTGTGCACATTAAAAGGGAATTAATTGCCCTAACCGGTTTGGCTCAGTGGATAGAGCATCAGCCTTTGGACTCAAGGGTCCTGGGTTTGATTCCGGTCAAGGGCATGTACCTTGGTTGTGGGCACATCCCCAGTGGGGAGTGTGCAGGAGGCAGCTGATCGATGTTTCTCTCTCATCAACGTTTCTAACTCTCTATCCCTCTCCCTTTCTCTTTGTAAAAAATCAATAAAATATATATTTTTTAAAAAGGTAATTAATTAGCAGAGATATTTTAATATTGCTATTTGCCCTTTCTCTATAATAGAAGTGTGAGAGATGAAAGGAAATTAGTAAAATGTATATGAAAAT
>NW_005361913.1:1630586-1632780 GCF_000412655.1 Myotis brandtii | reverse complement strand
GCTACAGTGTTTTGGACAGGTTCAAGCCTTGGACTGATGAGAGGGCACAGTCCTCTCATTGCCACGTGCAAGTCCCAGCTTGGAGGGCAGGGCCCTCCCAGCACAATTATAGCCAACAAGTGTAGTTGTAAGCTTGAACCTATGGTCCGAACATGTGGCCCCACGTGCCAGAGTGATGTAGGCTCGATAGAGTTCAGGTGCATGTAGTTTAGTAGGATTGAAACCAGGAGAATGTTGTAAACATCTTGGTCACGCTCTTACTTTGCTGAGTAGCATCTGCTATAAAATAAAGGCATGGCTGTGGGAGTGGTCACTGTCTCTCAGAGAAGCAGTGTCCCATCAGACCCAGCTTTCATTCTCTTGTCTGTCTTTTCTAAGCCTTTCAGCTGTCCCCACTCAGGTTCACCCCTGGCCATGCTGGCACGGCACACTTTAGAAAGATATATGCCTCCACGCTCCCAGGGCAGGTTCCTTCCTCAAACCCTGCCCTTACAGAAAACAGCTTCAGGAAACAGCTCAGGGGAGGGTGCAGCTGTTGCCAAGACAACCCCTGCAGGACTGACTTCCTTCCACTTGGTTGCAGCAGTTGTGGTTGTGATGAACACCACCCATGGTTTTTATATAAGTAGATTCTGAACAACCCTTGGAGGTATGTAGTATGGTTTCCATTTTAATATTAGGAAACACAATGAGAGAAGTTAAAGAATATTCCAAAATTGCTTAGCTCATTTCCTAGTTATAAACAACTTTTATGGAACTAGCTATGTGAATTCCACAGCTCAAGTTCTTTCCCTTATATTCACTGATAACAACACAAGGTGTCAGTTCCTTAGGTGTGACATTTTGTATTGCAAGTCACAGAAAATAACCAGTGTGGGCTGACAAGTAGGGACAGATTTCTTGGAAAGAGATGGAATTTGAGGCAAGCTTCAAAGGATGGGTTGTACTTGTAGAGGCAGAAAAAAGTCAAGAAGACTCAAGGTGAGTGGTCTGCATAGGCAGACACAGAGCCATGGGAATGAGCACAGCAAGCCTGGTGGTCAATGAAGGGGGTCTGTTTTTGTTGAGAGAAGGATTCCATTTGGGGACCCATGATTCCTGAATTATTGTAATGCTATGTTAATCACCACCAATTGTAGATGAATGAAAATAAAAGTGATGATAACAGTGATAGTTGCAATGTACTGTTTGCTAATTAGGACACTAAACACATGCACCATTTCATATAATCTTCACAACAATAGCAAAAGAGTACTGTTACATATATTTTGCAGTTAAGGCAATTAAAGTTTACAAATTAGCATCTTAATCTTAATCAGGATCACATGGAGAGCAAGCCCCATGCTTTCCCACCAGATATGACTGCTTCCTAATGTGACTTGACTTTTGAGAGCTACATCAGAGATAGAGCCAGACACAAGTGAAATACTAGTTGTCAAAACACATTGGAGTTTACAGACTTATTAAATAATACTACTGAAAATAATTTTAGAGAACTTTGCCAATGACATAGTCAAATACAATCTCCTCTAAAAACAAACAAACAAAAAACCTGAGGCTCAAAAAAGTTAATTGTCCATATCATAGGCCAAACTAAGAACATAATACTAACATCTGGACTTCCAACTTAATATTCTTTCCATTTTTTTAAAATTCTGAATCAAACACCATTTTAGAAATATTTTTCTCCCCTCTTTTTTTTTAACTCTAAAATTACATACTATTATAGTTTTCTGGAAATCCCTTTGTCAAAACCACCCTTACATTTTAACAAAGAGATGTTGTCTCTCCCCATACAATAATATTTTTTATTATATGTATTTATTAAATAAATCACACTAAGATCTGGATGTATTTTCCCCAAAGAGCTATACTACACCCATTATAAAATTGAGATATATTTTACAGTTTGATGTTTAATATTTTTAATTAAAAATAATGAGAACTGCCTAGTGAATTTGCCTCAAGTAAAAAAACTAAATTATGGTTGGATGATGTGATTAATAATAGACTCTGTACCAGGGAAGGAAATTATAAGGGTCATAACAAGTCTTCCATATGAAAAAGAAGCCCAGTTAAAGAAAACCTTCTTAGTCCATTTCCCCACAAAATAGGGATCCAGAGAGCTATTTGAGAAAAAAAAATATTTTTAAAAATAATTTTAAAATGATATCCCAAAAGCAGATGGTTAAAA
>NW_005361913.1:1628383-1630500 GCF_000412655.1 Myotis brandtii | reverse complement strand
TTCAGAGAGGAAGGAAGAGGGAGAGAGAAGTAGAAACCTCAATGATGAGAATCATTGATCAGCCGCCTCCTAAACACCCCCTACTGGGGATCGAGCCCGCAACCCCAGTACGTACCCTTGACCAGAATTGAACCTGGGACCCTTCAGTCCTCAGGCTGACACACTATCCAGTGAATCAAACCAGTTAGGATTAGTATGAGTTAAATTTTAACTATTGCCTAGGGAGAAGGAGAATGGTGAGTAGAAAGGATAAAAGCAAAAGAAAAGTCAACTAATCTAAATGTCCTTCTACCACCTGAACTCTTGACACGTTATTTATTTTTAGGTGGATTATATTTTCTTTGTTCCAGGAAAACACCTTTTATTTACTTTATCTTGGAATAGTTATTAATAACATCCTACTTAACTCAGAGTTTATTGGTTTGGTTGATGTGATCCCCCTTACTTTGAGAGATCTCCATTTAAACATGTATTAGATAAAGCAAGCACATGGAATTTCAAAGGGGTTCTCTCAGATATGGGGAGACCGGATGCAGTTAGAAAAGATAAAGGAGATGATAAATCTGTAATCTTCACAGTTCATTTTATCTACTATTCACATTGAGGAAGAGAACACCTACACCTCAGTTACATGGCCAACAGGTCTTGATTATCATCATAATTTGAGGAGAAGAGTTTTGTTTTTTGTTTTTTTTGAGGGGGTAGTCCATAAGATTGGCAATAAGTAGATCTCACACTCTATTTTAAGAAAAGTAAAATTTCATTGTAACCAGTCACAGAAAAGTTTTTGTTAAAACAAAACAAAACACTTGGGTAGAGGGTCAAATAGATGGAGAGAAACTAGACTTTTGGTGGTGGGCATGCAATAAAGTATACAGATATCAAATTATAATGTTGTACACCTGAAACTTATACAATGTTATTAATTAACATTACCTCAATAGAAAATAAAATTGAGTCCTCTACACTTTCCATGGGAAAGGAGAATAAAGTCAATTTAAGAAGGTAGATGTAGATTTAGAAAAATATGAGATTATAGTGAAAGAAAGAGCTAAAAAGAAGAGCAGGGTAAAGAGATTAAGATTTAGATTAAGGAATTGAGTAAATGATAAAGGGTCCAAGCCAATAAAATTATTATTATTTTTTTTAAAGAGAGAGAGGGAGGAAGGGAGAAGGAGAGAGAGATAGAAACATCAACGATGAGAAAGAAACATCATTAATGAGAGAGATAGAAACATCAATGATGAGAAAGAAACATCATTAATCAGCTGCCTCCTGCATGCCCCTCACAAGGGCCACAACCCAATGCTCAACTGCTGAGCTACACCAGCTGGGCTGGAGTTAATATTTTAAACATTTACTAAATCAAAGTAATTTGAGTTCATGTAATATAGAGAGGGGAAAAAGTACAGTCATTTTATTGGGAAGTAATGTAATAATCCTATCAAATAAATAAGGAATATGCTAATTGACCCTCAAGCCATCACAAAGATGGCAGCACCCACAGCCAATAAAGAGAGAATATGCTAATTGACCGCCACAGCCTCAAAGTTGGTGGTGCCCACAGCCACAAGATGGCCAGCAGGGGAGGGCAGTTAGGTGTCAATCAGGCTGACAGGGGAGTGGTTAGGGGGCGATCAGGCTGGCAGGCAGAAGCAGTTAGGGGCAATCAGGCAGGCAGGCAGATGAGCGGTTGGGAGCCAACAGTCCCGGATTGTGAGAGGGATGTCTGACTGCCAGTTTAGGCCAGATCCTGAGGGGTCCCAGATTAGAGAGGGTGCAGGCAGGGCTGAGGGACACCCCCTCGTGCATGAATTTTGTGCACTAGGCGCTAGTTAATAAATAATAATATAAGAATAATTATTCATAATAATCGACAAACATGCAAATTGACTGTACCTTCGCTATGCCTTAAGCCATGCCCACCAGCCAATCAGAGTGACTTTATGCAAATTAACCCAACCAAGATGGTGACTGGTAGCCATGGAGCTGGAGCAAGCAGGAGGCTTGGTTTCCCCAATGATGGAGGAAGCCAACTTCCCGCCTGCCATGCCGGGCTCTGAGCTCCACTCAAAGCAGCAAAGTTTCAATTATAGAAGGTAAATAAACCCCAGATA
>NW_005361913.1:1606308-1627366 GCF_000412655.1 Myotis brandtii | reverse complement strand
GGGATCCCCCCCCCCCAGTGCACAAATTTTTGTGCACTTAGCCTCTAGTAATAATATAAGAATAATGTACTCAGAACTGTAAACCAACTTTTGCCCCACCCTATATATTATATTGTGAATGCATTATTAAGAACAAGATCTCTGCACTATATAAAAATAGCTGTACCCTTAGACTAATGGTGGATATTATGAATGAAGGTTTCTGATAAAGAAGGAAAAAGTCATCAGGGGCAGTTTTTAGATTGGCATACTTTTTTTTTTTTTAATCTGGGAAGAAGAAATGGTGGCTGTGAAAAATAGCCCAAAACAAGTCAACAAGCTGAGAACGAGCTGGGGAAATCCCATTTCAGGATAGCCCTAGAGGTGCCATTTAAGTACAGACCATTACACCGTTAAATGCTCACTGGAGGGAGATTAACATTTCATTTTTTCTCATGTTAACCAAACCAATGGTGGGCACAGCTGGGGAGGTGACTGTCATCCGGGAGGTACCCTTTCATTTGGCCTAAATACAACCACCAAAGATTGCTCAAGTAACACTTACTAGCCACTGCTCTAGAAAATTCATAGGCAGAAGTAGATACTGCCTAATACTTCCATCTCCCAAGATATATACTAGTGGCCTAATCGAGTACATTAGAAAATCAATGAGTGGAATGTTTAAAAGGGTGAGCTTCAGAGATAGAGACCTAAGTTCTAATTTCAGATCTGTAGTATTTCAGAGTGTAAGTTCTCAGATTCACTTTTCCCAGTGAGGGTATGATTCCAGGGTTTTTGTGAATGTGAATTGAGTATAGATAAAACTCTTAGCCCAAACCTAATATAGGATCAGTACTCAAGAAATAATGGCGATTAGTATAAAAACTAACTTTAATTATAATTCTTCATTGCATGCAACATTTTAGTAATTTTGTATTTGCTTAGGAAATATCTAAAACCCTTAATAAATCCCAGCATGCCTGGCACCCCACCTACCTACCATGCCAACCTCATATCTTGCCAATCTTTTCCTCAATGAGCCACATTATCTTTCTTTCTGTTTTTTTTTTTTTTGTCATAACAATTATTTTCCCCATTCCAGAGTTGTGCACAATTCTATTCTTCCAAGATCAATTCTTTGTCATTTATTTCCTGGAGAACTGATCCTCATCTTTCAATTTGCATCTAAATGTCACTTCCCCATAGAGGTCTTCATTCTCATCACACATCATAGTTTTCACAGAATTTACCATTTTGCAAAATCACATATCATATTTATAGTAAAATGTTTAAAAATATGTACCTATTCTGCCAACCTTTAAGTACACAGAATTCTAAAACTCTGCTTTTCTGTATATAACTGCGTCCCAGGGCCAACCACAATGCCAGGCATAGAGGAGACCCTCCACAAACATTCACTGAACCAACAAGCTCACTGAGCCTCCGGTCACTGACCCAGGGGTACACTGAGTTCTAATCTTATGGTCTAAAAGAGTTTACTACAGTTTCTTAGTGCCTGAGTATATTATGCAGGCCTAGGGGGAAAATGCATTTGTTTCATTTTGGACTAAGCACATTTTAAGCATTCAATTATTACATTTTTCGCCACTTTTCTGTATTGCTTTTGTGTGTTTAATAAGTGTACCAATTTTAACATCTCAACATACAAATATGTATATGCACATGTGTGAGTGTGTGTGTGTGTGTCTGTGTGTGTGTGTGTGTGTGTGTGTGTGGAGAGGAAGAGAATATGTGGATACATAAAACTCTCAAAAAGCCACAAAAATACACAAGAAAGTTGGTATTCCTATCACATTTACTTTTTAGTCTAAAGGGTATGGAACATCTCCTTTCTCTCCTGTTCTGCTCAAAGCACCCTATGGCTCTCTGTAAACACTATTTAACCAGCATTAGAATCATATGACACATACCAAGCACTTTCACATAACTTCATTTTCTTTGCTTTATATAAATGGCCCATATGGGAGGGGGAATTCTTATTTTTCATTACTAAATATCACATACATTGTAATTGTAATAAAGAACACAATATGGAATACACTTTGAAAGAGAACCTCTCATTTCCTATTTCTTTGCTTGCTTAGTCAAACTAAATTGCAGACCTAGTTGAAAAATGTCAGTGATTCTCATTTTAATTAATTAACTATGCTAATCAAAGAGGGGGCAAGATACTATTCCCTTAAAGGGAGCACAACCATTCCCAAGGGTAGAACAGAGAGCAGGGAAGGTGCTCTAATAATGCCCACCCCAAAGCATGTTTGCTATTGAGAGAGATCCTACATGCAGAGATGGGGAAGCATAATGAGTATAGGCCAGTGGTTCATTCAGAGAAGAAAATTAGAGGGATTGCACTATTTCAAAGTATTGTCATAGAATTGATCACTGAAGACTATCAAAGGTGCTGGCCAGGAACCCAAAGCCCCTATCCATGGGCTCACTCCCAATCCTTGTCAAAACTGAGAAGCAAGAGAAGATTGTACTTGGTGCTTCCCCACCTCACTTCAGTATCATAAACGAATCCCTCCAGTGAAACCAGGTCTTAAAAAAACTTTATTTATTCAAAGGAGCAAATGATTTAGCAGCTACAACATTACTAAACATCACTACTTCTTTTGCTACTATATTAGTAGACTCCTATCATTGTTGCTACAACTACTTCTACCTCTGGTAAATAACCACCATGGGGTGCCATGTACACAAAGGGTGCTCAGTGCATGAGAGTGATACTCATTGGAGGTAACACTTCACAGATCAGACAGTGTTGATTTTATGCACCTTTTCAACAAAGGAAACAGAAGGATATGTCCAAAAACAGGACCATATTCTGACTCAAGACCACTTCTCTTTTTCTATTCTCTCTGATCCCCACTTGAAAGAGACCCTCCGTTATGAAGCAAGGAAGAATTGAAGATGCAACATAATACCTTACCCCAACAAAATACCTATGAAAAGTGTAAACTAAATACTTTAAAATTTGCTGTTTATCCCTTACTCTAAAATGGCAAAAGTAAAATCAGCCTGACATATTTTTGGCCCTAGTAAGATAACAAGATGAGTAGACTTAATAAATAAGAAATCATGCTTTCTTCTTATTATTATTATTAACTATAGGGAGAGAAAAAACAGTAAGTGAAACAAAATATGAAGCCAAAAAACCCACACCACCATGTGAAAACTTGATACATAACAGAGGTGAAATCAAAAAGCAGTAGAAAAAAAAAATGCATGTTGCTAGGATAACTGGCCATACAGGAGGAACAATTAAAATTTGAATCCTACCTTATACCATGCAAAAACTGAAATGTAAGTGGTGCTAAAACTTAAGTGTGAAAAGCAAAGTCATTCAGCTTTTATCAGACAACTAGAGGCCTGATGCACAAAATTCAAGCAAGGGGCTTGGCCCCCACTGCCAGGGCAGCTGCCTGCTGTGGCAGCTGGGGGCCTCTGCCGCCTCTGCTGCCTCTGCCTTGGCCCTCTCAGCCCCAGTTTCGTCTGGAAGGTTGTCTGGTCTAATTAGCATATAATGCTTTTATCATTATAGATATCTGTGCATTGTATGTATATAAGAAGACATGACAATTAAAAGCTGGAAAAAAGATAGAGTTGACTGCATTAAAAGTGAAAATATTGGTTCATTTAAGAAAGTGAAAATGCAAGATACCATTTAAAAGCATGTATCTGCAACTACCTAATCTACAAAGGATTAGAGTTCAGATTTTGCCATTATCTTCTCCAAATTTAAATTAATAGACAATCTCTCAAATAGAAAGTGGGAAATTAAGAATTAGAGGCCCAGTACACGAAATTTGTGCACTTGGAAAGGGCGTCTCTCAGCCTGGTCTGTGCCCTCTCGTAGGGAGTGGGCCTAAGCCAGCAGGCAGACATCCTCGGAGGGATCCTTAGCGCTGCCGCAGAGGCGGGAGAGGCTCCCACCACCGCTGCTGCGCTTGCCAGCTGTGAGCCCAGCTTCTGGCTGAGCAGTGCTCCCCTGTTGGAGTGGAATTGAACCTGGGACCCTTCAGTCCGCAGGCCGACGCTCTATCCACTGAGCCAAACCGGTTCTGGCAGGGATATTTCTTTTTTAGTGTAGACATTCATCACTATAAACTTACCCCTTATTTCTATAGAGTAGACCACTAGGGTATAATTCAGTGATGGCGAACCTATGACACGCTTGTCAGAGGTGACACGCGAACTCATTTTTTTTGGTTGATTTTTCTTTGTTAAATGGCATTTAAATATATAAAATAAATATCAAAAATATAAGTCTTTGTTTTACTATGGTTGCAAATATCAAAAAATTTCTATATGTGACACGGCACCAGAGTTAAGTTAGGGTTTTTCAAAATGCTGACACGCTGAGCTCAAAAGGTTCACCATCACTGATTTATCAGAATGGCAAAAATGAAAAATGTTTTAAGAAAACAGAGGGAAAGGAAAGTCTCATTCCCTGATAGAGTACATATTAGTTTAACTTCCTTGGAGAGCAATTTTGTAATATTTAGTAAAGTTAAGGATGTGAATAACCTTTGATCCCATAATTATACATTTTCATATATATCTTAGAGAAACGTGTGCATATGCATAAGGAAATGTGTAAAAATATCTACAGTAGCATTTCTTATAATAGGACAAGTAAACGAAATAATTAAAAATATTCAATGAAATTTTTAAATTTTTGGTACATATACACACTGGAATGTTAAATAAAATTTAAATGATTGAAACAGAACTACATTTATTAATATAAATCATGTCAAAATATTATATTGACTAAAGAAAGCAAACTGCACAAGAATAAATGCAATGTATATACATTTTCAAAATTTGCTAGCAATTACTATATATTGTATATAGATACCTATGTATGGTAGTAGTTTGGAGAAATGTATGACAAAAATGAGCACCAAATTCAAGGTGGTCATCATCTCTGAGTAAGGAAGAAGCAGATTTTTATTGGGTATACAGAGATCTTCTAATGCTTCTGAAATATTTTGTTTTTAAAAAATATCTAGAGAAGCCATAGCCAAACATTAAGATTTGATAGCTCTGGGTATTGGATATCTAGATGTTATTTTATTATTCTCTATGCTTTTCAAATATATGAAATATCTCATACTATAGAATGGAATAAAGGTTAAAATTATCATAAAATAAATTGGATTGCTATCACAATAAAATGGAATGCTCTTTTATATTAATAAATATTAAAGTAGCTAAGTTGTATCATCCTCTTCAGTCTCTAAATATTTCATAAGAAAATGCATTTCATAAGTTTGAATTGCATGAATATAGGGCTATTTTGTTTGTAAGGGGAAAACTCCATTAAGTTGATGTAGGAGCGTTAACATGCAAATTAGTGATGTATCCTCGGCTTACATTACTCCAGACAAAATCTACTTGCCACAATGGGTTGGGCCAACCAACTATACCCCAAAACTTGAGTTGATAAATTAGAAACAAATAACTGGCAAAATAATCTTACTATGCCTCATGGACTAAAGGAAAAGTATATGAATCACATGGTACTGCTCAACTCTTCTCAACCTTGAGTTTGGATTTCACCCAGGAGCTCCAAATTGTTCTTCTGAGATGTGGATCTCCTTGTTCTCAGCCTTGAAGTTGGTGGCCAACCTGCCTGCTGGCGTTCCACATAGGATATCTCAGGATATCTATGCATTTTTAATTTTTGAAAATTTTAAAGATACCTCTTACAGAAGTATGGTCACAGCACTTCAGAAAGTAGATTTTATCTATCTCATTAACAATATACTGGTTTGTAGTTTTCAATTTGATCTTTATTTCATCTTATCTAGTTTCTGAGCAGCATTCTATGTATTTATATTACTCTCATTTTATAAATGAGAAAACTGTGTCTCAACTACACTATGTGACTTGCTGAGAAATGACAGAATTTTGATTCAAATACAGATCTGCTAACATTAAATTACCCAGAAATTCTCTTATACCAGGATCAGAGATAACTACCTGTTATATCAATCAGTTTGGGCTTTCAAGAGACTTGTAGGCCAAGCTCATAAAATATTACATAAGGAGTGAATCTTAAAAATAATCCAGTTTAATCATCTAGGATTTTTATCACCTTAGTTTTATATCTTTGTTTTTTTGAATTATAATTAAACAAATCTTAATTAAATGCAGATATTACATAAATATAACTTGGAAACAAAAACCTAAGAAAATATCACTGATTGGAAACCACTTTAATTTGGTGCATATAACTACAGTGCTTTTCCTGTATTAACATATTTATTATTAATATTACTGTTGCTTTTATGTATGAATAAAAATGTATTCATTACTTTTCAACTTAATATTTTTCACTTACTACATCTAGGGCATATTTCACTTGTCTATACATTACCTACTTCATTATTTCCAAGAGCTGTGTAGTTCTTCATTATTTAACCAGTTTTATTTTGACATGTAGATTCTTCTCAGTGGTCTCTTTACAAAGGATATTACAACAAACTTTCTTATAGATATCTCTTCAAGCACTCATGGAAATGTATCTATAATAATAAAAGCATAAAATGCTAATTAGACAGGCGGCAGTGGGCTGAGGCAGAGGCAGCTATGGCAGCAGGGGCCGAGCCCCTTGCATGAATTTCATGCATAGGGCCTCTAGTATGTAGAATAAAATCCAAGTAGTAGAAATGCTAAGCATTTTTAATTTTCTAAATGCTGCTAACTCATCTTAAGAAAGACTATCTTATCCCATTGATATTGTGCTTTTAAAAAATATATATCTTATTGACTTTTTACAGAGAGGAAGGGAGAGGGATAGAGAGTTAGAAACATCGATGAGAGAGAAACAACGATCAGCTGCCTCCTGCACACCCCCTACTGGGGATGTGCCTGCAACCAAGGTACATGCCCTTGACCGGAATCGAACCTGGGACCTTTCAGTCCGCAGGCCAATGTTCTATCCAATGAGCCAAACCAGCCAGGGCAATATTGTGCTTTTAAGTAAATTTTAGCATGCTTTAAGTATTGTAAACTTGAACACCAAACAATTTTGCAGCTCATAATTCTCAACTATAAAATGAGAAGAACAATGTTTGCCAAATCTACTGCACAGCAATGCTACGAAGAGCAAATAAAATATTCTGCATAAAAATAATTGTGAAAGTTTTTATTTCAAAACTCAATCTTTTAATTAAAATAGAGTGCTGGTATATGGTAAAAAAAGTACCTGCATATGTGTAAACAATACAAACAAGTTTTATAATAAAAAGGAAATATTCCTTCCAAACTAGATGTCCAGTTGACTTTTGCGAAGGCACAGAAATGTTCTGTTAAAAAACAGCATAATCATGTATATGAATATGTATGTATATGTACATATGTATATGTAAATAATTATGAATATGATTATGTATTTGTATATATGTAACTGCGTATGTACCTATACATATACAGAGAACAAGTTAGATGATTTTTTGATGGGGTAGCAGATTGTGTTCAGCATCATTTTAAACTTTTGCTGGGCACATGTGCAGAAAGCTAGAAAGCTAAAGCTTATATCTGTGGAACTCCTTACATCTAGCTTTCCAGATATGTTTTATCCCCCAAGTTAATGATGCAGTGGGTGAGATTTCCAAAGAGAAAATGGAGCAGCGGTGAGGCTTTTGTGCTTCTGCATTTGCTCTTGAGGAGCAGTCATGGAAGCCATTGGTTTCCTTATCAGAGACCTGCAACTAAGTAACTGCTTTATAATCACCAAGAGTCAGGGCATGGCCATCTTATTGAAGTGGGCTGTTTCTGGAACTGGTAATACCAGTGGGAATGCCGTTCTGTTGGCCTTATCCTGACCATGGTCAGGATGGAGAAAAATGGCTGCACAGACAAGCCAATGGAACTGTCCAAGTCTCTATCTTTTCATTCTACCATGTGTATCACACATAACCTCACTCAGTGTTTAAGATTACTGTTCTGCATGGCATCTAAGTTTCTTTTCCAATTTTAATAGCTTAATCTGACTTATTTTAATCTGTACTGATTCAAGTTTTCCATCGGTTCAGTTTTCTACTTATTGAGTCATTGGTTGTTAATAGTATATATTTTGTAAATATGATATAGTTCCTGATTACTTATTTGAACTCTATGTGACATTAATTTCATTTTTTTAAATACATTTTTAAATTAATTTCAGAGAGGAAGGAAGGCGGAGAGAGAGATAAAAAACATCAATGATGAGAGAGAATCATTGATAAGCTGCCTCCTGCACACCCCACACTAAGGATCATGCCCTCAATCCGGGTATGTGCCCTGACCGGGAATGGAACCATGACCTCCTGGTTCATAGGTCAACACTCAACAACTGAGCCACACCGGCTGGCCAACATTAATTTTCTTTTCTTTCTTTCTTCCTTCCTTTTTTTTTCTTATTATTTATTTTTATTTTATTTTTTCCATCACCTTTTATTCTCTCTTCTACCTCTATAATCACCACACTATTGTCCATGTCCATGAGTTCTTTCTCTTTTTTTCCAAAATCCCTCGACCACCACCCCCAATACCTGATTTTACTCACATGTGGAATTTAATAAATGACAATTTTCTTTTGCCTCTATATTTCCCTCATCAATTCGTATACTCATTTTAAAAATCAACATTTATTTTTTATTATAAGATTTCTAAGAACTGCAGGTCTTTCTTATATGCCATTATTTTTTTTTTACTAAATTCTATTCACTTGTTTATTTGCTTTATTATATTTCCAATTTCCTCCCATATTTCCCCAAGTTTTGCACTTGTTTCATTTTGTTTTTATTAAAATATAATTTACATACAGTGAAATTGTATGGTTTTAATGTGCAATTCTGCAAGTTTAACAAATAGGTAGTTGTGTAAGATATTTGTCACCTCAAGGAAAAAACTCATCACTCAAAAAAGTCCTCCTATTCCCTTTGAAAGCAACTCCTATTTTTACTCCTATTCCCTGGTGACCACCAATAATTTTATCTTTGCAAGAGTTTCATATAAATGATATATACACTACACAGTCCCTGGGGTCTGGCTTTTATTTCTATACATAATGCACTTGAGATCCATCCTTGCTTCTGATTGTACCAGAGGCTTGTTGACGGCACCCAGATTCTTTACTCAGTCCCCAGTTTAGGGGTATTGGTATTGTTTCCAGTTTGGCGAGTTTGAATAAAGCTGCTATAAACATTTGGGTGCAGGTGTGAACATATATCTTTGTTTCTTTTGTATAAACATGCAAGATTGAGATTGCTGACTTGACAAGAGACATCAAATGTTTTCCAGTATTCATACCGTTTTATATTCCCATCAGCTATGTTTATTTATATAAGGGAGTTCTAGTTGTTCTACATCCTTATTAGCTTTTGGCAATGCCTGTTTTGTTTTGTTTGCTATTCCAATAGGTGTGTACTGTTGTCTCATTGAGGTTTTAATTTGTATTTTCCTAGTGACTAATGATGTTGACCACCTATTTAAATGGTTATTTATTATCTACAGACCTAACTTAGTAAGAGACTGGTCAAATCTTTTGTTCATTACTATTTTTTTTCTTATTATTATTAAGTTTTGATCGTTCTGTATATATTCTGAAAACTAGTTCTTTAATCAATGCTGTGAACTTCGCGGCAGAGTTCAGGATCTGAAGGAGAGGCCAACGGACAGATGAAAATGCTATGCAAGAAATATGAATTTAGAAGGCATTGGGGGCCAGGTGGAGCCTCTTTCTTGAAGAGACACACCAACTTCTGGCCTGGTCCGCTATTTATTTACTTGAATGCACATTTGCCCTTTAGCAATGCATACAGGCATATCAAAGGTAAAGTTTGGTAAACAATGTAAAGATTATCAGGTTAGGGAATTGCCTTGAGCCATCACTATCTCAACATGAACAATTGGTGCTTATCATCAGCCCTGCTAACTCCCAAGGTCCATAGACCTTCCAGTTCCTTGGTGCACTCTCCTGACAGTATTGGCAAGCGGTGGCTTCCTGAAAACCAATATGTGATTGTAGATCTCTGATTTGCCTTTTCTATGGCTTGTTTTTTTAGTAAAGTCTTTCAAAGAGCAGACATTCAGATACCTGACAAAGTCAAAATTAGCTATTTATATTCCTAATGGTTTCTGTTTTGATGTCACACCTAAGAAATCTCACTATAGCCCCAAAATTACTCCTTTTTCTCCTCTGTGTTCTTCTGGAAGTTTTATGGCTTTAGATTTTACATTCAAGTTTATGATTCACTTTGAGTTAATCATTCTTATATGAAGGAAGGGATGTATTGAGCATTGTTTTTAATATGCTGATCCAATTTGTCTAGTGCCACTTGTTATCTCTTTTTCACTGAATGTGTATTTGTTGAAAATCAGACCTTCCCATAATGTTTTTATTTTTATATATTTAATTCATTTTTTATATATTTTATTTATTTATTTATTTATTTATTTATTTACAGGGAGGAAGGGAGAAGGATAGAGAGTTAGAAACATTGATGAGAGAGAAACATCGATCAGCTGCCTCCTGCACAACCCCTACAGGGGATGTGCCTGCAACCAAGGTACATGCCCTTGACCGGAATTGAACCTGGGACCCTTCAGTCTGCAGGCCCATGCTCTATCCACTGAGCCAAACTGGTTAGGGCTCCATAATGTTTTTAAATCTTGTTCTTATTTTCCTCATCCCTGTTTCATCAGGTGTAAATTATTGCTTTTAGTTACTTTGACATTCCCTTTGATTGTTTGGCCTTTTTATTAATCTTTGGTGAATTTTGGTTGCACTTTCATTAATGCCATTAAAACTGTTCATTAGAGCCCTTGCCCGTTTGGCTTAGTGGATAGAGTGTTGGCCTGGGGACTGAAGAGTCCCGGGTTTGATTCCAGTCGAGGGCATGTACCTTGGTTGCAGGCACATCCCCAGTGGGGGGTGTGCAGGAGGCAGCTGATCGATGCTTCTCTCCCGTCGATGTTTCTGACTCTCTGTCCCTCTCCCTTTCTCTCTGTAAAAAAATCAATAAAATATATAAAAAAATTAAAACAAACAAACAAACAAACAAACAAAAAAACTGTTCATTAGATTACCTGATGCTGGTTTGTGTAGTCTAATTTAGTGAAATGAGGATCTCAGCAGCAGATCTTCTGGCTATAAGTGATTCATCTTGGACATTGCCAATCTCCATGGCATTTTTTTTTCTATCACAAGTTTCTTCATTTGGCATTTTCCCTGAAGATAGACATGCTTACCATTGCTGGTTAGCCTGCATCATGCTCCTACTGCCACTGGTTTTCCCTGGCCCCTGCTGATGCCAGTTTTCATCACCTGTCGCACAGCCAACACTGACACTGCTCCCACTTCCATGATCATGTTCTTCTGTGTCTTCACATTCAGATTTTCTCTCTTTGAGAAGAAAGGCTACTCAGTATATGCCCTTAAAATGAATTAATACAAATGAATTAACCTTGGAGAATTTCATAATATCCAGTTGGCTGGTGCAAATCAATGTATCTCTAAAAGACAGTGAGGAGTAGCACAAGGAACTAGAAGAAAATCTCACACCAGACACTCATAGCATTAGCAGGTAATCTGAAAGGGTGAGGGCTATGCCCTCCATCTTGCCCCGTATCCTCCATGTTGGGGCAGCAGCCATGTGCTCAGGAAAGTACCTTCTTCCTGGAAGCCCAAGCCTCTGCTAGCCACGCCCAGGATTTCTTTAAACTAACCAATGACAATCAAGGGACGCGTGCGCCATAGATATGAAGGGCTATGCCCTCCATCTTGCCCCGTATCCTCCATGTTGGGGCAGCCGCCATGTGCTCAGGAAAGTACCTTCTTCCTGGAAGCCCAGGCCTCTGCTGGCCACGCCCGGGATTTTTTTAAACTAACCAATGACAATCAGGGGACATGCGCGCCATAGATATGACCACATCCTGTGTAACAAGACCCGACTTGCACCTGGCCAATCGGCAGGGCCCACAGTCATCTCTCCTCCCCTCACTCCACCCCCCTATTAAAACCCCATTTTTTCCCATGGGCGGTCTCTCTCGTCTCCCCGTTGCGTCGGTAGAGGCTGGGAGCCAGACCCAGGTCTGTAATAATAATAAAAGACTCTCTGCTTTTGCATCGGACTTGGCTGGCTCCCTGGTGGTCTATTGGGCATCTTGAAATCTGGGCATAACAAATCTACAAGCCACAAAATCCCTTTTGCTTCATAATTCTCTTCTAGTTTTCTTTCTCAAATTTGATGATATTATATAAAAAGCATATAATTCTAATCACTTTAAGTTGCATGTCAACTTATGTAGTAATTATCACTGCTTACCTAAGTAATTAATATCTATTTACCCTGAACTATGTTAAATGCCTACATAAATGACATACTCTATAAACAATCTCTAGTAATAAGATTATAATTAACTGCTATTGATTATGTGTTTTAAGCTCATTGCTAAAACATTATATATATATATATATATATATTTGTTTAAGTTTCTCATTGCCTTTAAATAACAATCAAATACTCATTTAATCATAAAGCAACTCACTTAAGTGGTTGTTAGAAATAGAATTAATATATTACGAAATACAATTAAATGATACTATACATATTTCTTATCATTGTTATATAACCAAAGTAAAATGCTTACATTCTAAAAGCCTAGAAAAATGTTTGGGAAGAAATTATCTTATTGTTTATGTGAAAACCAACAGATTTTCTGCAATGAAAAACTACTCAAGAATTATTTAAGCAATGTTAAACTCATGAGTAAGGAAGATAATGTGATCACTTTTTATACAATCGTGATATGTGTACATATTAAAATAAATCAGCACTAAAGAAATTTAAAATGTGGAGATTTTTGTTCATCATGGAACTAAATTTAGCTAAACTAAAAATATTAGGATACCTGGATCTTGTAGCTATCATTTCAATGAATGAAGACAGAATTTTTCTGGGTTATCATTTCATAGGTCTGTTGTGAAATTGAATTCTCTCTACATTGAAGCACCAAAGGGAAGAGATTTTTGAGATCTCAGTATAGGCCTAATTGGATTTGCAAACATTACTAAACCCATGCATTACATCCTGGGGAGACACACACAAAACTTCACATTTGCTGCAATGGTTATCAAAATTTGCAGAACATGTATCACTGAGTTTCTTACCTTTTCAGGCAAGTACCAATTCATGAATCAATAAACCAAAATGGAAATCGATTAAAATCTCTTCCTGAAAGAGCTGAAAAGTCATCTAGTGTGAATAAAGAGAGAGTCAGAGACTGTGACAGCAAGGCATGGAGATAATGATCTTTCTCTTTTAGTCTGAGAACTTCCCCAAAATGTCTTGTGTCAAGGACCTTCTATTCTGAGTGAGAGATTAGAGAATTCCTAACACTTGACAAAGAATAGGCCTGAATTAGCTACCCCCGGGCAAAGAGTGCAAATGAATGACCTGAAAACATACTCCTAATCCTGAACTGGTGAAATTGCAGATATTTTGTTGGTGATGAAAATATTCTAGAAGACCTCTCAGCTTAAGTCCATATCAGTTATACGCATAAGTATGCTTCATCTACTTAAAATAATTATCTGCTTTTTTGATGTCAAAGCAAATGTTAGCAAAATGCTGAAGGGACTAGTTTTGATGTTTACCAGTCATCTAAACTGGCTCCATTTAGAATAGAAATGGCATTTAAAAATATGAATTAAGCACTTCAAAAATGTGTCAGCCTAATTCTCAAACCCTCCCTTTTGATTTCTTTTGTCCATGCCTCCTAGATCATACATGCAGCAGTAGGTATATATGCTCTTTATAGATAGTTTCAAATGGTAGCTATTATTATTGCTTAATATTAATTGCTAGTCTCTGCAACTACCTCATCATTAAACAAAATTGAGGTTTACATTCCACAAATGAATAACTGTCACGAAAGTTTGTCTCAAAAATCCTTAATTATTATTACAGTATGTAAGAATAAAAAATACAAGAAAAAAACCCAAATTTGTTAGAGGGTTTATATTTGACTTTATGTGTATCTTCAGTAGATTTGAATCTGCTCATAGTTATTCAGAATTTTTCTCATATAAGGGATATTTAGCTGGCTGACCCAAACTGAAAACGTTATCAGATTCACAAGATTTTAGGAACTGAAGAAACTATACAAATAAGTTAGTCCAAGTTTTTTATTGAGGAAATGGAAATCAACAAGCCATTGAATCATTGCATGACTAAGTTTGCACACCTAACAAACAATGCTGAAATGGAATACAAGTTCTATTCAGCTCAATAAGGGGCTTTTGTCTCTATAATTTCTTTAAGAAATTTTAAATCTCCTGACAACTTACTAAATAACTTTCAATTCCCTGCAGCCTCTATGTATATGTATGCTCATATGTGTATGCAATTGCATGTGTATAATTTGTGTCAAATTTCATGGAATCCTGGAATGTTCCTCTGCTCTGTGATGCTCGCATAGAAGGCATGTCCTTCATCTTTGTGGCTTTAAGCAAAGAAAAAAAAAAAAAAAAAGACAGGGCCTGGGTAATTGTTGCCTGATGATGACGCTCATTAGTCAAATTCCTTTTTCTAGGGTCATGTCTTTTACCCATTTTCAAGCATCCCTTTGTTGGGCAACTGATATTAAAGGATTTTTAAGAAAAATTACTACTTGATGAGACCACAGTTGGAACAGTTCATGTTCATTCCACTTGTGTTATCCCAATCTATCAGCATTTCTAAAGGAAGTCCTACAGGCTAGTTAAACGTCAATCTGAAAAATGGCAAGAAAAATTGGCATATTTTTAAAAATATATTTTTATTGATTTCAGAGAGGAAGGGCAAGGGAGAGAGATAGATAGAAACATCAAGGAGAAAAGAGAATCATTGATCAGCTGCCTCCTACACACCCCCTACTGGGAATCGAGCCTGCAACCCGGGCATGTGTCCTTGACTGGAATTGAACCCAGGACCTTTCAGTCTGCAGGCCAATACTCTATCTACTGAGCCAAACCAGCGAGGGCAAAATTGGTGTATTTTGATAGGCATGCAATTAAACTAGGTACAGGGATGCATCTCCAAGTATAATTGAAAGTCCTTCTGGCAAAGTGAAGGGTGGGTGGATCTGTTTGGAGCTGTGGCTGATTGAGTGTGGCTGAGCCCCCAGCCCTTAGGTGGACACTGCACTCACAGCTGTTCAATTAGAATATTCCCATTTAGTGCTCTATTAAAGTAAGATAATTCTTGCCATCTGAGATTTTTCCTGGACAATGTGAAAGGACACATATTTCAAAAAGGAATTAATCAACTGTAGTAAAAATACATTAAAATGTGGAAATGTTTATTGATCATATGAAAGAAATTTTGTTCCTAAATTATTTAAAAATACAAAATATATTTCTCTCCCTTCACAGTTTTAAGAAGGGTGATTATTAATTGCAATTATTCATTTTCAATGTCTTGCAGTGTGGTTGTTCTGTAAAAGTTACCATCATCTATAATAATAAAAGCCTAATATGCTAATTAGACCAGACAGCTGAACGACCTTCTGGCAACTTTCCCGATGAAGCCGGGGCTGCGAGGGCGGAGCCCCTTGCACGAATCTCATGCATTGGGCCTCTAGTTTAAAATAATCTTAGTGATAAGAATTAAGTTCAACCACTTCAAGTTATCGCTCAGTACTTTTTACCTGGTGACTTCCCTTTTCTAGAGTGGGACCCAGAGGTTTCTAGTTACAGGAATATTTTTTGTTTGTTTATATTTCATTGCTAACTGATTATTGGAATAAAATCTAGAAATAAAAGTTTCCAGGAGAACTTAAAGATTGCCTCATTAAATTAAAATATTGGAAAGATTTTATTAGCCTTGCTTGGGTTTTTTCTTATGCCAATTTGGTTCTTAATAAGAACTTTAAGATAGAACAACTGACATTTTTTTTTTCATATAAGACTATCAGAAACAAAAATATTTCTAAATTATATTTTAATGTATTGCATTCTTTGAAAATGTGTGTAAAAGTAGAAAAATAAGGATTTTTACAACAATGAATATTATTATTATAAATGACCCTTATAAAATATTTTTGAAGAGGAGTTGTTGAATCATATTTTTTAGGTAAACAACCCAAAAATCTTAGACAAATGTAACCTTTGGAAAATGATCATTAATAATTCATTGGGATTTATTAATAGTTGAAAATTAAATTAGAGCTATTTTAGAAACTCTTGGAAGTGATGCTTAAATAAAGCAAATGTGGGGGTGGAAAAAGAAACAAAAAACTCAGTGTCATCACAGAATAATCAGTTACTCAGAGGACATTTAAAATATCAAGATTCAGATAAATACAGACTCAAACAGCCATGGAGTCTGCTGGGAAATAGAAACAGCAGTTGTTCCTAAAGGGCAGCCTGGCTGCTGCAGATGGACATATGCCTCTCATGGGAAGGGAAGGAAATATGCCACCCCTACTGACAATGGGTGATTGTTCTTAGTTTGTAAGGACAGACAGAGTTTCTTACAGGATAAAGGGAAAGAAAGGAAGCACCCGGACTCCCACTCTCATCCCCCAGTGCCCTACACAAGGGAGAGAAGCAGCAATCAGGAAAAACTGCAGCAGAGAAAGGCCACTGGTTGGGGGTGGATCTGCCCCATCTCAGGGCTTAGAGAATAGGGACAGCTCTGGGGCTTCTTTGCTGAGGAGGAATCCTGGTCCTTCCAGAGGCCCCAGCTAAGTACCCACCGGTCTGCATAAAGCTGGTGGGTTTGGCACGGGATAGATGCAGAGGTTGCAATGCAAAGGTCTGGGATGCTCTGGTGATAACAGAACTGTTAGGCAACAACAGCAGTTGCATGACTGGCGGCCACCTGGAGATGAGACAAGATCAGATCAGCTGTGAACAGCTCCCAGGCTCCACCCTCCTGTTAAGCCAGAAAGAAAAATTGATAGACACTGCCATTCCACCAATTCCACTTATTAGTGCAACATGAAATGAGGATTTTGTTATTCTCATACTTTCAAATTAAGCCTATTCTGGAGACCTAGCTGCTAGCAATTTTAAGAGAATATCATTTTATCTTCCTTTTCAATGTTGTGTGTGTGTGCCTCCATTATTTTACATTAGGCACAAGTTGGTCCTATGATATTATTACTCATTTGAAACAACAGTCTGCTTCTTTATTCAAGCACATCAGAAAATTGATCCTAAAGATATATTAGTTTTGTAGTTAGACTGAGAAAGAAACAGGTTTTAACTGCATTTCTACGAAATAAAAATGAAAATATTAATTCTTCAAATAAAAGAAAAAATGGCTGTCAATTAATAGAAATATGGGTTTTTATAAGATTTAACCTCTGATTACTATTATGCATAAGCACTGGTAAGTAGACAAGTAGATAAGATTCAGGGTGACAGGCTGGGAAAGGAATGGTCCTACTCATCCAGGAGACATCTGGGTCATTCAGACAATCACAGGCAACAATTAGAAAACACAGATTAAATTTGTATAGATTTGTTTAGCTTATCAGAGTGTTCGTTTCACTGAAGACATTTTGGACTTTAATTTTAAACTTTAGAGTAAGCTTCTCAAGATTTAAAATCTCTGTAATTGACACAATCTCTTTATCGAGATTGCATTTTTCATTAAATAAATAATTCCAGAACAGAGATTAATAGGTATTTGAATAGCAAGCAAGTTCCTCAAAATATTGTTTAATGTGTACAAATTAAAAACATGTAAGTACTATTTACCATTAAAAATATGTGTAAAGCTACTTTTTTTTCCTCAACAATAAACTTGGATGTTTTTCTA
Organism: Myotis brandtii; assembly: GCF_000412655.1. NCBI lineage: Eukaryota > Metazoa > Chordata > Mammalia > Chiroptera > Vespertilionidae > Myotis > Myotis brandtii. The sequence goes on along the minus strand of NW_005361913.1, from coordinate 1,609,562 downwards.
TTGCTTTGAACTCCTGAACAATTGAACATTAATGTATGCCATCAATCAAATAACTTGATATTTTGATAAATTCTAGAACATTGAATCTTACGTCTCATGTCGTATTTGTTGAAAAACTGCTCAGTGGCTATGCACTCCCTTAACCATGTTCTCCAAGCCAGTGTCCAGATGGGAAGGGCTCGGAGAGAGAAGAGGCCTTTCTACATTCTATTTAGTGACTACTTTGATTAGAGTTTTTCACCCAATGCCAGGAAGTCACAGAGCTTTTCAGTTTCTTTCCCCCCATCTTTTCTTATTTTCAGGTTCCAGTTTATTTGTATCCCCTAGCTAGGCTAATTTGGCTGTCCTGAGTGATTAATTGCTGTAGTCAGAAGTAAATATCATGTGCCACATCAAATTTCTTCATATGTCCTGTGTGTGGTCTCCCTGCATTCACCTACAGATATGTATATATGGCAACTGAGTGAAAACATACTCTCTCCTACCCCCACTTCTCTTTATCACACAAAACAATTCCAAGTGAGTGCATATTCCCGGACCAGTAGAGTTGCAAAGAGGAGAGACTTTATGTGTTACAAAGCTTCACAATTTTTAAATTTTTTTTAAAATTTATCTTTATTGTTGAAAGTATAGCAGATGTCCCTCTTTTCCTCCCTTGCCCCCCCCCGCACCCCATACCCTCTGCCCAGCTATCACCACACTATTGTCTGTATCCATGAGTTATGCATTTATGCATATAAGTTCTTTCATTAATCTCTTCCCACCCTCCCCTCCCCCTTCCCTCTGAGATTCTGAAGTCTGTTTTATGCTTCTATGTCTCTGGATCTATTTTGTTCATCAGTTTATTTTGTTCATTAGACTTCACATATGAGTGAGATCATGTGATAATTATCTTTCTCTGATTGAATTAGTTTGCTTAGCATAATACTATTCTCCAGGTCACTCCATGCTGTCTCAAAGGGTAAGAAATCCTTTTTCACAACTGCATAGTATTCCATGGTATAAATGTACCATAGTTTCTTTATCCACTCATATACTAGTAGGCACTTAGGCTGTTTTCAGATATTAGCTATTGTAAATTGTGCTGCCATGAACATAGGGGTGCATATATTCTCCTTGATTGTTGTTTCAGGATTCTTAGGATATATTCATAGAAGTGGGACCATTGGATAAAATGGAGTTCCATTTTTAATTTTTTGAGGAGAACTCCATATTGTTTTCCATAGTGGCTGCCCCAGTCTGCATTCCCACCAGCAGTGTACTAAGGTTTCTTTTTTTCCACATCCTTGCAAGCTGATTTGTTGATGGTAGCCATTCTGGCAGGTGTGAGGTGATGCCTCATTGTTTTAATTTGCATCTCTCTGATGATTAGTGATTTTGAGCATTACTTACACCATACACAAGAATAAACTCAAAATGAATAGAAGATCTAAACGTAAGTCAGGAAACCATAAAAATCTTAGGCAGCAAAATCTCAGACATCGCTTGTAGCAATATGTTTACCCCTACATCTCCTAGGGCAAAGGAAACTAAAGGAGAATAAACAAATGGGACTACATCAAAATAAAAAGCTTCTGCACAGAAAAATAAACTATTAACAAAATGAAAAGGGAGCCCATTGTATGGGAGAACATATTTGCCAATGATACATCTGATAAGGAGTTAATTTCTAAAATATGTAAGGAACTCATACAACTTAACAAAAGGAAAACAAACAATCCAATTTAAAAGAAATGGACAAAAGACCTAAATAGACACTTCTCCAAAGAGGATCTACAGATGGCCAAGAGGCATATAAAAAAAAAAATGCCCAAAGTCACAGAGCATTACAATTAAAGACATCTTATATTCTGAAAAAAATGTTTTGATCTGAAAATATCCTTATCTGTGTTGTCAATATACCTTAATCAGAAGTTAAAAATCAATAGACTTTGAGCTGTCCCCCTTGGGGAGGGGTGTGTGTGTGTGTGTGTGTGTGTGTGTGTGTGTGTGTTCTGTGTGTGGAAAAAGAGTGACTATTGAGTAACCAAAGCATAGATTGGCAGGGACTGTTGAGGCTTCTCTATATTCCCCAACCTTCCTGAAAATTATGTGGGAAATATGAAAGCAAACCTGGCTAACTTAGTAGAAAGGAGGTAATTTCTGATCTCACTGATCTTACACAGTTAAAAGATATTCTGTCCCGTGCTCGCTTCGGCAGCACATATAGTAAAATTGGAACGATACAGAGAAGATTAGCATGGGCCCTGCGCAAGGATGACACGCAAATTCGTGAAGCGTTCCATATTTTTTTAAAGGAGGCAAGAGCATACAATGGAGTCAAGACAGTCTCTTCAATAAATGGTGTTGGGAAAATTGGACAGATACATGCTAAAGGATGAAAGTAAACCACCAACTCACACCATACACAAAAATAAACTCAAAATGGATAAAAGTCTTAAACGTAAGATGGGAAACCATAAAAATACTAGAGGAATCCACAGGCAGCGAAATCGCAAACATATGCCGAAGGAATTTCTTCTCTGATAATGCTCCTAGGGCAATGGAAACTAAAGAGAAAATAAACAAATGGGACTACATCAAAATAAAAAGCTTCTGCACAGAAAAATAAACTATTAACAAAATGAAAAGGGAGCCCATTGTATGGGAGAACATATTTGCCAATGATACATCTGATAAGGAGTTAATTTCTAAAATATGTAAGGAACTCATACAACTTAACAAAAGGAAAACAAACAATCAAGATAAACAATCCAATCAAAAAATGGGCAACGGACCTAGATAGACACTTTCCGAAAGAGGACATACAGAAGGCCAAAAGACATATGAAAACATGCTCAAAGTCACTAATTATATGAGAGATGCAAATCAAAACGACAATGCGGTATCATCTCACACCTGTCAGAATGGCTATCATCAACAAATCAACAAACAACAAGTGTTGGAGAGGATGTGGAGAAAAAGGAAACCTTCTGCACTGCTGGTGGGAATGCAGACTGGTGCAGCCACTGTGGAGAACAGTATGGAGCTTCCTTAAAAAAACTAAAAATGGGCCCTGACTGGTTTGGCTCAGTGGATGGAGAGTTGGCCTGCTGACTCAGGGGTCCCGGGTTCGGTTCTGGTGGGGGGCATGTGACTTGGTTGTGGGCACATCCCTGGTGGGGAGTGTGCGGAAGGCGGCTGATCAATGTTTCTCTCTCATCAATGTTTCTGACTCTCTATCCCTCTCCCTTCCTCTCTGTAAAAAATCAATA